>NC_070633.1:9074481-9417815 GCF_947347685.1 Pleuronectes platessa
CAATCCACAAAAGATACTAGTAATTCCATGGATTCCAAATATTTAAAAGAGCCGGGTCGTAATTTCAACTACAGAACAAATACCGAGATCATGTGTCCCCTGAAGCTCTTTCCAAAGTCCCAACCACTCCTTACGAACTGGAAAAGAAGACACCTAGAGGTGGTAAACAATGAAATCCATCCCGAGATCGCCGATACACTGGCCCGCATAGGGTAGATGTTTCATCACAGGTTTGACGCTCATGACTTACACTAATGAACCCTGCCATCATCCTCGTGTTGATGGGACCCCGCACAGACGTTCGGAAAGTCAAGAATAGCTCTTAGCTTTATTGAGTGAGATCTGTCTGAACAACTTGACAAGTATGAAGTACCGGGAACAGAAAATATGGAAGATCGAACTGGTAAGGAGCAGGCACCCCCCCCCCCCCCACCCAGGGCAGGAGGAGAGACGCATCGCACATTACACATGCATTAAAAACTGCGCAAAGTGATGCTATTATTTAGCTGCAGCACCAAAAAACTAAGCAACCATGTCCAACATTATTTGAGCGACATTAGCTGACAGCAGCATGCTAATGTAAGCAACCTCGAGGGTTTGCTAACTCCCTAAGCTAACGTTAACAACTTAGCTGTAAGTTACAGTCAGACGCTTTTAAAAACTGACACCAGCAGAGACGAACATTAAAAGACACGGTTTCCTCTTTAAACCCTGACGTTGTGCGCCAGACTGTCCCACCTCTCAGCGACTGGTCGCGGTTACTTCAGCCGCCCTCCTCTTCCTCCATTCCAGAAACTTTTTGGGAACTTCTCACAACTGAAGCTAAGCTATGCTAGCGGTTAGCCCAGCCCTGGGAAAGGAGAGCGGCGAGCCCCTGCGCAGCGAACAACTACTGATGTAGCTCCCTCAAGTTCACCTCCGCTCTTTTCCACCCAACAGCTATCAAATCACATACCTGTCCAGCAATACACGCGACCCGAGGCTACGCGTGTTCCCGTCCACGTTTAAGCGGCGGCTCCTACTCTCTTTAGGGATTTCCTTTGGTTTTCCTCGGCTTCTTCCCTCCGTCTCCCCCGTGCCATGTCCTCAAGCTCCTGGAGACTAGTAGACTGGAGAGGCAGAGTGCAGATCACTCCGCCATCCACACAAACTAGTGCTCGCTTTAGCGTTGCATTTTGCGGGGGATCTGTTTTTACTCCTTTACTGTAAAATACGAACTTAAAAGTAGGAATGTAAGCGCCGTTTTATGACGTTTAAAAAAGCAACACAGTCCGTGTCTAACCTCTCATTCATTCACTTTCCTTGCGCATTGATCCGAGAGTGTTCCGAATGAACCAACTTTGTCCAGCTCTGACAGTTGCAGCAAAATGATCACGGGGATAAAAAAGTGGAATAAAAACCAGGGGAACCCGCATCAAGCGAACACGATGTCTGCTCTGCGGGGCTGGGGAAGGTTGTGTCGGACTGAGAAGTTGGGAGTCTTACGGGGGTCGTGCTGCGGCTCTGGGACGTCTCACAAGTTGCTGGCTCCACTGAGTCTGGAGCTCTGCGGTTTGTGTATTGTTGTCCTTTGTAGTCACGTCCTCGAGACTCCCACTGTTCCCGCGCTCTTAATTCGTTGAACTCTTCATTAGTCGAACTAATGGCGAGGTCCCCCCACGTCTGTTTCCACAGGAGAACCCTAGCGCTGCGGGGGGAACTGGTCCGAGTCTCCGTCCCGTCGTCCCGAGTCCGAAGTGAAACACGATGTTCACG
Organism: Pleuronectes platessa; assembly: GCF_947347685.1. NCBI lineage: Eukaryota > Metazoa > Chordata > Actinopteri > Pleuronectiformes > Pleuronectidae > Pleuronectes > Pleuronectes platessa. Next base: position 9,076,237 of record NC_070633.1, read on the forward strand.
TTCAACCGCTGGTGGGCGACCTCGGTTCAGTTGTGTGAGCAGCTGTGGAGTAATCACCACATCCTCGTTGACTGCCGCCACTTAGAGAACTACACTCTCCTGCTTCCTGTTCGCTTCTCCCGCGTCATGCACACTCAGATCTGTTGTGATCGAGAGACAAATCACACGTTCAGCGGTTCAGAGCATTCCTCCCTCTGTAGGTTTTCTATTTAGAACCAGGACGGAACTCAGCAAAGCACATACACCTCAACCAAGGCCCACCTGTCCCTAAAAACACAATTACATGAATCCAGATTTTTATTTGGATCTGCAACATTAAAGGTTAAGTAAGATTTAGGTGAAATTATCCATTGGCAGAAAGTGAATTAAAAACAATCCTGGTGATGTAGGATGTTTTCACGAGTGTTTATTCTAAATTGTACGAATTGTTGTTTTCTTTACTCTAGAATGGGCCCTTTGTATTTAGATAATGTATATCTACATCAGGAGGGGGTCCACTCTAAGGAGGCTGCCATGTTTTTACAGTAGCCCAGACTAGACAAACTGAACAACTTTGAGTTTTAATGACAACTGAAGGCTACCACAGGTTCTCTCTCATGGTTGGAAGAAGAGGGTGAGGTGAGGGGGATTCAGCTGCAACATGCAACTTGGCCTCTAGATGTCACTATATTTTACGCACTGTAGCTTTAAGCAAAAACAGTTAAATGCAGACATACTGAGAAGAGAGTATTAAACCTTTTACATTACAGGGTGTATTCTCACTCATCCAGTAATAGAGCTGATCTGACTGTTCAGGATACTGTATTATCCATTCAAATAGGGCAAGTGTCTATCCTGGACCTGAGACAAAACAGGGTTTGGGGACATTGGGGTAATCAAGTGGACACCCTCTGGGCTATTGAGGTCACTTTTTCGATACAAGGGAAAGAAAAATGTAATATGAAAAGAACCAGAAGGCATTCATACTTCCACCATGACCCAACAGTTCCCTTAGTTTCTGTCAATTTGCACCAAATTGGAAAAATGCAATTTTTCAAAATGCCAAAGACAGTGATACAAATGCCTGGATCCACCCTGTGATCGGGGTCCAAATCAAAATTTAAGAGGTTCTTTCCTGATCCATACCACATCCTTCCACTAAGTTTCATGGAAATCCGCTGGGTAGTTGTGATATAATCCTGTTAAGTAATAGACAAACAAAGGCAAAGGAAGACATAATCCTTTTGGCGGAGGTAACATTTTATGTTCATAATCTGTTACTTAAAGGTAAAGGAAATGATCTCCCCTCCTTCCCGAGTCATATAATGTAATCTGTGAATTCTAAATTTCCATGAACCCATGTATACATACTGCTGTTTAATGCAACACTGAAAACCCCCTTGTGGTTTTTCTTCTCACAACTGTTCATATTTCTCAGACCTGCAGAAGCGTTGTCTAGTGAAGCTTTAATCAGAATCAGATAAAAACAACTGTGATCAGGCTGTGCCAAATCCATAGTATTAAGAATTACTAGAAAGGGTATGAGGACAAAGAGGAGTATAATAAGGGAGGAGTCATTTACTGGCGAGGAGAAGTGGGTGTCAATCAACAAAGTTATATTCACACCAGGTCAGGATTTGCTGTTCACCATGAGTAGAAAAAAAAGCTTACATTTCTGCTTCTTGTTTAAAAAAGGTCTGCCTCATTTTCTTTTAAATAGTTGGACTCTTTATTTCAATTTCTTCCTCCATTAGGGATAACCTTTCGATGTTGACTGTAACGATTTGTTTAAAAATAACCAGCAGGGGAATTGATTAGATGCTATTTTTATAACGAAACACAAGAGGTTGTGTCAACTCCAATGCCACGATGTTGCCGCAGTGCAGAGTTGAGTTTACAATCCTCTAATTAGATATTCACAATGAACAGTGACGTATAGAGGGTGTGGATCATTTCAGGAAACTGCTCTCCTACCGTATGTCTTCATGTGTCCTTATGCAATGTTTGCTATAAAAAAAAACCAGCCATGGCAACAGTTAATCAAATATGTATGTATAAAAATCTACTGTTAACACAATCTATAACAAAGAAACATATCAAGGGAAACATGCAAACACAATTTTCATTTACAGACATAAGGTACAAAGTTAAACTGTACAGCCTCAACCTTGGAAGGAAAAGACAAACCCCTCAAAATCCACCCTCATGTGCACGTCTCTGCTTTATGACCAGCTCCCTTCTGCTGAGATAATCCAGTGCTAAATGAGTAACTGTTGTTTTATGGAAACATATTTTGTCCTCATGTAACAAACCCAGGTTATAGCAACAGTTTGTGTTAGAGCTGCCAAATGTCTCAGTGGAATGTGATTAAATACACATTCAAATGAACATTAATAGACAAAACCACATTCCTGCTTCTAATTTTACTAATCAGGAAGTCCATCAGTATTCATACTGAGTCCCCTTCATGAGGTTATAAACAGTTTGGTGGGTTTGTGTGTGTTCTACTTTTTGATATTTAATGTAAAGATACATCAGCGAGGTATTTACTCGCTTCACATCCTGTCACTTGATTTAATCAGCTGCTGATGAAACAGGTAGATTCAGCAGTCGGAGGAGACACATTTCACATATCTGGGCTGCACTTAATGTGACATTATTTTAAAATGATGTTTATTTGAGTTTTGGAGACTGCTATTCACTGTACTTCTGATTTGGTGCCGGTTAACAGCATTACAGTCAGTGTCTGTTTGTATATATAGTAGTATGAACTCCTCTAAAGGAACTGAGCCAAAGGGATGGTGAGTTATCACAGATCACAACCAAAGGAACACTCACACACGCGTACCTGTACCTCTATCTTTGTGAGGACCATTATGAGTATAGACCTCACAGAGTGAAAACATTTTGGATGGTGTTATGTCCCCCAAGCTGTCTAGGGTGGGGGGACAAACAATTATAAAATAAAACCAAACACTAAACAAGGAAGCCAGAAACTTAATTTTAACAGGGATCAATTATTTATTAAACAACGGTTAATTAACAGAAAACACCCTTCCCACACCGGAAGGGGAAAAAGAACAACGCCAACCACTACTATCATTCAACCACCAGCCCGTCGGTGCAGTCCGTCCTCACACAGCCCGTCCGCACACCACGTCTGGTCCCAACTGTTTCACACTCCGGCTCTCTGGTCCACTGACTCTCTGGTTCACTGGCGTCTCCCTGACGCTCACCTGAGGGTTCTTATGGCCACTCCCTGATCGCCGAGTGGCATCAGCTGCGCTGGTGGATGTGCCTCTGGAGCACACACACCTGCAGGAGATGAGAGAGAGAGGGGGAGAGAGAGAAGGAAAACACGGCACGTAACAGATGGTCCTCAGTTTCAATGGGCTGTTTGAGGATTGAGGGCTTTAAACTGCATTATGCCAATGGGTTTCCTCAGTAAGTCAAAAGTACAAGTGTGTGTGCTATGCAAAAATACAGGTGGCTTATGATACATGAACCGAATATATTGTACCTGTTGTTAGTGACTATAAAGATCATTTTTATAATTGGAAATTATGTGTATTGTAGACTTTCAAGCTCTTAGTAGCTTAGATTTACTGAATTTACTTTTTATTTGTAGTGTACATTTTTAGTCTGACTTGGAATTGACTTAGGTACCATCAGTTCTCATATTTCCTGATTTAGTTTGTCGTACAAGTCTTGTATTTCCTATATATTTATTGGAGAAAATCAAACATTATTATTATAATTTTTTTTAAAGCAACTAAATCCACATTACTATGAACTATGAACTCTGTTCAGTGATGTACCACCTCCCAGCTGTGCTTGGCAGCTCATATGCACCCGATCATTACAGTGAATTCATGTGATGGCAACGACATTTTTTGAAATATTTTATTTTTCTTAGGCTCAGTGTGAAAGGAATGTACAGTTTTGATTTACAGAAAATTACAGTGATGAATCTGATCACATAATCACAGCAAAACAGAAATTTTTATGTGATAAAAAAAGAATACTATTGTTAAATGACACTCATTTATTAGAAAGTCAAATTAACCTGTGTCTCTTGTCTACAGAAGTGCAATTTCCTCTTCACACATCATTTCAGTGAATGTCTATTAAAAACAAATCAAACCTTAATACATTGGAGTGCAATCTGTCAACCACTGATTCAAACGGATTAAATAATCAATGTGAAACTCTATCGTCTTGTGCTCAAACAACTAATGCGATGAATCAAAATGTCAGGTTATAAAAATGTAATGCACAGTAATGTATACAGCAGATCAGTTGTCAGAGCAGCACTGGATCGCTTTAAGTCCAGAACACGACACAGTTCAGGTCCACAGTCGTTCAAATGTTTGATAACGTCCTTGCATTCAATCTTAGATCTCAACAGGGCCGGGTCTAGACAGGCATGTATGAGGGGGCAGCCACAAATCTTGAGGGGGCATTGTGCCTAACCCTAACCCTAACCCTATTTAGTTTGAGGGGGCACAACATTTATTTGAGGGGGCCAGGCCCCCTCTTGCCCCTGCCTAGACCCGGCCCTGGATCTCAATATACACAATATATTGCTTCCATTATTTGGATTTAGGAATGTTGTTGTTAGTTTAGAGGAACGGGTTTGGATTCCATATCAGATCAGATATTATGGATATCTGAGATTATGTCTCAGGAAAAAATGCCACAAACGAACCAATCAGAAATGAGCAGTGTCGTTTTTGAAAATTGTAAACAGAGATTTTTGTTAAGATTGTGTCCGGTTACAGTATCCTGCATCATGTTGTGTATTCTTATCATCATTATTATCCCCTTAGCGTTGATAGCCATTCCAAAATCCATGCTGAAAACCACAGCAGATAGAGCCTTTGCCGTGAGGGCCCTGAAACTTTGGAACAATCTGCCAGGAGAGATTAGACTAGCAGAATCGGTTACCTGTTTTATCTCACTTCTTAAGACACATCTCATAGAAAACGCTTCTATCGCATGAGGTCTATGACTTTTGTTATCTGTATCTTTATTATTTTTTACATTGTGGATTTCATATTGTTTGCGTGAAAAGCTCTATGTTACTTGAATTGAAACAGGGCTATACCATTAAATCTATTATAATTATTTTAAGTCAGAGCAAATAACAGCTGAATATGTTTGCTTTCTATATGTGACATATGACACATACTTAATACATTTACAATATCAGGGGAAATTTGTGCTATAATAATATTAGTAATTGTAGCTTCTCAATGATGTTTTTATTTCCATGTGCTGTTATGGGGATTTGGTTTTCACAATTAAAAACTGCTGAGATGAAGGACATGACAGGAAAATACAGATTTGAAAAAGACCAGTTATAAACCCAGATGTTCTACAAAGAGCCCATGAACAAGAAGCCATTGCGTGTTCTTAAATATGCCATTTTATAAAAGCTCTATTGTAGTCAAATGTTCACTTATTTAAATGTGTACATTTAGAAACATAATACTACTGATAGGGTTGCAAAGGGGTGGAACATTTTCGGTAAATTTCCGGAAATTTTCTGGAAACTTTCCACGGAAATATTGAGCTGGGGAATTTTGAAAAAAAAAAAACGCAAATTAAACGCTGCGCAATAAAAACATCATTCAAAAATCTATTTTAAAGATGTATGGAATGCAGCACACGCTGCACGTTGAATTTCAACCCTCCACTGTGCATTTCTCCATCACATGCACATATAATTGCCAGCATCCTGCACACTACAGCAGGGCTATTGAGGCCTGCTGTAGTTCGATGATATTACTGGGGGAAATATATTAGCTTGCTGATTGAGGATTGTTCATCTGTACATCTAGCCTATTCCTATTCATTTGTAAATATTTTTAAAGACGATTCCAATTGTTTGGCCAACTATTTATATCTCTGGCCATGCATTAGTGTTTTCTTACAAGCCTTTTTTCTCATCTTATTCTACAGAACAATTCCACGTGCACTATCTCATGTGTGGAGACAATTCACCCCAGCCAATGTAGAAGGAAAGGCTGTGTACATTTACAAATACTGTGCAAAGACCTATGTTAAGAATGAAACAGATCCAGAAGCATATAGTCAAGTGCCCAAAGTCTCCTCAGGGCTCAAATCAGCCTATGACAAAACAAAATATGTATATTTATGTCTGTATATGACAAGGTAAATACAGTCAGTATAAATTACCCACACATTTCCAGTTTATTCCAGTTTATTCCCGTTAATTCCCGTATATTCCCATGGAAAGTTTCCCACTTTGAATATTCCCTTAATTTTGCAACCCTAACTACTGATCATATTATTGTTAGAGGACGGTCTCTGTGTTTTCATGCTTTCCTGTCTTTACATGTATTTTCCTGGACATGATGCTGTTGAGAGGCTGACACTTTAAATCAAATACAGAACTTGCTTTTGTGCCTGGTTACATAAATGTATCTTTACGTAACCGTTTGGTTGATCCGTTAAAACCCCAGAAAATACATCAGTTACAAAGTTGATGGAGTCTATTTGTCAAAAATGATTCTGTAGCAGATTGGGCTAACTGTATAAAAACTCACTGTGGATGATGTCAGTGCTATGAACACAGCCTTATTGTCAGAGTGCATGCGCTGACATCATTTCCCAAAATGCACGGTTTATTCAAGGACACACAGCAACCGACCAATGATTCAAAAAAACATTAAACAAGCAACTGAAGAAGAGACAAACATGGGTCCAGGCTCAAATGTGGAAACTGTGGCTGTATTATTGAACTGAGTCATTAAATGAATTAAGTCCAATGCTTCATGTTTCTGATCAGTAACTTCAATCCAGTTGCTTTTCTTGCCATCATGCACTAACTCAATATACCTGGCGGACCACAATGAACCAATAGAAGGAAGAGGAAGGTAAGAGAGAGGATGTTTTTGTGTCTGTAGTTCGGATGTTTCTTCTGTGCTAACTCAGGTTTATTCTCACTTCTAAATACATGCAGGAATACTCTTGACATTACCACTGAGCAAGGTGCTGACCTCTGAACTGCAATTGCTCTCCAGGCGCCGCTGCTAAGTAGTTTGAAAAGGTTAAATGCAGAGAACAAATTCCCACTGTGAGATGTTAAAGAACCCCAATAAATGATTCTGCAGGACCACCCACCCCAAAACCTTTGACATGTCTCCATTTCTATCAGCGAGTATAGAACACAGCTTCTGCAGCAGCCACTGTGGCTTGAAAATCAGCACTCACTGAAAAACGTGACAGACGGTAATGGATTTAATCCATCAGTCACAATGCATAAAATGGTCGGCTAATTTAGCAAATGAAGGCACTGAAAAATGAGTAGTTCATAAAATGTCACTACAGTGTTCTGAAGTGGAGAGATCTGCAGCATATTACCGCAGCATCAGTCTCATGTTACAGAATATGAAGAGCGAGGTTATACATTTCCATTTCATGAGGCGAAAAAGCTGCTGGGCTTTGACACGAAGAGGGCAAACGTCTTCTCCTTTGGTGACGGACACTATCTGTCCTGGTTGTCCGAGGCATCCTCAGAGGGAGTGTCTAGGACGGGATTGACAAACCCTTCAAATTCATTGTTTGCACTGTCCTCTGGTTGAGTACTCACAAAATCATTCTCCCACTCCAGTGCGTTTGAGTCCTCAGAGGTCGAAGTCGGGCCGCTGGTCATCTGCTTGGCGCCGGGCCTCAGGGCTGCACGCAGGATGTCCTCCTCCGTCCGAGACCTCTCCCAGGCTGGAAGTGCCCGATTGATTCCTACAACATGAGGAAACAAGCGTTCGTTCTCTCAGCAGAAGTTACTGAAGACAAAAAGTGCTGCAGGCGGTCAACTGACTCAGAGGGGCCACAACCCATGTGACATGTTCCTACATGAGACTACCTAATGCAAATTCTAAACTTGCACTAAGAAGACATATCCTAGTGATGTGTATCACATAGGATTGACAGAGCTGAATAGACTGACACAGGTAAAACAGGAGGTTTTGTAGTGGGGAATAAATATCAATAAACCTGTGCAGTCCCACAGTGCCCCGCCATAGAACAACCGAAAAATAATACATATATAATGTAAATGAAACTCAGAGTTCATACCTCAGCCAAGGCCAAACAGTCCCCTAATGAAACCACATTTAAATTCACTAGATCTGGATATTTATTTGGATCTGCCCCTAATTGTGCACACTAGTAAATTTCAATCTCCTACACGTGATTGTTTTTCATCAATACCCATGAATTATTCTCGGAGAAATCAAGATAATATATTTTATAAATGTAAAACTTGTTAAGTTAATTTTTTTGTGTGGCAGTGGTAGCACCAGCTTCCAGTGCGGCCTGTGTGTTAGTCTGACACTGCACTTATAAAATGAAAGTGTCGACTCTGTGGAGCAGCCGTCACATCACAGAGAAACGGAGTCTTACTAAATGATTAGATGAGAGAGGACCAACAAGGTTAATGAGGATTTGGTGTTGAAAGACAACTAAAAACTTGGATATATTGAGGGTGTACTGTCTCCATGCCGTGGCTTCTTTTATTAATACATACACATTGCACTTTATGTTAACAAATGGCCTGAACCTTCCTCCTCCTGTTTGCTGCAGTGTAATTGGAAAACAGAATCAATGGATAAAAAAAAAAAATGGAACCCTGTTTGGATGGAGAGAAAACTCTTGACTCTGATCTCTCAGTGCGATTGAAGCCCTTGATAAAATATCACATAAACGATTGATGGATCAACCATTTCACCAATTCAAAAGGTATTTTTCTTTAAACCTTCAAGCTGGGGCTTTAAAGGCACAACTAAGAGTACAATTAACAGCTTAACCAGTGTAAACTTTTCAATATGAGCAAAACTTAAGTCTCACCTTCCTCATCCTCCCACTCTAGATCCAGTGAGGTCCCATCATCGTTAGTGGAGCGAGTCTTGGTGGTGAAATCCCAGCTGCACTCTGTGTTGGGAGTCACCACATTGGGGTCAGAGGGAAGTCCTGGAAAAAGAAGTAGCGATTATAATAGAGACCATGTAACTATGTAAAATGCAGAATGGTCTTAAATGACAAACATAATGTAATATCAGCACAAATGTTTTGCATATTATTTGAGATAGTGCAATTGAAGCAAGAAGTTTCACTCACTGTTGCTCCTGAAAGCATCAGACTGGGCTCTTACATTCTGGAGGTAGACATCAAAATCCTCCCCACAGTTTTGTCTGAAACAGGTTGTAATGAAGAAACTTGAGAATACCACAGATTTAAGTTGAATCACTCAATGCAATCGCAATTTTTTTGACAGATTGAAATGAAAGCACAAAAATCATCAGTCCTATAACTCAGTGGGCCTGAATAAACCTTCCTGTGGAGACTTTAACTTAAACCTGAGATGGAAGCTGATACAGTGCTCGGCTGTGCTGTGCAGCCTGCTTTCATTACCACTGAAAAGTATGAGAAGGAGTTAAGCACTGAACTCTGAGACTGGATACCTTGTAGTGATGCAATACCTGCTCTGCAGCCTACACACTGTGACTGCAGCAACACACCAAGCTCTCACATCTTTAAATCAATGTTCCTGTTGAGAGCATAATAAAGAAACTATTGTTTTCTCCAAATTGCAACATCACACATCTGAAGGGCTGTGATATGCAAGTTGGGATTTAGCAGATGCTGGGAATTAAATGTTCTTACATTTACTTTTATATCTGGCACCAGCTAAGGTGAATATATTCTTAATATGTCAACTAAAACCAAAGCAGAAGTTCATGACTGCAGCTTGTCCTCAGCTCAACAACTCTTCTATTGTCTTATGAACTTAAATGACTCACTTTCTTTGAGCTTCACTGCCAGGGCCTCCTGCTTTCCCTCGTGTCCTCTGGGCAGACAGCTGCCAATAAAAATGTCAGAAAATAAGTCATATCTTCTCATGATTCAAATACAGACGCACTATATTAATCCAAGAAATGAAATTTAACAGTTACGGTGCTAGCAGGAAAACACATGAGTTAATATATTTAACAAAGCAGCAACAAAGAAAGTGGAATGTGGCAAGAAAAGCAATTGAGAAATCTTCATAGCAGTATCTTTTGAGCAACAGTTTTCATTTTCATTATATCATGATATCATACAACAACAATAATAATAAGAGGAAGCCATTTTCAGGAAGAGGAGGAAGATGAAAAAGAAGAATTATGATACTCTCATATATTCCAATGTGTACTTTGTTCTACTCCTGATGCCTGATATGATTGTGTGGACAGAAAAACAGGCAAATAATAATAATGGCATTTTTTAAAAGAAATTTACTTTTTCTCATTTCACTGCCTGTTTTGTGAAATAAAACAGACATATTAAGCCTCGCTACTTTGAAATGACTTGAATTGACTCTTTGTTCCAGTGCACCTTGGAGGAACCTCTTGATTTGAGAGAGAAAGGTTAATGAGCAAAAACCATTGACTAAACAAAAGACAATATCATTGCGTCCGCTAAGACACAGAGGCCATGGCTTGAAATGCTGGTCATCAGGTTAGAGGAGAAGTTGTAAAGCCAAGCAGTTAGTCAATCTGGCAGAAGGGAGCGCTCAGTGCCGCCTCACCTCCTTCATTTTTCGCTCACGTGCCAACCTGGCGGTCTCACGCTGGGCGGCATTTCTAGCCTCCTCTTCTAGCCTTAACTTCTCCTCTTGTGCCTCTAACTGAGCAGAAATAAACAAAATGAAAACAAACAAGACAGAACAGAAAAATTACAAAACAGAAAAAGCAATGCAGCAAATTAAAAGTAAGCAAAAATTTGTCTAAAAACATAAAGTGAAAAAATGGAGGCTGTTAATCTAACAAAGACAGATCTGTCTAAAGATGCTTTTATGAACTGTCTTACCTCTGCTTGGATCTTCTTGTCTATCTGAAGCTGCCTGTCTGAGATGGCAGCATAGCGATGTTCTTTGAGGTGCTTGATCTCATCTTCACTGATCGGCCTGATAAAAGAAAAAATAAACAGATCTAATATATACACGTATTTTTGTTAGAGATAACTCATGGTGATTTTTTCAGATCAAGAGACGTCTTACCTCGGGCAGGGCTGTGGACTCTCTCCCTCCCCCTGCAATGCAAAAAAACAACATGGGACCTTTTAGCACTGACTGCCAGTGTAAAACTCAGCTTGACTGCTGCTCTGTTTGACCCGAGTGCCACTAGTCTGGAACTGTGCAGACAGTAATCGAGTTACTCCTTGAAAGGAATAACGGAAGACTGCCATTATAACAGTGATGGGTGTGTGTTGGGTGCACATTGGTTTCCATCACTGGAGGAAGTCGGATGGGGGTCTGAAAGTAAAAAGTGTCCTGGGAGTACCGGCTTAATGCAGCGTTTAATTAGACTACACGTCAAAACACTTACTCAGTCTTATACCATGTAATTTGGTCCCAAGCTGATTGAATAATAGAGTTGAGAGAAAAGTCAATAACAATGTTTTCCGTGAACTTATTTAGGCATCAAAAGCTCCTTAATATAAGTATAATCGGAAAGATGATCAGACTTACCTCATCACTTTCTACCAGATTTTCAAACTGCAAAATAAAAAGTCACAATGAGACATAACATCACACTGAGTCTGAGTCAAAGTAAACAGCAGCAGTAAGCGTATAAGACGTACCTCTATTGTATAATGTTCCCCTGTGGTGCTGCTTCGGAAATATTTGGATCTGTAAGATTGATTAAGAGAACATAAAAACACTGACGGGAAACTGAAAGCTGTTAAAACACAACAAAGTCCGAAGACAGGAAACATATAAACTCAATTGCTGCTATTTTTAACGCAGAAGCTGCATGATGATAACATTTTAGACCTCTGACATTGAGATAAACTCATGATAAGAACAGGGAATCTGGGAGAGGAAGTTAATTGAGCAGCTGCAGTTGAAGGAAACATCCAGTGTGAGACAGGTCGGATTAAATGAAACAATGTTGAAGGTGTGGAGGAGAATTCTCGTACGGGCTCATTCAGACACTATCCCAAGGTTTTATAAGGGGGCTGACACGAGAACATTTTGCATTGTCACATACAGCCCCTCCGGAGAATGCCAGACTATCTGGAGTTCAGTCCATTTCGGGCAGCAGCTATAGACATCAACATATTTTTGCTTGGCTACTGAACTACCAGATGTGATTTGGACAAAGCACATACTAAACACACATATGCGACTAGTCTATTTTAATACAACAAATTATACGCTGACATCATCAAACCCAAATGCCAGTGATTTCCTGAATACAGTTATATATTGTTATCTATAGACTTATAGACCATTAATGATAAACATGGTCTGTGCTTTAAATACATTAATCAACACTGGATGGATGTGCGGCTCAATAAGTGATGTCACTGTGCACAACCAGGACCTCCCATCAGGCTCATCTAAATTAATTATTGATTAGGTCTGTGATTTCTCTGAAATGAAACATGTCTGTTGCTTTGGTTTGGCTGAAACCTTTAAGCACTTTCACCACACACAGATCAGGTGACCTCCCAGCTGGTGTTTTACCTGTGACAGCCTAAAGGAAATTGTTATATAGGTGACATAACTGACATACTAACCCTTGTGCTAAATTTACCAACAACAATAATATTTTTGACTTCACTGGATATGGAGCAAAACCTTAATTTTATTACTCCAGTCAAGACTCCTGTCATTTTACTTTGTTGAAGTATGGCCTAATGGGAAGCAAGCAAAGGTTACGAGGTTTCCAAACCACCAGGCTCGCATCAATAACCCCACAACTGCTGATTCTGTCAAGTAGAAGCTCCACTACAGAATTTAGTCAAATCTATTCATCTCTTTGCTTGAAGATAATTATAAATCAGTACATAGTCTGGCTCCACTATATAGTTCAGCACTTTTACCCCCCTCACACACTAACGCCTGAGATAACAGAATCGAATGTTGTTAAAAGTCCCACGATCCAGGTTTCAAACCAAAGGGATCAGGCTTTTAAACCCGAGCTCAACATCAGCTCAGCAGAATCAGTGCCTCAGCTCAAGAAGTGGTTCAAAATGTATAGACTGGATCTCTTACAGTTTCTATTGTTTTTATTTAATTGTTTTATTGTTGTTCTTTTATCTGTTTATTGCACAGTTGGGTAAGATCTGGCTTTTCTATGCTTTACTAACTTATATTGTATTTTTGATAAGCACCTTATAACTCTGGTTGACAGGCACTAAAGAAATAAAGTTTATTATATTATTATCATAATAGAAATGCATAGAAGTAATTGTACAAGGACAGCCAGTCTGCTCTAATCCTGACAAAGCACAGGATAAAAACATTAATTATTGATGACACATCGGGTGACATGTCTGCCTGTAAGTAACGCTACAAACAATCAGGTGAGTGTAAGTATTAGAACTGACAGGAAGACAGGTTCCAGGTATTAGTCTAGAGCTGCTCTCGTAGACTCCATCAACAGCTCTGTCTCTGTGTCTTTGATGCTGTTGCTCTCCATTAATTAGACCTGACCAACTCCATGTCCACCCTGGTGACAACAGGGGTGGGGTCTGGAGTCCTGCTGACACAACCCCGCAGGGACCTCACACAACCCGGCCTGTGTCTGTCTGCCTGGCCGCTCTCCGTCTCTCACTAACAACCCATCACCACACGGAGCTGCCTACAAGTGTGAACACACTGACACAGACACACACTGTGCTACCAGCTGTGAGCTAACCCACTGTTAGCTAACGTTAGCAGGGTTCAGAGGATGCTAGTGAAGTTAGCTGGGGCAGCAACAGCCGAGATGTTCCACCTACCCGCCTCCTCTCTGGATCCTGCTGGCCTCTCTCCTGAAGAGACCCGCACAGTAAGCCCAGCAGTTACCCATCGCATTGTCGGATAAGCCCGGGACCTAGCTGCCTGACAGCTGCTGGAGCATCACGGCTGATAAATACATGTCCAGCAACTCCTGTCCTCCTCCTCCTGCTCAGACACTTCCGCATCCTCCTTCCCTCCGACTGATGACGTGCAGGACAGCAATACGCAACACCGCCCCCTATCGTCATGTCACTGTAGTGTCAGTGTTAGTGAGGTTTGTAATAAGGTAAAACAGCAACTTAAAACCTGTAAATCAAATCCACGTTCATAATGGTATCGAGACGGAGAAAACCGCAAAAAAAAACACTAATCAGCCATTTAAAGATCTAATATTAAGTTATAACAGTTATAAAACCTGCCAGATCCTTGATTTAAGTAAAAATGACTGCACAACAAAAAAGAAAGAAAGAAAATTGTATACTTTTCCAGGGTGTAACCCACCTCTACGTCAGCTGGGATCGATCGATGGATGACTGGATAAAAGTATTATAATCAAAATTTTACTTAAAGTATCAAACATCAAAGCACATTTTGCAGAAATGTGGCCATTGTAAGTGATAAATTATAATAAATGACATTATTAAAATAGTTAGACATAATTTTACTGTTACCTTTATCTAATTTTAATTTATTCTATTTTCGTTGATATTATCTTATTTTTTACTATTGGTATTTTGATGTGTTGCCTCTTGCTGTCTTGTTGTATCTTTTACTTTGTGAAGCACTTTGTTCAAACAAGTTGTTTTAAATGTGCAATATCAATAACATTTAAATTGTGTAGATACACAATTCTGTTCCGTTTTTTGGGGGAAATATTGGATGATTTATTGAAAATAAAACGTGAGAGATGTAACAAAACGCTGGTTTATTAAAGCAGGCCACAGACAAAAGCACTGGTAACATCCAAAAGACAATAAAACAAATCAAAAATAAATAGAGGATGTCTCAGGATCGATTAATTTATTACCAACAACAGAGATTAGCTCATTGAAATAAAAGATGTTGCTAAATCAAACCTGTTCTATCAACTCTTTGTGCAAATTTAGTTTGCTGTCACTGGAGGCACATATCACATCTTTAAACAGGTTTAAGTGAGTCTGGCTCTTCTGCTTCCAGTTTAACATAATCAATCAATTTATAAACAATGTTTGTTGTTACAAAAAAAAGAAATTATATTGTTTGTTAAACAGCTCAATATCAGGAGATTGCACATGAAATATTGGTTTCTCTAAGACCTCCGACATAGGTAATAGCTTTAGTAGTCTACCGGTAGTAAACAAATATTTGGGCAGTTCAAAAATCAATGATGTGTTAATGAGGCTGGTGTCTCTCCATATTGATCATTTTATTGTCCAATTTATATCTGAAAGGTAACTACAGCTCTCAATAGTTGAGTAAAATATATAATAGCTTGCATTGTAGTGCAGTAGAAAAAAGGAGCATAACAAAATACATACTCAGATACCTTAAAAAAACTTAAGTAAATAACTCCAGCGAGATTGCACCACTACAACCAGGCACTCAGTTATTCACTGCAATCCCAAGGTTTAATTTGCTGTACTTTACATAGTTCTACTATATTAACCTAATCTATAATGCTGATTCTATCAATGTAGTCATTCTATGTCTTTGTCATGGTGAAACATTGGACTCCTCAGTCCTCAGCAGTGAAGAGGTAGGCATGGAGCTCATCCTCAGCGGGGATGTTGTCCACGTTGCTGACTTTGACTTTCTGGGTAACAGGCACACATCTAGGCATGAGCTTTCTCCCACTCTGAAAGACAATGGGTTAGGAATTATGAATCACTCATGATTTATTTTACTTTTAAATCAAAATTTGTTTCAGATTTTCAAATAAACCTCAAATAAATGTTTACTCGTGGTAAAACAACGTTTATACAGTAGTATAACAGGCTGCATGAAAGCGTTTTAAGCAAATGACTTACTATTTTCTTAGAGTCAGCCAGGGATCGTTCCATATACCTCCTCATCCTTTCTTTCTGCTTCTCTTTCTGCTCTATCAGTTTTTCTTCACGCTCCCTGCATCACGATGCACGAGGAGAAGGGATTGGTAAATAACATGCTGCTGCCTTCATTTTTATTAATCTTCTTTTCCAGTTGATAGAAAGTACCTTGTCCTCCTCTCGCTGTCCTTTATTTTCTTCATCATATCCAAGCTTTCTTCAGGGATGCTCTCGAGGCTCTGCAGCAGTACAGACAGATGGTTCTCAATAGTGGCCAGCTTCTCCAAGGTGCTGAGGTTGGTCATCCTGTCGTCCACACAGCTGCGGTGCACCTCCGCAACCTTCTCGCCGAGAGCATCCAGCATCACATCCTGTCAGAGAAACACACTCAGACAGTCAGCAATAACATGCTGTGTCCGGTCTGTTGGTGCCAAATAACATGTGACGATGCCACATGCAGCTTTTAGGTTCAAACGTGTTTTGTTCTTTCTTACTTGGTCCTCAGTGTTCAACGAGACATGAAGCTGAACCTTCTGTTTGAGCCTGTTGCCTCTCGCCTTCTCTTTGTGGATTCTCTGGTTGATGTCACTTATCTGTAGCGTTAGCTGCTCTTCATCCTTTTCACTACAGAAAGGAAAGGTGGGGACCAAGTCGAGGAAATTAATAAAATAGTTTACTATATTTTACTGTCAATCTGCACAGGTTTAAAAGTAGATACGGAATTTCAAGCAAAGAGGAGTGTGATGATATGGACTTGTATTAGTTATATAGCTTTTATTCTTATTTTCCACTTTCTGATTTAATTGTTTGGCTGAAACACACACCCATACTGACATTTAAACAAAAAAATAGCATATAACAACATACAACCAGTACCTGTGTCCATACAGTAATGTCAGAGTGTAGATTTTACAGGAAAACAACAGGTAAACAAAACAAAAAAACATTCATTCACAGATAAGTGATGCTTACATCTTCTCCCTGGCTGTGTCCATCGACAGTCGGAGCACCTCCACCATCTTCTCCACCCTTGTCGAGTTCTGGATCAGGGACAAGTTCTGCTCTGTCAGCTCTGTCACCAGATCTAAGAGCTGCTGGGGGTCAGAGAAGTAGAGCTCTGGCTCATCCTGCAGAGATGAGACATAAGAAGGAGACAGAGACAGGCTTACTGTGAGCACCAGTGATATAAACTCAAGAGCAAAGTTCAGTTTTAAGGAAATCTGACCTCAAACTCTGAGCTGTCACCATCCTGATCAGAATTTGCGATCCTGTGATGAGAAAGAAAGGGGTTGAGGTCAGGAGAACCTTTTGCAGCAGCATGTAAACAGGATTCTAAATACATGTTCCACAAACCACAATCATGGCGTGTGCTACAACAGTGAGTATATTACATGATATGCTACACATGCTTTTAACTCCTGTTTACAGGTAAAGAATTTTTATTTTGCCTTTTTAAGATCATCCTGCATTATGTACAAGACACACATTGGAGGTGCAGGGAGACAGTGCTGAGTTAAGTGTGTAGTTGTTTCCTCACAGTGAGTCGCTGTGGGCTGACGACAACCTCGTCTCTCTGACGGAAGGCGGCTCTCTACTTGACACGTTGTCCTCCAAACCTGTGCACACATTATCATTCATATCACACTATTAGTACCATCCATACTCACTGTAACAAAGCAATAATAATAATGAGTAGTTAGATAATAAGAAAAACAATTTCAGTCACCAATGACATCTTAATATATTTCATGTTGATTTACTTGGTAAGGCAAGTGTATTTATAAACCATATTTCCGACAGATCTGCAATTCAAAGTGCTTTACGTGCACATACAGTGCCTTGCATAAGTATTCACCCCCCTTGGACTTTTTCCCATTATGTACTGTTACTAACTGAAATTCAAATAGACTTAAATAAAGTTTTTCCCGTTTGATCAACAAAACATGCATAGTACTTTGGAGGTGCAAAATAAATTTTATTGTGACACAAACAATAATGAGAACAAAAAAGTTGCCATCTGTTGGGTGCATAAGTATTCACCCCCCTGTGTCAATACTTGGTAGAACCCCCTTTCGCTGCAATTACAGCTGCAAATCTTTTGGGGTATGTCTCTACCAGCTTTGCACATCTAGAGATGGAAAGGTTTGTCCATTCTTCTTGGCAAAAAAGATGAAGCTCAGTCAGATTGGATGGAGACCGTCTGTGAACCGCAATCTTCAAGTCTTGCCATAGATTCTCTATTGGATTGAGGTCTGGGCTTTGACTGGGCCATTTTAAGACATCAACATTCTTTAATCCAAACCATTCCTTTGTAGCTCTGGCTGTATGTTTAGGGTCATTGTCCTGCTGGAAGATGAACCTCCGCCCCAGTCTCAAGTCTTTTGCAGACTGCATCAGATTTTCTTCAAGGATTTCCCTGTATTTGGCTCCATCCATCTTTCCCTCTATTCTGACCAGTTTCCCTGTACCTGCTGAAGAGAAGCATCCCCACAGCATGATGCTACCACCACCATGTTTCACTGTTGGGATGGTGTGCTCAGGGTGATGGGCGGTGTTGGGTTTTTGCCACACATAGCGTTTTGCATTGAGGCCAAAAAGTTCAATTTTGGTCTCATCTGACCAGAGCACCTTCTTCCACATGTTTGCTGTGTCTCCCACATGGCTTCTGGCAAACTCCAAACGGGATTTTTTATGGATCCCTTTCAACAATGGCTTTCTTCTTGCCACTCTTCCATAAAGGCCAGATTTGTGGAGTAGACGACTAATAGTTGTCCTGTGGACAGATTCTCCCACCTCAGCTGTGGATCTCTGCAGCTCCTCCAGAGTAACTATGGGCCTCCTGGTTGCTTCTCTGATTCATTTTCTCCTTGTCCGACTCTTCAGGTTGGGTGGACGGCCTCCTCTTGGTAGGTTTGCGGTTGTGCCATATTCTTTCCATTTTCTTATTATGGATTTTATGGTGCTCAGAGAGATGTATATTTTTTTATAACCTAACCCTGCTTCATATTTCTCCACAACTTTATCCCTGACCTGTTTGGTGAGCTCCTTGGTCTTCATGATGCTGTTTGTTCAGTAATGATCTCCAACAAACTCTGAGTCCGTCACAGAACCGGTGTATTTATACTGAGATTAAATTGCAGACAGGTGGACCCTATTTACTAATTATGTGACTTGCAAATGTGACTTGTGAATGCAATTGGTCGCACCAGATCTTTGTTAGGGGTTTCACAGTAAAGGGGGTGAATACATATGCACTCAACACTTTTCAGATTTTTATTTGTAAATAATTGTGAAATCCATGTAATATTTCCCCCCACTTCCAAATGATGCACTATTTTGTGTTGGTCCATTACATGAACTCACGATGAAATAAATTTTAATCTGTGGTTATACCATGACAAAATGTAGAAAAGTCCAAAGGGGGTGAATACTTATGCAAGGCACTGTACAAGACAATTGTACTTGCACCAGAGTAAAGTACTCACCGTTCCTAGTTGCAGACTCCTCCTGCTCCGGTTTGTCCCCGGAGTCTTCATCAGACA
Organism: Pleuronectes platessa; assembly: GCF_947347685.1. NCBI lineage: Eukaryota > Metazoa > Chordata > Actinopteri > Pleuronectiformes > Pleuronectidae > Pleuronectes > Pleuronectes platessa. Next base: position 9,095,580 of record NC_070633.1, read on the forward strand.
GGACTGTAGTTTTCACAGCCTTCGCTCTCTGGGCCTCCTGCCACTCTGCAGGAGACAGTTTGAACAGCAGCTCCTTGTACCTCTTGTAGTCCACCAGGATTTCATCAAACTTGGCGAGTTCACTGTGAAGGGGAGAGAGTTTATTTAGATACACATTACATGACACTGTGTCAAACCAAGTTCACCTCTCTGCACCTTCTCAGTATTTACTTGTATTCACATAAAACATGATTAACTGACATGCACGTGTTAATTACACAACATCATCGGAGCGCGACCTTTTTATGGTCCCCACTTCAACAGTCAGTTTCTTGATCTCAGTGTTCTTCTCCTGTTTGGACTTGGCCTCTCGTTCAAAACTGAGAACAGAGACAAGCACAACCATCTGCGGTGTGATCGTTTTGAACACCAGTCTCATTCAAAAATAATTTTTAGAACCACAATTCTGCTGATATTCCATATGTTGATATACTCACAAGGTTCTGGCCTCCACAGACTTCTTCTCGTTCTCCCTGAGGAACTCTTCGAAGCTGAGGTTGTCTCTCTCTATGATCCTTTCAAGCTGTTTCAGCTGCCTCTCCTCCTTCGCGGTGGCTTTGTCCATCTTCAAAATCTCATTCCTCTTCGTCATCAGACATAACTGAATATGGAAAGATGAGGGGGACAATTGAAGAGGAACACAAACAAAGATGCAGTGGCAGGAGCAGGAGCAGGAGTGTTTTAGGGGACCATGGCGCCCCCTGGGCAAAAGGGACCTGGCTGCTGACAGAGTTTCATGGGGTTCTCACAAAACGTTCTTTGCTCTGGACTAATGTAATTATTCCTAGGGGCCCCTCTCAGCTTGGGGCAATCGCTTGCTTTGCCTATGGTCAGAGACGGGTCAGTTTTTCTTCACATGTGCAGTGATGTGTGGTTTAGAATGATTTGCTGGCTGACAAAAAGCACTTGTCATATTAAACGGAGAGCCCGAGGATAGCAGTTCATGGCTTCACCTTTAATAAAATATTTGCAACTTCTAAGGCGATTTACCTCTAACACTGCTTTCTGTCGTTCCATGAAGATCAAGTCATGTTTACTGTCTTTCGATATGTTGTCTGGGGACAGAGGACAAAAAAAATAGTGAACATTTAAATAAGCAAGTTATCTATGCAATGGCAGTGGAATTCCATTTTAAAAACTATGTGTAGCATCTTTACAAAGCTTAACAGAGTTTCACCTCGTTTCATCATGGCAATCTTCAGCTCATGTCTGCCTGGTGTTTGCTTAGGGAGAGTTGGTTTAGCCTTTATTTGTTTTAGATTCTTCATCTTCTCCCTCTCCTCCTCCTCCTCCTCCAGTTCTCCCACCAGCTCTTTCTTAATCTTGGCCATCATTCGCGCAGCGTGGGTCGTCTTCTTATCAATTGGCAGAGCCAGGAATTTACGCATCTCCTGAGCATGGAGGAGAACAGCAGCATGACTTAAACACAGCGGAGACCGATTTGTACAGTTGGGTAACACCTGTGTCATGTGCTGCATGTAAAATAATTTGTCTCTGTATTCACTCTAGCTCCAACCTCTTTCTGTTCCTCCTTTTCATTTGCACACAGTAGAAAAATGCTGTTGTCATCTGGCACTTTGAATGGGCTCGGTCGTGTCTCCCTCCTCCTCCTCATATCTACACACAATGAAGGGAAACAATGAAACAAACGAGAACATGTTTCCCTTAGTTTTGTCCGTCTGTTTACCAGAGTTGTCACTTTGTCCACTCTACCTTGTTTGTGTGGTTTGGCAGCACTTTCTCTTTCTGAAACAACATCACATAGAGAAACCTCTGGTCCCTCTGTTTAAAAAGAAGAGATAGAGACGGTAGAAATGAAACACTGATCGATCAATCAATCTACAGCACCAGTTGAATTGTGAAGCAGATGCTTATAACAGAAACCTACTGGCTTGTGGTGATGACATCTCTGAGGTTTCCTCTGGCAGCTGCTGCAGCACTGGCTCACTCTTTAATGTGGCTGCAGTTCACAGAAGCAAACCAAAGTACATCTTCATTGACGAAAAATGATGCATTTCACATGAGGCAGAATTAAGTCTAGCTCTAAACTGAACTTTTGAACCAGGACCACCTGACTGTTCACACACCTGTTGTGTACTCCTGCTTTTTACTTCAGCTCCCACTTTTTAATTCTTTCCTAAGAGACATGTCCACAGGCAACGATTCATTATGTCATCAACTTCAATCTGCTGCAGATGAACTGACCATTTTTCTTGTATACAGTATATTTGTATTACTTTCAAAGGCTCAGGCATTTAGACATATTATAATCGTTATTATACTTTAAATTTCTTTATTGTTTTTGCCCACTGAATTTGTCTTCAGCATATATTGAAAACAAAATATAGCCAATTGAGGAGCTGCAACAATCAAACGAAGGCACCTATGAGATTTACCCAGCTCAAGCCACTATCCCCCCACCCGCCCTCCAAAATATCACTTGTTATCCCCTTGAGGTCTGTCTTCACAAAAATAGATCTTTTATGATAAGGATAAATGAGGCAGTACAAAACAAACAAAAATACTAAATACTAAAGACTGGAGTAAGAAGAGGGTAACTTCCCTTACTCCAAAATAGTTTTTCTAAATCTCAATTAATAGCAGTGTTGTAAACTCTCATATTAGACGATAAGACCTTGCCTAATTTTGATGCAGGCAGCCTTTAAGTGGGTATCAGATTTTACCTGGTTTCAATCTTCCGGAAACAAACAGTATCTCTAATCCATCTTTTAAAGGGGTGTTTGTTCCTTCCTGGAGAGAAGAATGAGACGTCTCGTGATCAAGTAGGTAAAGACTGGGACCACACCAGCTTAGCCTCTAGGAGTGTCAGGGTTAAATCCAAATATGGCACATGTTGGATTGGGAGTGATCTGTTTTTACTCCCAAAGATTTGAGTGCTTTCACATATTTATGATTATAAAGATCAGGACTTATCCGGGCAATGCGAGAACTACCCACAGGACCGGATCATTAATGTAAAGGAATTTAAATGATCAGATTACTTTAATCATTCTGTGAAGTAATAACAGTTAATGTAATAATTCTGTTTAATATTCTACCCAGTAAATTTGAATACACATTTAAAAACGTACTTGTATATATTTATCTATTTGCTTACATTCTAGCTGCCACCAGACAGACCCAGTGTTTGTATTTATCATGATGAAGAATCACTGGCTCTAACTACTGTGCATGTTCACATATAAAACATTGTTTCACTCATGTTTAAACTGATGCTTATAAAGAAATGAACTCACCCTCTGATATGGATGTTTGAACGCATCAGCACGACTACTCTTTTATAATGTGTACTGTTGTCATGGTAACAGGTGCCTTCATGGCCCCCCTGTAAAAAACAAAGCTTTTCACTGAACAACACACAACACCAGTGATGCCGGTAACGCGCTACTTAGTAACGCGTTACTCTAATCTGACCGCTTTTTTCAGTAACGAGTAATCTAACGCTTTACTATTTCCAAACCAGTAATCAGATTAAAGTTACTTGTCCAAGTCACCTTGCGTTACTATTTCGGTATTTGTGGTTAGCCCGCTGGGCACGTCCTGCGGCTGGGGGAGCAGTCGCCCCGTCGCCCTCCTCACCACGCCGCCGGAGGCTCGGTGTGCGGCACTCCTCGACGTTTTTTTAGGGGGGGAGGTGCTCGTCCGCGGTGCGGGGGCTTTCCTTATAGTATGCCGCGGGGCGGTGTCCGTCGGCGCTGCGGAAGGCGGGGACCGGTTGGAGGGGACCGGGTACGACGGTCGGCGACAGCGACTCTGGACGTGTGTCGGGCTCTTCTCGCGGATCACCTCAGCTACAGCGCCCGTTAGGGGAACCCTCCGTTCGCGCGGGGGGGGGGGGGGGGGGCCTCCGGCGGTGTCTAATAAAGTTAGTGTTGGCCAAACCGGTTGTCATTTTTATGTTGAGGCGGCGGGGGTGTTGTCGGCAGCTGCTGAATGTAACTAATAAAGTAACTTGTAATCTAACTTAGTTACTTTTAAAATCAAGTAACTTGTAATCTAACTTAGTTACTTTTAAAATCAAGTAACTTGTAAAGTAACTAAGTTACTTTTTCAAAGTAACTATGGCAACACTGCACAACACACAAGTATTTCACACACCAGAAACTGCTGCTTATAAAATCTTTGACACTGCTGTCAATTCTGTCTCGATGTATTAGATTGCTTTTCACATTTTTGCCGTTTGACACATTCATTAGTATTTTTGGTGATCAAAAAATATTTGAAAATACGATAAACAAAAGCAACAGAAGGCTCATTGAATTAATGTGGCATGAAGTTCAGCCAACTAAGATTTGGCAATGAAACTAGAAACGGGATGGAAAGTCAAGTTTGCACAATTAACTGTGAAGGCAATTCACATTCATCCACCACTAGGTGGCGTAGACAGACCACATGCAGTCCGTCCCGGGCTGAGCTGGTGTTTCCTCACCTTGTTGGGGTTTGACAAGTTGACAACTCCAGAGTTCAGGATGATGGATACTGTTGATAGATCAGTGCATCTGTGAGGACTTCTCAACTTGCCTGCTCCTCTTTTCCTTCCCTGTGTGCAAGTGAATATACTTAGAATCTAATACTGTACATTCCCGCCCACCCATCCGCACATGACCCTGCACATCTCAGCTCAACAAAGCAGCCCACACACTACACTTGCTTGTAGGAAATCCCAGTGTCAGATTGTCAGGTGCAAGCAAAGCAAAGACATGGGCGAGTGTCGGCTCTGGAAACAGAAGGAAAGGGCACATTGTGAGAGGAGGGAGGAACGGTGTTTGTGTGAGGATTTCAAGGGACAGCTTCATGCTCAGGAGTCGATAGGGAGGCTGAAGCAAGAAGCAGCACAAAGACTTGTTTTGTATCTCCAACTTTCCATGATTTATTTAAAAAATGTTCCTTTTCTCACATTTGAATAAAACAATGTGTCTGACTGCTGTTTTTAAGGGTAAAGAGTCAAGAAAGTTCCCCCCCACACAGAATCCCTGCCTAGTGATGATATAACACTGGTTTCTTTAGTATGAAGATCCTCCAAGATGCAGCTGTTTTCTTGCAGCGTTGCACGAGTTGTTTGAGCGTTACAGATTACCTCCACCTCCTCCGCTCATGTAGCTCAACGATGGTGGATATCTGATATTATATAAGAGGTGAACATTCAGCCCTCTATGCATAATGAGAATGACAGCTGTTATTTAGATGTAATTATCGCCGCTGGCTTTACTGGAAAACATTTAAAATAGGGAGAAAGATATATCAGGTAAATGACATAGAGAAATTATGTCATTTATGACATTAGAACCTATGCACAATATGTTTGGTTTTGGTCTTAGGTAAGTTGTTTATAAACTAACAATTTGTTGCCCCCATATGCTTTACCTATGCACAATATGTTTTTTTTTTTTTTTTTTTACGTTACATTCTCCTCACTTAAGTTTAGTATTTTCTTATGAATTACAGATAATTTATTGATGTCTAAATTTCCTTTGGGATAAATAAAGTTTCTCTCCATCTATCGACTGACCGACTGACCTATTTGTCTCATTTCTTATCTTTGAAGATTAAACTGCTTCTTCAGCAAACTGGTAGATTTGTTCAATTTGATATTCTTCGCAAAATAACAACCCTGACAGCATGATGCAACAGCCTCAGGATCTTCCCTGTTTGACTGGGAACTGTGGTGCCATTAACTTTGGTCCATTACCACAGAACTACAGCTCTGAAACACGTCAAACAAAGTCCAAGCAGAAGTCTTTGTCTTGTAACTTTTCCTCCTTTCATCTTTTCTGTTAAATAATTATCATGTGTGTGATTCATATGTAGCTCTTACATATTGAAGGGGCACAAAAGCCTCAAAATTTAATGAAAATGCTTAATTGATTCATTTGAGTGTTGTGGTTATACTTCCACATTCCCTCTAACAATCTCTTTCATTGTATTAATGATGGTGCCGTGAACTGGGACTTTTGAAAGACATATTTCTAAATATAGGACACTCAGAAGCATGTCTAATGCCAGTTTACACTGAATAATTATTTACTGGGAAAGAGTGAATCTTCAGCTCGACAAAAAAAAGCACAGAATAATTGAGACATTATTCAAATATCCCAAAAGCCTGTCTATCAGCACAGCCAGCCACTTGTTTTGTTTTTCTTGCAAAAAAGTCTTAACAGTATTAACATTTGAATTTTCTTGTTCTCATAAAGAATATTTTATGAGAGTTTGTAAAGAAGTCCTGTCAGAACCACAGTTTTTCTCCAGTCAGACCTTGACAGCTTTTGAAATAAATCCACCTTGTTGCTTGTTGAACATGTGACTGGTGGGTGATGCAGCCGAGGGAGCAGAGAAGACTTCAGTTGAGCAAACACTACACAGCAATAACTGAAGAACAGCCCTTTAAACACCCCTTCTACCTATTGTAATGTTGGTTGATAACGGTTGTTCTTATAATAACGTTAGTTGACATTAATTGTCCCTGATAAATGTTGGTTCGCTGCTGATGCCGTTTCGAGTGATGTCCCAATAAGGAAGATTTTCTGGCCCTTCCTTTTGTGACACCGTTTGGAGGGGGACACTTCCAGCGAAGGGAATTTAGGGGTATGGCAGAGGGAGAGGAAATGGGACAGGGCATTAGTCTCTGATTATCTTAAGTCCAATCTGCATTTCTTTGGTGTGTGGAAGGAAGCTAGATTACCTGGATAAACACACACAGACATAGAGAGAACAGACAATCTCCACATAAAAAGACCAATGCTGAACCAGGATTCAAACAGGGAACAGACATGCTAAATATTTAGTACTTAATCTGAAACAGAAAAAGTAACTGAGTGCATTCTGTTAGTGAAACTTGCATCAACGTATGTTGAGTGGGGGCCACTGTGGGTCATTATTTAGCGTTTATCAACATTATCTTTTTTTTATCTCACAGGGACAGAGAATCATCACCTAAATCTGCAACTCAGAGTCACTTCCTTTCCCCTTTTACCTCATTACTTTGGTTTCATTTACTGGTTGGTATCACCACTCTCATCACCTTTATTTCCAGCTCTGCAAGCTGCTGTTTTCAGCAAAAAACAACCCAAAACAAAAAAAACTATGAATTACCAACTGTGCACCATCTTCCCAACAACAAATGACTGACAGAGTGGAACATCTCCTGAAGTTAAAACACATCCCTGTGCCTGCGTCAGACGGGTGATCCGGGAGGAGTAAGGTTGGAGCAGGGGGTGTGTTAGCTTTCACCCAAAGAGAAATACACTTCCAGGTAACGACAAGTCTTGTTCACAAGAGGTTTTCTTACTTGTTTTGTTTAAGTAAATTTTGTTTACATCCAATGCAGGGAACTCATTGTTTCTCACAAAGCATCGTGACAAGTAGGGTACAACCAATGGTCACCAACCGACAAATATATACCATCATGCATTGCGCTTGCAGCCGAGAGACAAGAGGAGAGAGGGCAGCAGGAACAGCCCGACCTGTCAGACAAATGTGAATGGGAGCAGAAAAGCACAGAGCTATGCAGTCTATGCAGTAGTGATCAGGAAATTGAACCGAAGTATTGAGTTCTCGTTGGTACACACACTCAACAAATCATAAGTCAGTCTCAGCTGTCAATCATGATATTTCACCCCTTTTTATAGCATCAAATAACATATCAGATCAACATCGTAATAAGAACTATCTTTAAAAAGCAAGGAACCACCTTTGAGGAAACATTTTTGGCCTTAAATTATATTTTTTGTCCATATCCCATCAACTACGATGGAGGAGGCAGGGAACATGACCTATACTGTAGTCAGCCAACAGGAGGCGATCGAGATGCTTTAGCTTCATTTTCAATTTCAGAAGCTTCTTCATCTTTATATCCAGTCCATGGTTTAAAAGACACATTCTGTCTGCCCCCTAATGAATATACTAATGCGACTTTATAAAACAAACCCAAAAGTTTCCAGCACATGTGTAGGGAAGTTAAAATGTAGAAAACTGGCTACACGTTAAATTACTCAAGGAGAAGTCACAGATTAACTCTTTTACATACTGTTCAAGATACCTGATATACAAGTAGTGTACCTTCAATTTAATCCAGTCTATCTATCGATAGTATGTCAGTCTGTTCAGCAACAAATAATTAATACTTTCTTGTTTACATTTCAATTTGAGAAAATAGGCACAAGTGGGGGGCATCCTTGCCATGTTGGCTTTGATCCCAGCCGAAGGAATCCTCATATAATTAAAAACTCATTAGCAGACAGACGGCTGGTCTTTTCTGCTTTTGGATTCTCAGGTGACAAACTGGGAGCCAAAACACAAAGAGATCAGCTTTAACTGGCTTAATGACAAAGACGTACAAGTTTCTGATTTGCATCTGGTGATATTGTTGTCCATACTTGAGGTATATGCATATATTCTCTTGAGTTTATCACAGTAGAAAATACTTGTGATGAAGGATAATGAGCTCTTTCACCTCGGCCCACAAATATACATATTTAATTGTAATTGTCCCTAATTAAAAAAATGTCCCTGTGGAATTAGAGAGATAATGTTATTGGGTTTGACAACGCAGCATTGAAAGACGTTTAGACATTTAACTTAATTGATCAACAACTGACTCAATTGCTGTGGTGTCCTGGGTTATGTTCAGTTGCCAATGGAAAGCAACGGTACTGCATTGTGGAAGTAATTAAGTCTCAGCGTCTTTCTCAAGGACAATTTGACATGTGGCGATTGGAATCAAACCACGAAACCTGTCAATCGGAGTGTCCCTCTCCGAACTGTGACCTCATTTAAATCTATACCGTTTTAATCCAAATCAGATAAGTTGTGTTTAGCCTCCAGTTTGTAATGTCTGGACAGTTCAGAGGTGTCTCTGGTTGCGTCAGGCGCTGTTGGTCTTCACCCTACAGCCACATTGACTGGTGCTGCTCTTCGTTACGAGACCTCTGTTTTAAAAGAGGACTCATAACAAAGACCGTCTCATCACAGAGGTGTAAAAATAGATTAGGATCTCATCAGAAGACAATTGCACGCAAATCAGTTTCCCTTGAAGTGGTGTGCCACTCAAGGGAGAAAAAAAAGAAGGAGATTTGGGTTAGATTCCTTTCGGCAGCCATTTTGCTCCTCTGAGATTTCCCTGTTTTTTTTCTCCTTCTCTCCCTCACTCCCTATCTGCCAGCATGACACCATTGCTGCTCTATTCACAGATACAAATGAATGCATGCTGTTTTTAAAGGTCTTTCATCATTTATGCAAAATCTGAATAAAAGTGCCATTAAAAGTCAAACGGTATATCCTAAGGTATCAGCTTCAGAATCAGTAGTTTGGAAGATGTGGGCAGTATTCTTGGACCAGTGTGAATGAATCTAACACAACGACCAGTCTCAGTGCTGACAGATCTGACAGTGAAAAGAAAGACTGGTGTAATCTATCACAGCAGATGTGTTCATAACCTGGCAAAGCTTCACCTACTTGGTCTTGACCATATTTAGCAACCTTTACTCATCTGTAAATACATTTTAATCTACCGTACATTTATTCACTGAAACAAATCAGGAACTTATTGCAATGTGAAAAAGTGGTAATAAGATACTTAAAGTAATTCTTTAAATCAAAGATTATACTTTTAGACCCATTATTCGACTGAACATTTTATTGTTATTCCGAGAAGCTGTTTGTGAAAGCCATGAAAACCTGATCAATCGTGTGTACTGTGTAGTGTGTGTAGTGTGTACAGTGTACTGTATACTGTGTACTGTGTGCTGAAAAGGGAGGATACTGTGAAATCCTCACTTATTAGCATCTTGTAAGGAACATAGAGGTCTTTGGGGAAAACATGTCCGTTCATGTACAGCTAAAATGTGACAACATTATTGAGAACAGGGCAGGAGAACAACAAGCAAATAGACCTACACACAGTGATGTGTATAAGTGCTGTGGATGTAGTGCCACGCAGTAAATGAGGCATGGACGAGTAAATGGGTAATAAATGAATAAATGTTTTGGCTCCAGGAGGCACAACGTCAGTGCATCACAGTTTCCTGTGTAAGACTCTAATGTTAAATCAAGCAGATGTGCTTATTCAAAAGATTCTACACCAGTGTTTCTGACATCTCCTTCTCAAAATGTGGAGGGATTCCACAAAACATCACACAGTCCAGATGTCTGTAATGTTCATGGCCTATATCTCAGTGTTGGAAATCTGGCCATTGGTCCGGGCCCTCTCCGGAGAGGCTCCGCTGAGAATGAAGGTCTATTTCCAGAGTGCCTATTTATACAGTGCCTGCCTCAGTAGAGAGGTGAAATGAAGCAAGATCTTCCCAGCAATCAGGCCAGGAAACTAAAGGCTTCGATGGATCAAAATCTCATTTTTACTGTGAGGCAGGGGCACTTATCCTAGCACTGCAACGCTTTCCCAAATCAATATAATCAATACAACATTACACACTTTGTGTTGAAGAGCGCAGTGGAGGAAAGACTGTTAAAAACCCAGGCTTGTCCCCGAGCTGCAAGAAGTATTATTGTAAATGATGCTTGTAACTGTGACTTTGCTTGGGGACATGTGCACCATATTAATAACCGGGACTCTCAAGCAGTCCAGATGAAGATGGTCAATATTAAGGTTTTAACTAGAATAAACTGATGTTATGAGAGATCTGATAATGTATAATGATTAAGCTCCCGACTCTTAAGAATATTCCTGTTATAAGATTTATGTGCCTCATCAGGTCTCAATACTTGGGCCTCTTGAGCGATGTGCAATAAAATAACTTCAGTCCTGTCAACACCTTCAGGTTAGAGGTGGTTTTATTTACTTCAGTGACTCAACACAATCTTTCAATGAGGGTTTATTTTAATTTTAATCAGCACTGATTGATTGTTATGGCAACTCGCAGTCATTGGAACAAGCTGTAAACACAACACTGAGATTTTGTCCAAGCGTTAGTAAACAGTCGCCAATTTATACATTCAGCATTATGTAGCAGCACTAGCATTGACTTGATGGTGAGACCCATTTCTCTGCCTTTTTGGGACCGAATCCCACTGAAATATCAGATTATTTAGCTGCTAAATACTCAGTATTTTGTATCCACTTGCCTGTTTGCTTGGCAGGTAAGTTACTAAAATTTTAAGGAAATAAAAATAGTAAAGTTACAGGCCATCAAGCAAAACAATCAACTAAAAATCCTCAGCTGGGCTGACAGGAATAATGGGGGACTCGTTTTCACCATAATCACTGCATGGAAATGTGTCTTTGTCTGTAAAGCCAAGCACAGGGTGTGCCCATGGAATTGGTTTAAACGCACACAACAACGATCATCCATTCAAGCATATAAATAAAAACTATATTTGTGATTTGATCCATAGTAAATATAAAATGAATAATGTGTATGTAAATATAAACATTTTGATTAGTGCAGCTTCAAAGGCCTCGGGAAACCGATAAGATAAACTAGGAAACAATGAGAAACATGTTGATGATGACTTAATACCGTTCCTCTCTGTTAAATCTGATTGTAATGTAGAGCTGGAATGTTTGGTTATTTGCATTAATACAAATATCATATGTATTTTCTAATACAACTTTGGCTTTGTAACAGATGTATTCTTCAAACAGTGGACACTTCATCCCTCTCCATGCGAATTCACAATCCATCTTACAAACGATTCACTATCAAAGAGAAATCTGTTGTGCGTTGAACAATGTCGACTTCTGCAGTGAACGTGGTTCCTCTCTTTAAGAAGGAAAACATCACAGGAAACAGGTGCTGGCTCCAAATTTTGACTTGCACATTAGAGGAATGATCGTTTCACGGCAAACTGAATTCATTAGCCTGATCCTCAGGGTTGGGAGTTCTCCTGTTTCCCCTCCTGCTGAGGTCTCTAACGGCTGAATATTATCTGCTCCAGGCTACTGCTGCTGAAATGCCTGGAGGGCGCTGGGACAGTCTGCCTTATGTCTCTAATCACAGGAGCCTGTACGGGATGACTGTACTTCCAGAGGGACCTTCTGCAAGGACAACAACAAATCACGTGAGGATCTAGTATCTTTGTAAGATTTAATGATACTATCGATATCACTTCTCTCTGGTGTCGTTCACTTGCAATATTTGCTTGTATGTTGAATGGGACAGTATGTCATTGTCACTGTCTAACTAACAAACCTGGCATGAAACCCAACCCTGGTGTCCGAGCTCCGTCCCATGTTGCCTGCGAAGATTAAAATGTGACATGCCAACCTTGTCCTTGTGTGTGGGCTGTTGTGTGTCAATGACAACCAAGGTTATCTGGTGTCACCCTGTTTCTGTCCCATTTCTCATGGCTCAGCAAAACGGCTCAGCAACTGTTGTGGGTACATCTGCTGCTGCTGGTGGGGGGGCAGCGTGCTGCTGGGAAGAAGACCAAGGAAGCGGAGCAGGAGCAAACTGGGAACATGTTTCCATCATGTCTTCCACCAGGAAACACTGTGTGCACCATCCCAGAAAAATGGGACTTGTTCATTTTGGGGCGCACAGTAATTTAAATGTCATTAGAGATTCAAAGCATAAGTAGATGTTTAGTTTTCAGCAGAAATGTACAACAGTGTAAAGCTTGCCTTTGTTTTAAAGTGATGACAAAATAATAATCAGGTTGATTTATTTCACTTTATTATCTTGAATATTATTCACGTATTTTTCCTTCTCACATCTTGCTGCGACCGTTGTTTCTTTACTTTTGTAATTCCCTGTTTGAAACTCGATGCAAAGTCTGCTTCATTTTAACATTAATTTATTCACACAAACTTGTATGGACATGTGCACTGAAACACACAGACACACACATACTCACACACCATTTGCCGCAGGGCAAACATTCTCCCACCAACATTTACGCCTCATCTTCCATCTCCCACCGGCCACGTCCCCTACAGTTGGATTCAATCATCACCAGTAATTATCTATAAACGTGTGAACGCCTCATTTTCGTGTGTGTGTGTGTGTTAGTTTTTAAAGCCTGCCTGACTACACATTACATTCACATGTTTATGTTGCTGCTAAGATTAACTTCATACAGACTTTCATTAAAATGCCACATGTTTTAGGTGGTAAGTCAGGTAGCCTCAAGGTTCTTCAGTTATCATGTGTTTCTTTTTTTTCTTATTAATAATCTGAGGGACTGGGGTTGTTTGTTCAGAAACACATATTTAAATATTAAAAGCTGCTGAAAAAGCATGTGTGTCTCTGTATGTCTCTGTGTGGGTGTGTTCAGCTCAACCTCAGACCTCAGAACTCAATCTTTTTCATTTTTTATATCTATAAGACAGACTCGTGGCTAACCCAATTTTTAGAGGGTTGGTGGTGCAATCGCTACCTGTCTATTTTTTTGTACCTGTATTATTATACGTGCCCTTGGGCAGGATACTGAACCCCATGATGCTGTGGTTAGACATATTGTCATGCTCGGACCTTATAGAGCCTACGCACGGGGCCGAGCACTCATAGTTGGACGTTGTGTGTGTGTGAGTCGTGTTACAATTACGCCGCCCAAATGCTAGTTGCTGCAGAGTTTCTATGCTGGTGTTGAATGTCTTCAGGTTTCTGTTCTGCCCATTTAATAATTCTCTGGGGTCTCCTTCAGAACAATGGTGAGTGTTACTCAGCATAGAGAGAAGAGAGCATCAAACCTTTTTACATCACAGGGTTTCTTCTCACTCATCCAGTAATAGAGCTGATCTGACTGTCCAGGATACTGTACAACTCTTTAAATCAGGACAAGTGTCTAAACTTAGAAGCCAGGAAATCAGACAAAATGGGGGGGGGGGGGGGGGGGGGGGGGTAATCAAGAGGACACCCTCTGGGCTTTTATGGTCACTTTATTGATTTGAGTCAATATAGTGACTGAACTAATATCTGGGAAGGCTCTATTTGAAAAAGCTAAAGTCAGAGTGAAAGGCTCTGGACTCCATCCGGAGATTCTTCTGCCAGCCCCCTAGTAAAACACTAAATGTCCAAATGAGCCGACGTGTGAACACAGATAGTGGGAGTGTTGATGATGTTTGCAACACACAAAAGACTCAAAAATGAAAAAAAAAAAAAAAAAAGAATATAAATATCTCAAGATGAAAAATAAGTGCCATAGATGTAGAAGATACCAGAAGATGTCCAGAGAGCGATATAGGCGGACAGTGGTGTCAATGTGCTGTAAACAAAAACAAGGGATCTCTGCACTGTGATTTCTACTCTACATCTTTACGCTGTCTGCTGCACGACCCGACTGGTGAAAACATAACGCCCTTGGCAAAGTTAAATATTAACAACCTCTACTCTCCCTGTAGCACTGGAGGTGATCGCTGCATTGCACTTTAAAATGGACATGGACTCATTGCTCAACTTTGGCTTTTACTTGCTCCATATCCCAAAACTGAAACTTCACGTAAGTGTGAAAGAGCTGGACTTCACATCTGCCATCTGTACATCACAGGGCACTCAAGTGTTGTCATGTAATGGGTGTTCACGCTAACTGAAGTAGATGTGAGGGGACGAGGACACAGTCAAGCATAAATGGCTCCCAATCAATTCGCTTCACAAGTAGATAATGGTTAAGAGTGATGCTTCCTTTGCATTTGGATGGAGAGACTTCATTTCTTATGACTGTGGATGGCAATGGTGAGGAAGAAAGAGCACTTAATAAGACACAAGATACTTAGCCACTTTTTTTTCTGAATCTGATTGCTTCTTTGGAGATATGGTGTTCGTGGATTACTCCACAGTGGCTCAAGATCCTAACTGGAGAGGCTTTCAGATAGTGGAAGATTTGGGTATCCAGTTGGAATGAGCTCCAGAGGAAGACTTTCCACACACAGGTTACACATGCACTGTTTATAGCTTCTGTGTCAAGGCTGCAGTCACATCTTTCCATTTGTTTTCTCAAAGTCTTGATAAATGTAGGAACTGGCCAGCAGCGATGTGGGCTGCAAGGTGCTAACCACAACCCTGAAGGAGAGGATTTATGTCAATATTATTTTTTTCTTCTGAACATTGATGTGTGGAAGTCGATGTTATTTTTACCGCCTCGTGTGTCAGTGAAGGCGGGATTTTTCATGCCTTTTGAACCCTGAGGGAAGATTCTACTTTTGGCTCCACCTCCGCCTCTACAGGGAGGTCAAAGGTCCTGGTCAACTAGAAAACAGCATCCCTGTCTTCCAGCTGAAGGATGCTCTCCCTGCTCGTGTTCGCCACAGCACTTATCACACTGGGTTTTCCAAGTGGTGAGTGCAGCATGAGAGCAGCCTCAGTGGATAAATGCACTCTTGATGAGCGTGACCCAAACTTTAACATGAGGTAATTGGATTAATAAGCAATTGGGAGGTTTGTTTTGACTCCGTAGAAAGAAATGATCTAAATGGTAGAAGGAAAGTGCACCAGGGAGAGAAATGACATTGTTCAAGAATGGATGTTCATTGTGAGTCAGTTCTGACTGTAGTGTTTGTGCTGTCTGGCTCTGTTTCTGTCTGCCACCTAAAAGTGTCTGTTTCTTCAGTGTGGGCGGCTGGCTGGGCGTGACCAGTGGCTCCTGCATCACCTGACAATCAACTGTTATCTGTTGTAGTATACAACCTGTGGTCTGTTGACTACATCCTCACCAGAGTGTTGCCAAACCTCCTGGTATTGTGCTTTGGCTCAAACTTACCAGTGTAGAACCTTGTATTTAAAAACTTGTTGCCTCAGGATCACCTGCTTAGCTGCTCTGTTCCATCCCCTTCAGGCAGCTCCCCCCCCTCCCCCTCCCACACGACTCCCTGGGCTCCCTCACTCACATGCACTCTGACCTGAGCCCCAGGATTCCTACACACTGGACTCTTTGCCCCTCTCACTGGACTCTTGTTTCCCCCTTTGTCCCTATCTTCCCCCATTTGTTTGCATTTTTAGCTTTGGGTTTGTTACTGATAGTCACGTTGATTGCACATTCACTGTTCATTGTATTAAATATTATGGTAATTTACTTCTTCCTGTGTCTATGTCTTCAACCTGCACATTAGTCTGAAACCACCAGTCAGACTGACACTGACTATGTTTACATACTATACCGATTAACACAATAAGTAAAAATGGTCATTCTCAACACAGGCAATAATGGAATTACATCTTTTGAAGTATTTAAACCTTAGTTACATAATGTAGATAATAATGTATACCTCTTAATCACATAACATTTTCCAATTATATTTTTCACAGCACTTTACATTAAACTTGTTCAACTTGGTTGATTAATCCGACTATGCTCTGTCTAGAGCATATGAACAGGAATATAAGCAGGATATTATTTTAGCAACTCATGTAAACACTTTGATCGAAAACATGTTCTGAATAAGGTCAATAGTCCCAAAAATTGGTGTGTCCATGTAAACATAGCCAGTAACAGTAAGATGTCGAAGAACACACACAAATATCTCAATGAAACACATTTAACACAACGAAAAGCTACAGCAGATCATGTGATGTAAGTGCATCACTACACTGAAACAAGCGGCACCACACAAACCAGTGTAGACATTAGTTGTTACTAAACATTTACTCCCAGTGGTGTCAGCTACCGGGTGTGTAACAAATTTAAACTTCAGTTCAGATCAGTACTTGTGTTCGCACCAATATTTCCAGTTAGTGCTAACTGGAAATATTATGTTGTCGACACATCTGACCTGAAACTATGAAATCTTAAGGACTTTCAATGACAAGTTGCAAACTTACAGCGAATTCATCTTCCATTGGTCCAGTGTTGTATGAAGAGGTTGGTTCATTATTCTGGTCCCTGACGAATCAAAGTGAAAAGAAAAGAACTTGATTTCTCTCTGTGTTAATTGCTGAAGTAAATCAAGAGAAACAATTTTTTCTTGCACGCTTTCGTTTGCATCCTGTCATCAGTTTTTTTTTCTTTTTTCTGATGCAACTGTTCTATTTTAAAACTTCACATTTCAGTTGTCTTCGCGTAGCCAGAGCCGTCATGGCGGAGCTCTATGTGCTGACACCCACTTTCAAACTGTAATTTGTGCACGGTTAAGCTGAAATGCATGTTGCATGAAATGAATTGCGGCTAAAGTGAAGCAGTGACATAAGCTCTTCTGGGCGGTGTCTCATTTTCATTGTCTGTGTGGCTCTCGCTCTGCATTTGTTTGGTTGTGGATAGAAGATGTCACGTTGAGCCTTTTTTTTGGGACGGTGTGATTTCCCGACAGCTTGACTCATGGTTCTGACTCATTAGCTTCCTGCGCTGCCAGAATGAGCCTCATCAATCGTAACCCACAGCACAAAAGCGCCGCTCTCTCCCTACCTGGCCGTTATCACTCTATTTGCTCTGCAACGCAACACAGAAACAGTGTGGCTTCACTCTGTGGTGGAAAATAAATAAAAAAACACAGGATGATATTTTGAAAGTGATGGCTTTTTTGCGAGTGTTTCCCCAATTCATGTCATTCCGGTTTTATCAGGAAGGCAAACTAACACTGGGAGCTCATGTAGGCACATTTGTATGCAAACAGTGTGGGCTGTAGATTTGAGCAATGTGGTTTAAGCAAAAAGCAAAACACATAGTGGGAAGAAATGACGGTGACCTGTGAATAAGTGACCATAGGGTTTTATTTTGGTACAAAAGGACTAGGAAATGTGACCTAGTACTTCAACTTTTCTGTTCCAATAATACATACATTTAACTGGCTGAAAGATCTAAACCTCTAAAAGCCTTAACTTAACTAACTTCTGGGGGCATCCAATAATATTTCTGAAAACAATCAGGATTTGGTTTCAGTCTTCACACATAAGGGCACAGTGAAAAGAGTCGGTTACCAAAGTGAGAAGATGGAGGTGCAGCCAGTTGCCTGCAGCTCCTCATCTAACAGCTCATTGTGGCTGCTCCATCTTGTTCCATTATTTAATTATTATGAGCACCCTGCAAATATATAAATATTACAGTACTTTTACCTGTGGGTCATAGGCTCATTAACCATTGTCTTAACTCATTCAGTGATAGATAGTGACCAAAAGGAGCACAGACACACATTTCTCAATGAAACACATTGAATACAATTAGACAATAAGTTGTTACGATACAAAACGTGTACCGTGCAAGTGAAAAATGGATTTAAGCAGATCATCCTATTGGTAGCACAAACTGTGCTACCAATGGAAAGATCTCCAGTGTATCGCAGAGCCGACAAAAAGAGACAACCATTCTCTCTCACATCCACACCACCGGTCAATTTAGAGTCTGCATGTCTTGGACTGTATGAATCTGGAGGACCTGCACAAAACCCACACAGACAAATGGAGAACATAGAAAATCCAGAGACTCTAAGATTCCAGTCAAGCTGGGATCTTGACACTTTAACTTAATTTAAACTGTGAATAAATGTGTAAAGTCAAAATTACAAACATTTATTTCTAGTTTCTCATTTTCAGGCATAGTGTTTGTGTCTCTCAATTGTAATCTTATTCCGTAGCTGATGCAGGCAATGCTGTCTTGACCAAAACCAGCAAAACAGATTGTGTTATTATACATTTTACATGCAAAACTTTGAGTAATTGCATTTATGAGATACATATGTCATAGTTTAGTTTCGTCTAGTTTTAGTTTTTTACTTGAGTGAATGATACTTTCCACTTCTGTTTACTGTTGAAGAAAAGCCTGATAATGAGGCCTATTTGACTGCTTGTTGAAAAAACACTATCTGCAAAGCTAATGAGATCTGGCTGTAACTGCTACATAGTAAGGACAGCAGTCTTTCATGTGTGCCCAGCTCCAACTAACAAGCTCCGCTGCAGCTGATGTAGATAGAGTGTGTGTGTGTGTGTGTGGTCAGGTGTGTGTGTGTGTGTGTGTGTGTGTGTGTGTGTGTGTGTGTGTGTGTGTGTGTGTGTGTGTTTCAGGCTTGGACTCTCTGAAAGGCTCTCATCAGGCCCCACGTGGATCCTACAGCAGGTAATGTAATGACCCTATCCTGTCACGCCCCTCAACCCTTTACACCACACACGCCAGCCATCACAGAGCTGTGCTTCACCTCTACTACCTTCTTCCTTCAATGCACACTCACACACACACACACACACACATGCATTGGCACTGATACAAAACTAGGTTATCATAGCAGTTATTTCTGCTGCAGGGCATACAGCTTACAAGGCAAGAAGAACCTGTTTCAAGGAACCTCAGGACAAACTGCATTGGAGACAAACACTCACATACTGAAGCCACAGAGGAGCACATCAAATAAATAAAATTAGAGAGCCCTGACAATCCTTTAGTGAATCCGTTCACAGTGTCTTTAGGCCACACATGTAAACACCATAACGCGTCACGTACTGTAATTTAAACATGGGGCAGACTTACAGGGAAAGGTCGACGTGGCATAATGAGGCTAACATGACTTTTTCACAAAACTGTACTTCTGACATTTTAAGCCACTTTGCTGTTGCTGAATAATTTTTTACAGTATGCCTAAAGTGTTTCCATTAAAAGAGCAAATTGTAATCAAATGTATAAAAAACTGAAAATAAATGAGTAAAAAAATCACTTGGACAAAAGCCGGCCCCCACAAAGAGCACGCGTATTACTCATCCCCCTCAGAGCCGCCTTGCTCTAGTGTATTGTGGGAGGACTGGGGTGGGCGGCTGTGCAGGGGATTGGGAGCTGCTGCGTTATAAGACTACATGACTTCAGCTCGCATGTAACGTATCTAATGTTTCCTCACCTTTCCTTCACACTAAGTGGCTTCAGTGTGTGTGTGTGTGTGTGCGTGTGCGTGTGTCAGTGTGTGTACTTCAAAACTAATCAGAAAAGCCAGTGTGGTGGAACCCAGACATCTTGTTTATCCTACCCGCACTTCACCTTCAGAGCCACAAACACGCACACGCACATTGACAAAGGCAAGCACACACTGACACGCACACACACACACACACACTCACACAAAGTGAAGGTCTTGCGCTTGTCCCAGGTGCAGAGAAATCTGTGAAGCAGCATGTGGCTTGTCCCAGTTCCTCTACAGTACCTGTGTGTCTTTGTATATGAGTGTGTGTGTGTGTGTGTGTGTGTGTGTGTGTGTGTGTGTGTGTGTGTGTGATTGCGTATTGCGACAAGACTGACCCATTTGAATCTTAATACAGGCGCTCACCAATGTATCCCAGCTGAAACTAGTTCAGCATGTAGGACTATAAGCTGTATAAATTGTCACAAAGTAGAGATGGATTAATTGATAATGGGGTCAAAGGGCACGAACAGGAGGGCCTCTGCATTTCTAGGATGCTTTTTGAGACCTGAAAGAAAACAGAATAGAAAAAGTGCAGACTGATGTAAGGCTTTGAAAGGCAGAGGAGGTCATGCTGTCAGGCGACACCAAGTGATGAGATGAACATATACATTCTGCATCCTCCTCCACCAGTTGGGACAGAGGGTGAAGTCAGAGATGTGAATCTGATGAAGTCATTTTAAAAGCAGCGCACGTCTAATGTGTGTCCTGACCACAGCAGGTGTGTGTGTGTATGTGTGTGTGTGAGAGAGAGAGAGAGAGAGAGAGAGAGAGAGAGAGAGAGAGAGAGAGAGAGAAAGAGAGAGAGAGAGAGAGAGAGAGAGCAGTAGAGGGAGGAAGAGAAAGACACAGAAGCAAGCAGATAGAGTTAGAGTGGAGAGGACGGAGGAAGAAATGTTTCTTTCTCTGGATAACTCCTCCACCACCTCCACCACCTCCACCACCACCAGCCGCATCTCGTATCTGGACGAGAGGTGACCGGGGGCTGGGGGAAGGTGATTGTGTGCACGCGTGCATGAGTGTGTCTGTGTGTTTGTGCGTGCGTCGTGCCTCTGGCGGAGGGACTGCGGGAGCAGGAGCGAGCCTCACAACTTCCCTCCGCTGTGCGCCGCTCTGCCCTCGCTGGTGCTGCCGCCTGACTCCCTCTTCTCCCCGGGACACATGCAGGCAGCTGGCGCGGTGAGATGTGAAGAGGCTTGAAGTATGGCATGCAAACATGGTGTCTGCCAAGAAGAAGGAGATGGTGACAGCAGCGACGCGTCCCGCTTTTATTCGGACCCTCTTCTACTTTTTCTGTTTGGCGACTTGGTGAGTGCCCCCGCGCGCAGTGTCTCTGTCCGTGGTGCTGAAACCTCCTGCTCGGACGGATTCACTTGCTTTTCTCCTTTTCCGTTTGAGCACCTTTTTCTTGTTCTGGTATCCTGAATAGTTGTTCCTTTTTTTTTTAATCTAGTGTAAAGAAAGGCTCTGGTCAGACCAAGAAGGATGAAAGGATCTATCCGGAGAATTTTACGCGCATTTTAGACCGACTTCTGGACGGATACGACAACAGGCTTCGACCTGGGTTTGGAGGTATGAAAAACTAAAAGTATAAGTAAAACACCCAGAACTTAATAATGATCTCGTTTATGCCATTTTATGTTAAAAACGTTACATATAATATGGCAGCCCTAAACAAGAACACAACTTCATTTTCACCTTAGTGCTGTATGAAGTTAAAACGACTTTACTCTCTTTAGACCTCCTGTTGTGATCAAAACAATCTCCCTTTAACTATTGACAGTTATAATAATAATAAAATAGTAAAAAAAAAAAAAAAACTCTCCTCTATGCCCCATTTCCAACCGGTCGATGCACATTGGTTCACTCAGGTTTATTCAAGTTAAATACATTTTTCTTCTCTCCACAGTCGCCCACATGTTTGAGCATTTGGGTTCCTCTATAATAATGTTTCTATGTGAAGCACCTTGAGATAATTTTTTTATTTGGAGCCATATGAATCAAATTGAGTTACAGTAACAGTTTAATAAGATATTCATGGTGTATCTTCACCTCACTGTGTGTGAGTGACTTGCATCATGCACCATGTAACATTTCTCTTTGTGGTCAAGTTAAAGCCGACGTTAAACCATGTTTCAGACTTGATCCTGCAGGCTGTAAGACAGGCAGTTTTTGCCTTCTGGAGAGAGGGGGGCCTCTAAGCTCGCACGTTTTAAATGAATGCAATTATATAACCATGTGTACAGTATATGTTATGTTGCGGGACAAATGCTTAATGCACAGTTCAAGTGCTAAAAGTGCGGATTTGGATTTCTTACATCATGTCTGCAGCCATGACACGTTAAGTAGCAACAGCAGCATTATTCTAACAGCCGCTGCTTTGACTAGGCAAAGCAGCCTGTTAACAGAAATGTGCACATATAACCAGGCTCACTGACTGTAGCCCTGCTTATCCCTGCATGTCTGCCTCGACATTCATTAAATGAGAGGGAGGAAAAAAGAAAATCAAACAGGATTATGTATTTACATCTTTTAAGCATTTATTCTACTTCCATTTTGCAGAGGCACTATATACGTCTGTGGATGAGATAAGCTATTGCATGTCTTTTGGGTTTGACCCTGATGGGTTGTAGGCCTATAAACTGTTTATTCTCAAGTGTGAACAAAGAAATGGTTTATTTCTATGTCTGGACTGTGGCCCGTAAAAGGCTTTAAAACAGGAAACAGCTATTAAATGCGGCACTTGTTGTCATTTTAACTTTTTTATTCACTAGGTCCTGTGACTGAAGTCAAGACAGATATTTATGTGACAAGTTTTGGGCCTGTGTCAGATGTTGAAATGGTAAGTATAATCACACTCTTAATGTTACTAAACATATGTCCATTTATGTGTTGGTATCAGGAGTAAAGACCCCAACTGGGCCCAAGTTGTTGGGACACACATCCAGGTCTGATCAGCCTGGTGCCATAGCAGAGGGTGTCTTGTGATTAAAAAGCTGAACCACAGCTGATGACATGTTTCTATCATCTGCTGGTGATCTCTCATATCTGTTGGTGGCAGGCAACTTATCATCAGACTACCACCTTGTCCTATTTTCATGTTTAAAGTTGTCATTATACTTACCTGCACCTAAATGTGTTTATTGGAGATGATAGAGATCAGCCAAACTTGATGATGGGGACTTTCATGCCATTGCTGGGGAAGTAAACACTTTCCATTGTCTATTTCAGTGGAAAATCATTCATTTTTCTAAGTAGACCTTCTTCAAGATGAATGCCAATTTATAGTCATACTGGTTTACTGATAAACCAGTATCACTACACCAACCTACTTACCTTAAATGCTTTTTTCTTGGTTTGGTCGATCCCCCTTGTTTAGGAGTATACAATGGACGTGTTCTTCCGCCAGACGTGGGTCGACCGGAGGTTGAGGTATGAGGGCCCGATTGAGATTTTAAGGCTCAACAACCTGATGGTGAACAATGTGTGGACACCAGACACGTTCTTCAGGAACGGCAAGAGGTCAGTTGCTCACAACATGACGGCTCCCAACAAGCTCTTCCGCATCATGAAGAATGGCACCATCCTCTACACCATGAGGTACTGAAGAATACCAACTCCACCACCTTACTCACATTACTCGATCCATTGATAGGTGATATTCAAAGCCCAATTCCTAGCCTGACCATGATCACATAATTTGGGCCAGAAGATATGTGTCTATTTTCTTCTTTTTGAACACAATATGCTAATTCCTGATGGAAAAATGGACTCTTAACAAACTTGTGTTCTACATTTAATTGTTTGTGCTCATTAAAAGAATATGAGAGGAGAAATACAAACTGTGTTTAATTTAAAGCAGCCAAGCAGATTTCCTATGAAATCCGAGCCAGGCTGGCTGTGTAAACAGTGTGGAGGCAGTGCAGTGCAGAGGAAGTTAAACTAAACCTTGAATCCAATTAAAGCACTCAATTAACTGTTCCATTGTCTTGTTAGTGAAAATGGTCTGGAAAAAGTAAAAACACTAACCTTTAAAGTATCAATAGTGCATACTAACTGTTTAGTTCTCTATGAAATGTCATCACAAGTTTCATTTTCATCAGAAGTGGTATGAAGTGAAACCCACATGAAACAGTGTTGATTGGACGGTAAATACCTGTCTCACAGAAACCATTGACGAATGTGTGTGTGTGTGTGTTTGTGTGTTTGATGTTGTTTCTTAAACAGGTTGACGATCAATGCCGAGTGTCCCATGAAGCTCGTAGACTTCCCCATGGATGGACACGCATGCCCGCTCAAGTTTGGAAGTTGTAAGTTTGTGTATGTGTGTGTGTTTGTGTGTGTGTGTGTGTGTGATGTCCGGGTATTATTAATTTACACATTATAGGGACTTGGCTTTCTTATGGGGACAGAAAGCAAGTCATCATAGTGTAAATCATAAAAGTGTAAGATGAAGTCAAGTTTTAAGCTTTGGTTACAGTGTGTGTGTGTGTGTGTGTGTGTGTGTGTGTGTGTGTGTGTGTGTGTGTGTGTGCGTGTGTGTGTGTGTGTGTGAGTGTACTTTTCAAATACACTACAGTCAGTGTTTCCAACAAACAAACAGCATCGAGTCTTCCTCACCACTTACGTAATGCAGAACGAGTGCATTATTCGGTTAATCAAGGAAGAACTCATCAGATTACAAAATTCCTACCAGCCAACGAGCAAAGGCCGATACAAAGTGTTGTAGAGGAGAAACCACGGCTTGTTGGAGGAGTTTTCATTTCTCTACTGTTCTCTACGTGTCAGCCAAGTCTCCACTTTGTGTAAGTTCACCAGGATTCGAATGGTTTTGTTTTCAAAAGTTAATTTTAGGCTAAAGCTGTTATCCATTTAGTGACACATTTTGGTGAGTAGGACCAATGATAAAATGGAAATGATCAAATCAATCTCAAACTATATATATAAATTACTTATATAAAATATATCCCAAAACATCTAGAAGCCAATACCATTTGTTCAAGTCTGTTGTAGCTGCAAAGGTTTCTTGATATGCGTTTGAAAAATACAAGTTTTTTATTTATAAATGTCGGAAGGTGAGCAAGTGTCTTATAATCTTTACCCCTCTCTGGTGTTTGTCAGTTGGAGAGGTTGATTTACTGATTTCACATTCAGATATTGTAAAACTCTTTTAAAACCCTGCGCTGACACTTAATATACGCTGCTTGTGCTTCGATTTTCTGCCCTCCAGCTTCAGCTCTTCTCCCCGTGCTCATGCTGCCTCTGTGTGAAAAGTTTGTTCACAGATTTCTTCTCTGCTCTTGAATGTTTGTTTCTGTTAAACAAATCTGTCAAACTTTCCCAACCATTCGAATCCGTGAAATCAACATCCTGCTGTCAAACTGAAAGAACACGCTCTAAAATAGTAAGGAAAAAAGTCTCTCACAAACCAAATATTGGTCATGACATTATAAAAGTAAAAATGTAACTATTAAAGCTCAGCCACATGGCTGTCCTCTGCTTGGAGCTGAACTGGATTCTGTAAAACAGGATCAGCTAAAGAACTGAACACTTCATCAGACACAAATCAACGGAATGCTAATACTAAATAATGAAGTATTTCATTCTTCATTGTGAACAATGAAGCCCTCACTCAGCACCAGTGTTTAGAGAGGGCTTACTGGTCAGCAGAAATGACTTATCTCAAATAAAGGAGTCTCTCACATAATGTAGCTCTGTCTTATCAGAGTCGAGCAGCGATTTAAAGATTACATCTGCAGGGGAGAGGGAGGGAAAAGACAACGACTTCGCCTTCACAGCCGCCCAATCTTCCGTCAGGGACATTGCAGAGGACAAATTCACATCTCTCAGTTATTGTCATCCTTCTCCCCCTCCTCACACTCCTCCTTTCACCATCCTGCTCTGCTGCAGCTTTAGCCTCCAGTCAGGAGGAAGAGAACATGGATCTGATGTGGCCTGAAGCGAGGGAAAGGTCAGAATCCCTTCCTCTGCCTCAGGATAGCACAGACCTATGCAGCTATTTCCCATAGCTGGTGTTTGTGTGTATGTCTGTGTGTGTGCATGCACATGTGTGTGCCTGCTAATTTTCTCTCAGTCTGCCCTGCCTTCAGTTTTCCCAACTCCATCACTCTTCTTTTTCTTCTTCTCTCTCTCTCTCTCTCTCTCTCTGTCTGTCTCTTCGTCTCCTTCTCTGTTTCTCCATCTGGACTCTAGACTGCAAAGGCATTGCTTTCCACTCCATGACACACCACAGTCATTTCATTTTGGCAGAACAGTTGGTATCAAGCCGAAGTGGAGTCCCATAGGGAGTGGTAGGCTGAGACGACTGGCATTTTGTTGTGGGCCCACAGACTGGTCAGGCCAACCAGAACAGCAAAGTACTATAACTCTCTTTTCTGGGTTGGTAGTGTGCATCAATCCTTCTGGGCTGTGAGCTTCAACTTCTCTTTAAAACATAGGGTTTTAATATAATCCTGTCTCCATTTAATGAACACCAACACACCAGCAAAACAGTATATAACTCACACAGGCCTCTCAAGCGTCTCTTGAATGAGGCTACTCCACCATGTAACACCCTGTCCTACATAAAACAATGGCAGGTAGGAATCAATTAATTCCCTGACAAGGGAAATGCAGCAGTAACTTAATGGCTACACATGAAAATATATAAATGAAACACTAATTCATTCTAAATGACAATGACACAATGATGTACTTCAAAGTATACTTAATTTAGCATATGCACAAAAAGGCTGTGCAATTATTCCTTCTGAAATATATAATTAAATCAGAAATAACCCCAAAATATAATGTGTACCATAACTATCCTATCAACATAATGATGAGTTGGAAAATTCCACAATGAACTCTAGCTCCATCATATTGCATCGATTTGGAGCTAAACAAGAATGGGATTAGGAAGAGTGGATTGGAGGTTGTCTTTTTTTAAATCAGCAAATATAAGATATAAAGCCGTCAGTGCCAGGTCAGCGTTATGTGATGAAAAAACCTCCTTGGCAGTCAACTACTGTAGAGTCTGGAGGAACCTGCACTGTAATGTTATTTTCTTTGCAGAATAGTAAATTCATTACTGCAGAGTTTCCCTGTGTTTGAATGGAGGTGATGGGTCAACCTGCCTTAAAGGGGTGATAGCCATAAAAATTACTTAGAGATTTCTATTATCCTGCGATGTTGCGTTCGAAGCTCTTTCAACTGCCAGGAACACAATTCTTTGAGAAACAATGAGCAGGAATAATTTGGATTAATACTCCAACTTAAATATCACAGTCAGCATTTTGGTTCATAACCTTACTTGATCAAAATTAAGCTGCAACAATCTTTGAGCTAAAAGACAATGGAGCGCTCCTTGAAGAGGAGGAGCTGTCGGGTGATAACTTCCCAACAGTTTGTTACACCTGAGTCACACCTTTTAGATACAAATAGTCATGTGACCCAATTTGAATTGTGATTGTGATTGTAGCTGCTTGTTGTATGTCATAAGATAATCCTTGGCTTTATTAGTCCCACAGTGGGTGGGCTTCTTCAAGTTGACTCGTCATGAGTCTTTCTTATAGGATAACAGCATTGTTAGAGTTAGTTAGTGCTTAAATCAAATTTTTTAAGAATATGACTCATATTTTATTTAAATAAAGGGCAGAAAGTTAAATATTTCACGGATACAAGCGTTTAGAATTTCACCCAGTAGAGTTTGTACCGTCAAGGCCCCACAGTCCCTCGATGAAACCAAAGCGAAGTCACCAGAACCAGATTTTTATTTAGATCTTCACCAAACTACACACACTCATAAATATCAATCCTCTAAACATTCCTGATTTTTTCATCAAGATCCATGAATTATTCTGAGATTGGGTGAAAAGTGGAGAACTTACCTGTCTCAAAATCCTGGATTCCCTCCTTGATCTGGATCCAAACCAAAATTGAATGGGTTCTTTTTAAGGTCACATTCCACCTCAATACTAAATAACTGAAGATAGTTACGGACGATACCTCCCTGATGGAGATAACAACATGTGAACTGAAAAACTTGAAAAGGGAAACAGTGGTAAGAGGCACAAGGTGTTTTCCATGAACCCTTATAAAGCGTATATACGTATGTGAATGGACTGACTGACAACACCAGACAGTACATGCATGCACACACTTATGCAACAACATACGCAGGTTCACATTATGACTGTAAATGACTCACACTGGTGTGTCTTTGCTGTCTGCCCACAGATGCCTATCCCAAAACGGAGATGATCTATACTTGGACCAAAGGGCCTCAGCATTCGGTGGAGGTGCCCCCCGAGTCCTCCAGCCTCGTTCAGTATGATCTCATCGGACAGACGGTCTCCAGTGAAACCATCAAATCCATCACCGGTGAGACTTGCTCGTCCTGTCACCATTTTGAGATATAAGCTGAGAAATGCTTCAAAGTGAAATGGCTGCAAAAATGATATGATGAGATTAGTTGTTTAAAGATAAGATAAAGATAAAGTAGCTTTATTGTCAATTTCTTAAAATGTTCAAGGGATCGATGCGACGTTTCCAACTCTCCCACAGTGAAACATATAAAGTGCACAGGCACAACAGATAACACAAGACATTTCCTAATACTAAGAAAAAATACAGATTTTTTAGTACAGCAGCATGAGGTTCTCTAAAGTGTAAACGTAGTGATTAAAGTGATAAAAGTGCAAAAAGTACAAAAAGTACAAAAAGTACAAGAGACAGTTTGTTGCAGAGTCCTGAGTGGGGTTTTTTTGGGTGTGGGGGGGGGGGGGGGGGGGTTCAGCTTCCTGTCAGACTGGAGGATATGGCTGGGGGAAGTGAGGGGAGAGAATTTATCTTCCTGACAGCTTGGTGTATGAAACATTACGCCACACAAACATACAATATGAAATCCTTTCAAACCTGGTATTTGCCTCCTCTACATCGTGATATCTGACTGGACGACGGGAAAAGTATCAATCTGCTAATTCTGGAAATCTTTGTCTGTCTGTTGTATGTGGTTGTTGGCTTCACAAGTGTCACATGTATTGTTAAGGTGCCCAAGGAAGAGCAGTTTTAAATTTGGTGAGCTTTGACATGGGATAAGCTTCACCAGACTCTGAATGAACAGGTGAACATCTCTTTGTGCAGCAGCGGTGCAGCAGAGCAGAGGTCTTTACTTGATGTGGCTCAATTACTGCAGGTCACTTTGACAGTTTCAGAGAGAAAGCTGCAACCAGCATAGCCACAGGTCAAGCAAACAGGACAAACAGGCAGGTTTGGAACAAGTCCTGCAGGAGTTGTACAAATGCAGCTCAGGAGGTAGAGGAGTTACTGGAGGGGTTCGGAGCAGACCGCCTCGTGACATCTAACGCTGTTAACATCACATGTGGACGTATTCCAGACGGCCTTCTAGTTCACATAAATACTGGAGGATACGAAAAAAGGTTTTGGCAGAAGAGAGTGGGAACAGGTGGCATCTGTCCATTTTGGGTGAAAATGGATGGGGGGGTGGGGGGAGTTCTAAAATGTAGACGAGTATGAAAAAAATGAAGAAATAAATTGAGAAGTGACGTCTGTCTGAAGATGTGTTTCACTGAAATCTGTCAGACTGAAACTTTCAACTCTTTGTTACTAATCCAACTAATTCATTTCTCCTCATCCTCCAGGTGAATACGTGGTGATGACGGTGTACTTCCACTTGAAACGTAAAATGGGCTACTTCATGATTCAGACGTATATCCCCTGCATCATGACAGTAATCCTCTCCCAAGTGTCCTTCTGGATAAATAAAGAATCAGTCCCGGCACGCACAGTCTTCGGTACGTATCGTGATCCTGCACAGCCCCGCTCCTCCTCCTCCTCCTCTGTTTACTTACATGATGCCTCCATGCAAACAGAACAGAGCGCTGTGTCCACGCTGCACAACAAAGCAATGCTACAGTGTGCGCTGATTACGTTCAATAGAATAGCTGTTTTTTATTTCAAAAATCATGGAATGCAAATTTTATTAGATTAAGAACTGGTGTGAACTGTGGAAAAAAATCATTTTGAGCTTCTCCCAAACAAAAGAGGCCCAAAGCAAGAAATGTGGGTCTACAAAAATAGTTTTATATGGCGGATTATATAAAATATTCTCCAGATTTTATAAGTATACCTCTGAAATTGGTTTAAATCTAATGAAAGCTTTTAGATATAAATGCAGGTAAGATGGGGAAAGATGTCCCGACCATGAATAATGAGGTTGTTATGAACAAGAAACCTGGAGAATCATGTTAGGTATTTACAGATCGTTAATTTTACATGGAAAGAATAATAAATAAATGTTAAGGGGCTGTATGCACAATTGACTTGATATGATGTATAAATACTAAGCAGATTAAAAGCCGAACATTGGGTAAGTGAATAATAATAAATAGTAGTAATTATAAAGAGGCGCAGCGGTGAGGTTGCTCTGGTATAAAGTGAAACAGAAAGATTGTCCTTTGAAATGTCTGTTATCGTTATTCCTTTTAAACAGAGGCCTTGGACAAAAGTATTGTTTCTTCCTCATTATTACATTACATGTCATTTAGCTGACGCTTTTATCCAAAGCGACTTACATTTTTAGAAAACTCAGCATTTATGAGGTGCCATTTAGGGGTTCAGTGTCTTGCCAAGGACACTTAGGCATGCAGATGGGATAGAGTGGGATTCGAACCGGCAACCTTCTTGTTGCAGAGCACCCGCTCTATCCCCTAGGCCACGCTCTCTTTATCATTATCATCAGTTTTTTTATTAAAATACCAAATCTAGTTAGCAGCATTGTTGGGCAGTAAATAATACCCATTACTGTAATGCCACACTGATTTTTCCATTATGAGTAGTGTAGGGGATAGTTACTAATTACAGCAACGCTCCATTACTTTGACACATGGCTCGGCCTGTTAGCTGTTCACAGGAGTTTGATGATTGGTTAATAGCACTTTGGTGTCTGTGAGCTCAGTTGATAGACCGGCCTGGGTCATTACAATATTCAGCTGCATAATTAGCGATGCAATCTAATAAGACAAGATAATAAAGGCGTTTTTAATCCTGCAAAAAAAAATATTGTGCCAGCTTACTCCAAGATTACAGAAACATAATTTACAATAGAGTAGAGTATAATAAAACAATAGAGTAATAATTCAAGAAACTTTAAATGAAAATGATTAGAAATATAAAGTGTAGGATATTTAAAAAAGCTTAAGCTAAAATATAAAACTTAAATAAAAGAAGTTACATCTGACAGTAAACAAACACTAAACTACAGTGGCAGTAAGTGGTAATGATCATAAGAGTAATACTGCACATAATGATGGTATTCATTTTTCTCAGTTACTGAATTCTATTAGAATGCTATCCGTATAATATATTACCATTAAAGGGAGTTACAGCTGTAACTTTTCTTTTGAACATCATTACATTCACTCACATTTAAAATCAACAAACACCTTTTTTATTTTAACATCACGTTTCGACAGATGCTCTATTATACATATTTTTTACAGATGCACATACGCCTGTGACCTGCTTTATCTCTCCTCTGGTTCTGCCGGCTCTCTGTCCTAAAATTGATTTGTGTCTTTATATGAAGAAAATAAGAAAAAAAAACTTTACCCAGTGTTGCTCTGCTTTGTTGTTTGATTATTTAGGGACGTCTCCTTTTAGCATTTTGTTGACCACGTTCTTCCACTTTTGTTGATGGAGAGTCATTCACAGATAATGATGCTGATACCTGATCTTGGGAGCGGTTCTAATAAATGGTTTTGTGGAGCCTGGTTTTTCGGGAGGCAAATTAACGTCATCAAGAGCAATGAGACAGAAAGAAAAACAAAACAGTGTTAGAGGTGAACAATGAGTCCCAGAACAGACATGTCGACTGTATGTGATGCCACGGACACCTTTGTTGTTATAAGCATCATTTCTTTATTTAATGGTGTTGGGGGGTTTTATGTATTTTATCTCTTTGTGAGAAGACACTAAAGCTTCATAGATCAATTATAAGCTGGTATTAGGGTTTTGGGTTCGTCTATGTTGTGAACAATCTAATTTAATGTGATTGGCATGTTGTTGGCATTTATTCAAACTCCGGCAACGTACTGAATCACTAATCGTGAGGAAACAACCAATCGCTCTAATGGTTTTCCTTCCGCAATGTCACCTGTTTCCTTTCAGCGTGCGTTAGACACGGTGTGTATCTTTTCTGTTGACTGCACAGTTTGTGTATAGAGTGGGTGCAGAAAAACCCCTGTGTGACCAGGTGTGTGGGTTCAAAAAGTGTGAGCCCGTGCGGTGCAGTGTAATGAAGCAGTAGAGGATGAACGCTGCTCTCCTGCAGTGTCCAGTGTGTCCGACAGTCCAGCTGCCCTGCCCCCGCCATGGTTATCTCAGTGGAGCCTGTGAGGCGACATAATTTCTGCTCTTATCTGCTGCATTTGGAAGTGTGTGTGTGTGTGTGTGTGCGGCTGTGCTGGGTGACGTTGGGGGTGGGAGGAGGGAGAGGAGGGCGAGCCATGTTTGGATTTCTTTTCTGCACTTAGTGTTTTGACTTCTCGTCTCAGAGATTCCACCACAGTGTCATGTTTAAAGTTTATCAGGACGACAAACAGGAGGCAGGATTACAGGTGGAACCTCTTGGCTTCAGGTGGAGGGGCGTTTTTAGGAGGAATTCAAATCATCAAGTCATTGGTTTAAATAAGTCCGACTTGTGTTGCGATTGTGGTTCACTGCAAGAGTTTGCATAGAATGAGTGTGCAGATGTACAGCAAAGTGAAATGTCTTCTTTAGTCACCCAAGATGGAGATTGCATGAGCTTATGGAATAGTTTATAGTTGTGAAATTCACACACACATACACACAAACACACACATATATAGTGTATGTATAACTGACAGTTCCTGCTTCAGGGTATAGTTAGGATAGGCTTCCTAATTTAGCAAAAATGAACTGAGCACATTGATGTCAAACCGTGTCATGTTGTCGAAGGGACTTTTCCGAGAAAATAGCATCAACAAGAGCTGAAGTCATGACGTTACGTCTGGACTTGCCTTTGCTCAGCTTATGTAATATCTTATTCAGGATTTCTATTACATAAAAAAAAAAAAAAAGGATGAAGCGATTTACTGCTGTTTCATTTCCATATTCCACAAATCCGAGATTTAAAAAAAAAATACACAACTTTTACTTTGGTTGCACTGAATCAACTAGAGATCCCACTTGATTTCTTATATCCATAAAAGTGTCAATTGTCAATTCTAGTTTATTTTATTTTATCTAAATAAATAAAAAATCTGTGCTTAACATATTCATTATTTGTTTAGCTAATCGCAGCTAAGCATTTGTACTTTATGTAGAGAAACGATTTGTATACATCTTCTTGTCTAAAACTTGAAAAGACTGAATATTTGTATTTTCTCAAATATTAAACTATGCAAAAAAAAAAATTATTGATGAATTTCTAAATCTAAAAAAAACTGCTGTGAATGTGAACACACATTTAGCTTATAAGCTAAGCTGAAACTCCAGCCTCCTGGATGCAGCTCAGTACTCAACCGACAGACGTCAAATCTAAATCCAGTTCTTGTCTGATAATAGAAGAGAAGAGGAAAAGACATGAAAAAAAAGCATTGGAATATGTAGAGTTCCATTACACTTATCCACCATGAGAGTTTCTGCTTATGTTGAGAACAGCTTTGTATAAGAGGTTGATATCCTCAGTCTGTGGCCTCCAGCCACAGTTCACCTATCAATGTCATCCAACTGGTTGTGATTGACAGGTAATTATATGGCGGTCACGTCCGGGCACAGGGGATGAATTTATGTTGGGCAAGGACTCTGCAGCACAGATTGTTCCAGATCTCCAACGGAAAGGGGATTTTCTCCAAATTACATAATTACTATTGGTTGAAAACAGCAAGGACGAAGGATGAGATACTGGCTTATACTTAACCTTTTGTTATTGGTCACAATATGACCTTGTGTGCTGGTCACATCTTTGTCTTGTTTTATTTTTGTGGTTCTAGTCGTGGTAGTCCTCGTACAAGTGAATGGGGAACATTACATTCAGTCCAAAGATGGACCATCTACTAATTTCACTACATTCTTTAGATCTATGTTGAATAGACTCTTTTCTTTGCACCAAAATAATCCTATTGAGTAAATTGGCCTGAATCCCAGTGAAAGAGGCAGGAAAAAGCAGAGGAGGAGCAGTGCTATCATGAAACCTAGCGCTCTTTACACTTGTTAGCCTGGTTAGCCTTAGCTTTATCCTCCAGATGCCCCTTTTCAGTCAGTTGATGCACCTTTGGGCTTATTTAAAACTACACTCACCATTAACCATGGATGAATAAGAAGATGCTGCTACTAGTGAAGAATTCCCTGAGTTTTTTTTTTTCATCTCAATGTAATTGGTTTTAAATATTGTAAGTTATTAGTGTTTATGATTCACTCTAGTTGCTGTTATCAACCTTGCCTCTAACAATGAGTGGGAGGAGACCAAAACAAAGCACAAAAGACAAATAAGTATTGGACTTAGGCTTCTTCCATACAACTACATTTTCATTTGATAACACATCAACTGTGCTTTGCTCTGTCGTGTGGACAGAGATTGATATAGTTTGAAAGCTAAAACTTAAGTTTCAAATGACAATGTAGTATTATGGATGATACAGTCCCTAGGTAGCCAGGAACACAACTCAAAAGGAATACTAATGTTGCTCTATGTCAGCGTTTGTGTAAATAAGGTACAAAACACAGAAAAAATAGGCGGAAATACAATGAGTTCTTCATCTGCCATTTCAGAGGGCCAAATACATTTGGCTCATCATTATCCCTCTGCATTCAGTTAATGAAATATGCTGATGAGAACCGAGTTATGTCCACGGGTTATTAAACAATGTGCAAATGATCAGCAACACCATTCTTTTAGCAATGACATGAAAAAAATGTGATTCAGATTTTATTTTTAGCTGCCTCTTTTTAAAAAATGACTTATTTTTAAATAACTTTATGAGAAATATTACAATTTGAGATAATGAAACTAGAATTTCTGAACTTCCAGCTTTGTAGGAACAGGTTGATATGGCTGACGTTGCTCTTTTTGTCTTTGTAATTAAAGGCATCACCACTGTCCTGACCATGACGACCCTCAGCATCAGCGCTCGCCACTCCCTTCCCAAGGTCTCCTACGCCACCGCCATGGACTGGTTCATCGCTGTCTGCTTTGCCTTCGTCTTCTCTGCCCTAATTGAGTTTGCTGCTGTAAACTACTTCACCCAAACGCAGATTGAGCGGGCCAAAAAGAAGCCGGCCAAATGTCCCCCGGTTCCGCAAACCACGCCTGTCAAGGTCAAGGACACCGAGGAAGTGCTGCAGGTGATTTTTGTTTCCCTCAAAGTGGCTGTGGCAAATAACCTGATAGCACTTTACTTCAAGGAGCACTTACACAGCATGTCCCTTATTATGTGCTTACTGTATCTGGCCTTCAGCCTACACCTCTAAAGCCGGGAGTGGGGCTGCCTGAGGATAGTCAGCTGTGCTACTGCTTATAAAAGCTGAGATGATAAAGTTTAGACGTGCAAATACCAATAGAACTCAATTGTGTCGGTTCTTTCTTCAAACCTTATCTGATATATCCTCAATATACTGTTTGTAATTTGACTGACAAACTGGCTCATCTGACTCCGCACAGTAAAGTGGTCGGATCTGATAAACCAGTGGTGACTCTATAATATGATCATTGGGGGTTTTCTCAGCTTTTCCACTAATTTATTTATTGTGTTGCAACTGAGATTGTCACCGTCACCTCAAAAGTTCAAAACAAGGGATGCAGCCATTTATTTGATTTGATTACGTCAAAATTTGCCCCTTGATTCAATATTACCTACTGGTTATCCCAAACCAGCCTGGACAAAGTTAGCTTTTGTAAATGTAATTTATTTAATGGGGTGTAGAGACACCAGAAATAATGTGAACCCAAACAGGATCTCAAAAAAGCTTCACAGAGGTTCGAGGCCAACCACAAGGTGTGTTTCTCAGCGATGGTGTCTGAAATTCTACTTGAATAAATAGAAATAATCTTCTATCTCTGTATCCCCAGTTGACAAAAATGACCATGGTAACCATGGAAGCTGTCTCACAGAGTCAATCGGAGTTTATGACTATGCCATGAAGATATTTTAGAGCTGTTTCGAGAAATGATGTTGCAAATCACAGTTGGTGTCACTGCTGGACTGTTTATATGGTGGCGTACAAACACTGTAATATACAGACAGGACTGATGTTGAGAGACAAATGTATGTTTCTTCTATGTTCAGTTCTTCTTAAAGGATAAACTCATACACTAGGTTTATACTGTTAACTGATTATTGAAGCTGACACAGCCCAGCAATGCATATGTCAGTTTAACAACTTTAAGTTGCTCCCTCCAGTCCAAATCCCAGTGTGGCGTAATCATGCCTGAACGCAGGATAGTGACAACAGCACTTCAGTGGATTAGTAGGTTGCCACGGCAACACAGCTCGGGTACATCTGTATAGGTTTCTGAACGACTCTGACGCTGGGGGGAAATGAATCTACACTTTTCCTCGAGAGCAAGTCCTGTTGGCTACGAGGGCCACGGTGCCCTGAGGGTTCCTGCTCCTCAGCCTGTAAATACCTCCATGATGCGAAGGAAACCACGCAATCCTCACGCACACACACACGCACACACACACACACACACACACACAGACACTCACACACAGACACACACACACACGCACACACACACACACACACAGACAGACACTCACACACACACGCATACACACACCCGCACACACGCACGCACGCGCATACCCACAAACACACACATGCATACACACACAGACACTTTGCCTGAGTGCGCCTCCTGTGTGCTTCCAGCAGGAATGTGAACATCTCTTGAATGAAAAATTCAACAGAAGGTTTTTTTATGACTTCAGCATTTAAACATGACGTGCTTAAAAATACAATCAAAAACGTATCAGGGTTTAATTGATTTGTTTTACACACACAGCCTTGATTTTCTTTTCCTTTAAAATGATAGAAAAGTCTCTTACACTTCATTATGAATTTCCAACTGAAGCAATGTTAAGCAATGTTAATTCCACCACCATAAAATACAAATTGAACTTAATCTTAAACTGGAAACTGGATGCTGATATGGGGCGATATTTATTTTTCAAAGCATAAAATGTATGTAAGCGCCCAACACCACTTTTTAACAACATGCTTATGTTAGCAATAGTTTTCACGTCTGTTTAAGGACTCTACACACATTTACAGCCGTCATGTTTTTTTCCACCTTCCGATCCCAAAGCACACGAAGCCACCAAAAATGACTTCACAACTCAGGAAATTTTACATTCCAAGGAAGTGAATTATAAAGTATTAATGGAATTTACTGAAGAGCTACTATTATCTAGAACTTTTTTCAACCACCAAATGTTATTAGTTAATCATATGCTATCCCTTAGTTTAGGAAATGAAGCAGTGTTAGCTTTCTGCTGTAGGTTGTATGACAGTTAGCTGGACTTGTGATCACAGTTTTCTGATTGATATCAAAATTTGTGTTTTAGGTTTGTTTCTCCTAATGTATATTATTTGTTGCTTTCTTTGTCGCAGCTAAACCCTGACACCAACGGTAACCTGAGAAAAAGGATGCATTACATTGCCCACCTAGAGGCGTGCAGTCACCAGAGAGCCCAGTCCACCACCAGCATTTCGGGAGTGGGAAGAGCCAGACCTCAGCGACCTTTAGCCAGTGGCGCCAACGGCAGCTCCTCCACCCTCTCCCGCTCCAGCCCCAAGTCTGAGAGCCTGCTCAGCGTGGCGTCCTCCTCGGCCCAGCTGGTGAAGAGTACGCCCCAGGCTGCTGCTTCCACGCCAGACGTGATGGCGGGGACCCCGTGCAAACAGAACACCAGCTCCACGTCACTGCAGCATCTGCTGGTCCCCAAGCTGGAGCGCATCCAGATGATGGGGAACAAGCTGGAGCCGAAGCAGACACCGTGCTCCCAGCCCACCACCGCTGGTATGGGTGGAACCAGCAAAATTGACAAGTACGCACGGATCCTGTTCCCGGTGTCATTTGGGGCGTTTAACATGGTCTACTGGGTGGTTTACTTATCAAAGGACACAGTGGTGCATAAAGGTGGTTAAACTTTGCTCTGGAAACAGGAGTGAAGGTTGTTTCTGTTACCAAATGGAAAGCGTATAAGGATTACACTAGAGGAAACTGTTGTTCTCGCCCAACAGATAAAGAAAATGTGCTCGCCAGGCTCTTCCATATCCTAGAGAACGAACTCTGAATACATTTATATTTTTCTTCTGAAGGTCCTCGAGCATGGGAGCAAGCAAACCAAATTAGAAATATCTGACTCCACACAATTGAGAGCACCTGCACACCGGAATATGCTACTGTCCTCTTTATATTACACCATGCCACGTGTGACTGCAAAGGTTTTCATTGGACTCAACTGCCTCATGATCCCTTTTGGCCTGCAGTCAAGATAAAGCAACGGATGGATTTTTTTCATTTTCCTATTTTTGTACCCTGCACCTGGCAAGATGTGTGTGTGTGCCACTATCCTGAAGTGAACTGCAACAGCGCTGTGTAAATATACACATTTATTAGTATAAATGGATTTATATTTAATGATTGCTGTGTGCCACAGTGTCACTATTTTAACTTGTTGCTTTTTGCCAGCAGGCTAGACGATGCTACATTTTCTTTTTAGACATAAAGAGTACACAGGGACTCAAGGTTTCCAGGGACTCTCTGTTTAGACTAGAAGTCTCTTAATTCCTGAATCGTGGCCAGATGACGGTCAAAGTCAAATGAAACAGACGAGTGTCTGTCAGAATTAAAGTCGTCTAGGCTGAGTGGAGCTTTGGACCCGATCAGCCATGAAAAGCCTCTCTTGTACAGTACCGACTTGCAAAGCATCTTTTTTATATAAAATGGATTACCTAATCTGGAAATACTGAAGATGAGTTGTTTAGGATTGGTCTGGCAGAAAGTAGTAAAGACAAGTTATTAATTCATGTAACAGTAGGATTTAAGCTTCTTTCCTGCCATAATGGAAAAGCCAAATAGTAGACAGAGATTGTGTGAGTGGTTAAATACAGCCATCGGCTGAACAAACAGAGGGAACGGAGAGTAAAACCATCAGTCAGTAGATAAACTGTGAGCTGAATGTGTGTTTAGGGACATTCTGGTTTGTAAAATAAAAGACTGGGGCTCAACTGTTCTACGGAAGCTCTGCAGGAGACATCTGCTGTGATCAACCTTCTTAAAATGAGTCCATCAGATTTGAGAAAGAATCTGCTTTAGTTGTTTCTATATTCATTCAGTTTAAACAAATCTTACATTATTTCCCAGCATTTCCTTTCATGTTCTGGAAAAGTCTCATCTAGTCCTCCATAAGGTCTATGATGCAGAGTCATCATGAAAGCTGCACTGCGGCTTGATCACACCAGACACATTTTCAAGGTTGAGCATATGAAAGAGCATCATCATGTTAGGAGTCTTAAGCAGAGGAGCCTGCTGATTTCATTCATTAAGCTGCTGTTATTCAGCTCGAGTTAAAATAATGGAATAGATTAACTGGTTAGTTCTCCCAAAAATTAAGATTCACTATTTATCTACTCACCACTATGCTGAGGGAGGGGTGGGTGAAGTGTTTGAGTCCACTTAACACTTTACTAGTGTCAGGGGTAAACAGCGTTGCAGCCAAATCCAATACAATTGCAGTAACTGGTGACCGATTCTTCAAAACGTAAAAAAGTCAAGTGTCCGTAAGCACTGACAATCAAATTCGCCTAAAAACAGCGTCATGTAGACCATGTTTTTAGTCTAAATGTCCTCCGTTATCATCCTCCTACTTACTGCTTCAGTAACTGCAGCGGTAAGCTCTCACTGATCTCATGTCCTAATAAATGTCTGAGAGCAGCCGCCCTGTTCTTTCTGTAGAGATCACGTTTTGGACACACTTCAACATCAGGATTTCCTTTCCTGCTGAGACTTAGATGAGAAAAGCCACTATCTTGTCTGCAGTCAGCTGTCTGTTAGCTTAGCTTAGCATTATGACCAGAACAGGTGGAAACAGCTAGCCTGGCTCTTTCCAAAGTTAACAACATTCACCTAACCAGCCCGTCTAGTCTAATATCTACAGCCTGCTGAGTGAAAGCAGCATGTTAGCAGAGCAGAAGCTGAAGTTACTTTGTTTGTTTTATCCATATAGAAACATTGAAAAACTTGGATAAATGGATAAATAGTGGTTTCACACAGGGGTAGCTCTGTCCCGATTTGGAACGTGAAGAAAATGTGGCCGACGAAGGCCTGCCAGAAAGAAATGAAACAGTTGTGTTTTAGGAGGGGTTGAAGCCAAAAACCACATTTAAAAGTGTACTCTTCAAAAAAGTTAGTCTCATCATCTTCTATTACTATCAATTTTCAAAAACCAGTTCATCACGAGCAGGATGAGTTGGTCTGAGAAGGATCCAACCGTTAGGATTTTTGTTGCTCGGGGTTGGAAGGACGCTTGCGAAATGAGAGAGCCTGGTCTCACCAAAATGATGCATTCATTCTCTAAAAGATGCGGACTAGAAATTGGGACACAACTAATGCACCTTTTGTTCCGTTTCCATTGTGTATGCTAAGCTAAGCTAATCTAATAAGGTTTCTACTTTCTAAAGAAATTAAATCGTCTCATCCAATTCTCGACTTGAAAGGATCACTATATACCTTGCTATAAAATCCGATAAAATCCTCTTCATCTGGCTTAATCTCCGTATCAACAAAACATGTGGCATCACATACATCCGTCACATTTCAGTTTTTTTCCACTAGGTTAATTCAATGCAGTTTTAATACTCATACAAAACTAGTTCAGAAAACCTGACCATATTGGAGATAAGTTTCCCCCCTACTGATAATCCAATCTCTGAATATATGAAGGTTGTCATTACCCAGATAGGACACAACATGTCGTCTCTAAATTGTCCTCTCTGCTGGCTCCTCTTACTGCTCTGTTCGGTAACTGATAGAGGTGATATCATCCAAGTGTCCGCAAGCCCTGACATTCATATTCAACTAGAAAGAAGGTCATTTACACCAAGTTTTAGGCCTAAAAGTCCACGACCGGAAGTAGCTGAACTAGCGAATGAAGGCATACGAATGCGTGTGCTCTCTGGGGCCAGAGTGTGTGCGGTGTTCAAGTTAGCCTGTGCATAGGTGAACGTTATCAGAAGACATCTAGGCCAAAAACACAGTGTAAATGATAATTTTTCGAGTCGAATACAAATGTCGGGGCTTGTGGACACCACATGAGTAGTATGGAAGCAATTATGTCTGAGGAAAAGGTCACGGTTGACTTGAATTGTATTGGATTCTACTGTAACAAACTTCACCCCTGAGTAGATAATGAGGGAATTTTCATTTTTCAGTGAACTATCCCTTTAAGGCTCATTTATGCTGCCTTTACATATGAAAAGAGATATGTCTGTTTCAAACAATGTAATCATCCCTGAACACATAATTCCATACGTCCTTTACGTTGGCAAACAATGGAGCCACAAGAGGGCAGCACAGAGTTGAGAGTTTCTGAAAACAACAAACTCTTCAGTTGTGTTTCAATCCAGGAGCTGCATCCTTCGGAGGACGCAGCCCACATGGGCCAGGTAGACTGTGACGGATTAATGAGATGGTCTAGTCTACAGAGACCAGCTAGTTTTAAAGTCCCTTTGTTTTTTTAACATTTGTATTGTTCGATTAAGTTGAAACATGATACTACAGCATGTGTCTAGTTGCTTGTCGGAGCCATAACCTCTTTCAGTCTCATCTCCTTGTTGAAATTTCTTCCTCTTGTCTCATGTTTGACTCTGGCTCCAAGTGTTCAAGATGGAGGCTTTCATATCCAATATATTTTAGCCTAAATTGCGGATCCGTTTTACCGTCTATAGTATTTCCTCATTAATCAGGATCTTAAAGCATCTGTGATTACAATGTTGACACCGGAATCACAAAAATAATGCTCAACGAATAGCATGCATTTCCTGTTGGCCTCGTTTTGTTCTCCATTATTCACTGGAGAGCGTTTGTAGGAGTTACAGGTTAAGGTTGGTGGATGAGCTCAGCTCCACTGTACACCTGACTAAGATGTCATATGACTAAGGTGGGTGTGGGGCCTCGTGATGTAGTAGGCGCCCAGTTTCCCGCTCTAATAGCCGTATCATCCATGGAGACATGGTTGTTGGCCACTGTCGTTCGTCTGGTCTAACAGGAGTTATGATGCTGCCACTGTGTTGAGAAACACCCGAGCTGATGGACAGATCAAGATGCCTGCCGCCGCTCCCCTCTCCTGAACGCAGGCATGTGTGAAATTGATTTAGCAGTTAGCTCCCTGTTGGTCCCTCACTCTACCCCCTTGTCCCCGGCTCTCACAACAGTGTACAAAAGACATCTCATCAGAGAAACACAGAACATCCATGTACTAATGAGGACTCTGTCAACAACAGATTGATGTTCAGTGTTTATGCTGCTCTAAATGTGTGCATGATTGATGGAGCTGCCAACAGCAGGTTGTGGGCTTTTCTGTTTCTTACTTTTTCTTTTTTTTCTCTCACCAACATGCTGTTCTGGATGACAGGCGCACAGATAGTTAAAGAGCCTGCGAACGCCCGCTGCAGCTCTGACAGCTGACACAGGGCAGGTTTGTGGAAAGTTCAACAGATTCCTGAGATCAAGCTCTCAATTAATCATCATCATCATCATCTCAGCTGTCAAACCGGTTCAGAAGCTCTTTCACCAACTAGACGGTGCAGATTGTGTAAAATGGGACATTCAGTGTATTGGAGCAGTGGTGAAGGAAACCACAGCGCAACACTCCCTCTAGTGGCTCAACTCCCCCCATTTATTCCGAGCACAATGCTTTGAGAGGATGTGCTTATCACTTTAACACCAATCAAAGAGTACAAGTGCTACTTGTATAATAATCCTGCTTGTGACTAGCAGAACTGTTGGAGTCATAGTGGGCAGGATACAGATACTTAAATGTAGATCACTGACACAGGACACTTTTGCATATTGTTATGCCAAATTATACCAGTGAAATGAAAATCAAGCAATTTTTTTAAAATAAATGTATAGATTGACCAAATGTGGTTGAAAATTTCCATTCAGTCCTTTGAAAGAGCATTTCAGGTTTTTTTCATTAGTTGTTCAAAAGCTTGTTTTGCTTTAAATAATTCTCACTTAATGACTTTATTATATGAATATTATTTTAGTTTTTTAATCTGACTCTCCTTATTTTTGAGAAAATAAACATAAATTCCTCACACTCATAACTCAGTGAATTAAAAATTTTAATTTTATGTTCCATGGCCAAAGAGCATTTTAAATATCTTGGAATCCATTTCTCTGTTAATGCTTTAAACGATACCCTTTGCTTTCTGTTAATACAGTAGTTATCTAAAAACACGTGGAAATGTGAATTTGATTCTCTACAAACAATATAAATCAAACTCTACCAGTTTTACAGTTTTTCATTTTGAATCGTATTTCTTTCAGACCTTTTTGAACAACTTTTATGATGACAGTCTATTTACAGACACATCCCAGAGAGTAGGATATGTGTCAACAATCTGATCTAATCCCTGACTTGTTTCTAAACAATTATTTAAAATAACATTAACTTTCCTCTTACTAAGTAGGCACTTGTTTACTCTTAAACATGGATGATACACTATGGTGATGATGAATCATTTCAAAACTGAATTATTTGCATGTTGATTGTTTTATCCCGCACACACTGTACAGAAAGCAAGGACATCTTGATGATAGACCACTAGAGGGAGCTACATGCCATCACATGGTTCACTTCATCATCAACAAACTGGCTGGTTCAGATTTGATTTAATGTCTGAATTGAAAGACCGATGAGATTGTCTGTGTTAAACAGGAATCATAAAATGAATGGATGGGCGAGGGTTAAATAATCCTAATCATCCTTTTAAT
Source organism: Pleuronectes platessa (assembly GCF_947347685.1). Taxonomy (NCBI): domain Eukaryota; kingdom Metazoa; phylum Chordata; class Actinopteri; order Pleuronectiformes; family Pleuronectidae; genus Pleuronectes; species Pleuronectes platessa. Next base: position 9,139,448 of record NC_070633.1, read on the forward strand.
TTCTGAACTGTGCAAGGACAGATTACTTCCACTCTTTGCTCACTTTTTGTCTGATGCTGTATTTGTCCCATGTGACACCATTATCTCTTCCAACAGTCCTCTGGGCTCCCTCCTCGTGCAGCCCGTGCATCTTAGTGGTTGAATGTGTAACACGACCTCACATAACCCAGTTTTTGGAACGCTACAGGGCAAAAAACCATCTAGAGCAAGTGCACGCTCATGGTGGCTGATAGGATAATGCAGTTTGCAATATAGCCTACCTTCAATATATACCAAGTTAGATGACGGTCATTATGAAGAATTGAAGAAGGAAAGCATGTCATTGAATTTCTTTTTTGTGTGTGTGTGTGTGTGTCACATCATTTACGCACAGAATGTGAAGAGCCATAAAACCCTAGTCTTATCTGCTGGTGCCTATTTGCACTGGTGGGTTTCAGTGATGTGGAACAATGATCTGTGGAGTCGTGATCCTGATTATACTCTTGATGATAATACTCAGTAGGCTCACCACTTAAAGCAATATTTAGACAATTACATAAGCCACACACAGACAGCAATAACTGTAAACAACCGCATAGAACATATGTACACAACCTTCAATGGCTTCCTTACATAAACTAATGCTGCCTCGAAGACTCAGTCAAATGCTTCTCCACTAAGATTTAAGAGACAATTAATTAATTAATTCAACACATAGTCAAACTCTAACAGACCCTGGAGTTGTACTCATATTTTGATAAAGGTGCAGATTTTTGAATGCTCTGGTTTGCAGATGATTTTCTGCCACATTGGCCGATGGAAACTGACTGAAAAATTGTGTACTAAGAAGTTGATGCCAGGTTGTATTTGTTTCAAAGCTGACAACAAACCATGGTTGTTACTGTAGATTATTCCAATTTGAACTCTCTGTCATCCGCTCAAGTTGTTACAGTCAATATGCTGATAAAGATATTTTTTTGAACCGATGTTTAATTTATTAGTCCTTATCTATTGCAATGTTTTGAAGAAACACAATTAAACCTGTTAAACAAAAGCCTGTTCGTTGTTGTATCTTATGAAACTTGCGTAAACTGGCAACAAGGAGACTGTATTAAAGATGGAGTAGGGGATATTAATTCATTACACTTTTTGTCAAACTCTGCTAATATCTCCTCACTAGCTGTATGCTCTATGTGTGTGCTGAGGAGAAATCTGGTTTAAGTACACAGTCCTGGCCAATCAGCAAGAAGGGTATTGACGCTCGTGCACAGGATGAAGATCTCTGAACGCTCATAAACAGTATGTGCTAACATTACGCTAATCCTCTTTCTCGGAGGGATTTTGAGTAAAACATCACATCTCAAACAAGATAATGTGTTCATTCCTCGGGCCTTCTACTATCAACGATACACCACTGTCTCAGAACAACTACTGTCCGCCACTGGAAATGCTAACAACACAATTTCACAGGATGTTAAACCCCCAATCACGGAAGCGCTCAACGTGCTCAGTGCTGAAGCATCACAGACTTCAGCTAACCACGAGAAGATAACCAAATAACGACACGGTGAAGCCCTGTGTGGACATGGGGAAGCTGTTTGGTGAAAGAGTAACAGTACATGAGTGTCTGACTGATCTGGAGGGAAGACTAACACTCACTGTCGCTGCTGATTCTGCTCGTTGAACATGTAGTACAGAGGGTGTTACACTAAGGTCAATGTTTGTGGTTAATTCCAACTTTTGAAGATTCTGCATGAATATGGGGGGTGGAGCTTCTGAAGGAGCAGTGGAGGGAGGGGTGTGTCTGTTTTCAAACATCAACATGTTGTAAATAACGCCATTTCCATTTGAATCTGGATGTCGAGGCCTCTGGACATTTGGATGACACCCCAGGAGCAGAATGGAGGCAGTTTATGATTTTTTTTCCTGTTGTTTATTCTAAGTTTGAAGATTCATTCCCCAGTTTCTTCAATTGTAATGGATTTGGCTGCAACACTGTTTACCCTGAGACTCCAAAAGGGTTCTGTGGACTCAAGCACTTTACCCACCCCTCCATGAGTAGAAAATGTGGGCATTTTCATTTGTAGTAGAACTTTCCCTTTAAGCACATGCAAGCTGTTGACTATAACAAGCACAACAGTGTAGGAAAGACTGAGTGTTGGATGATAATTAGCATCTTCCTTCGGCACTGTGTAACATTGTTAAGAAAAGTGTTGTTTATTGTTACATCAAACAGCCCATTTCACATGACACGTAGTAATTAGACGCATTGTTACCTCCACCAAGGAGGTTATGTTTTCACCCCTGCATTCGTTTGTTTGTTTGGTTGTTTGTTTGTAATCAGGATTCCACAAAAACTACTGAGCAGATTTCAATGAAACTTGGTGGAAGGATGTGGGTCATCGAAGAAACCATTACATTTTGGATCCAGATCAGAGGGAGGATCCAGGAATGTTTTTTCACTTTATTCAACTTTGTGAAACAGTGAGATTTTGATAATGAGTATTTGGAGGTATTTGCTCTACTGAGTGCCATTCTTGTTTAAATAAATCTATTGGTTAGTGCATCTGTACAGTTGACATGAGAGATAGCGTCATATCAGACAGACGTATAGTCAGATATAGAGGGCTAACGTGTGCGGATGTTGACCGGACATACTGTAAATGTATCGTTAGCATGAAAGACACCACCTCAAGAGCATATAAGGTATAATGGAATCTGAAATACGTCTTTGCTGTATGTAGACCTGGTCAACAACCTATTACTCAGCATCCAAGAGAATCAACACTGATCCCAAAACAATGTTGCATACGTATCAATCAATGTGTTTGGATGAAGGACATAACTCAATTCAGATCTAAAAAATGTCACTGCAACAGTTTATAACCAGAGCAGAAGACAAAGAAGAAGCTATGAGAGCCCCTCCTCCCTCCTCTCCCTCCTCTCCCTCACCCCTCTCCTTCCCTCTGTTCATGCTCAGAAAACAGCAGCTGGTCCCGCAGCCTGCCAGGTTTCTGTCACAGCTCATCACATGCAAAGCTGGTGACCACCGTTGGTTTCCTGCCAATAAAAAATGACAAATAAAAATAACTTTTATGTTTCTTTTGACGAGTGGTAGTATCTAGCGTTAAGGAGCGAACAGTAGAACACTTACTGTGGACCCGACAGACAGTTCCATCATTCCCTCCACTCTTTGATACAGGTCATTACAGAGAAACTGACCGTTGTTTTATATCAACAAAGGATTGAATGACTTCCTTTATCGTGAAGGCAGCAACTGTATGTTATTATGCGATTATCAAATAATGACAACATAATTATGGATATTTTATTCCATTTATGCCAACAGATCCCTACTAAATCTTAGATAGTGACCTTGAATTCACCTGTTTACAGCAAAGATGAGCGTGTCCCAGTCAAAAATGATAAAACACTTGCACCTTAATGCACCTTTCAGCTTTTGGAATTTTCTGTTAATATGAAATGTGAGTCATACAATACTGTCTCCACAGTATGAGACAGCAACAAAACAAAGTGAAATGAGTTTATAGGAGCTGACAAACATAATGAGATGCACATGCAGCTGGTGTCTCTTCCTGCTCAGGTAGAAACTAAAGCAGTGGAAACTATACTGTCTCATTGATTTACTTTTATACTGTTAAATACAGAACAATAAAAAATCTGTGTTACAGTTGAGAGGGATTTGGTTGTTTACGTGCAGAAATGAGTAAATAAGTAAAATAAACTGACACTAGTATAACTATAGAACCTTTATTTTATACATAATAATTAGAGTAAAGACACATTTTACATGAGATTTGAACAAAAACTTTCATCTCAAACCAGAGAGCTTGCGGTCATTAAAATGTTTTATGATGACAAAAGAACTACAAGCACAAATTTAGACCTTCAAGATGCTAAACTAACACAAGAAAACACAAGAAAATATCAAAAACATCTAAAAGGAAAGAAGTAGAAAATCAATCCTCACAGAAATCAGTGTAAAAAGTTGAAAAAGTAGGAAACACAAACATTTACAGGACTTCAACACCATGTCACATCAGAGGTTTCATCACTGTTCTTTTATAGGGAAATAATCTTTTCCCCTTTCTCACAAAAAACAGAACATCAACACCGAGAACTGACTGATTAGTGAGCAGAGAACATTAAAACGTGTCTAATTCTGCACCATCTAGTGGCTGTTTGAACTAAAGCAGCAACAGACACTGTAATGCAATGTACCAATAAACTTTAAAGCTGCCTATGTCTATCTGCTACTGCCAGAACCCCTCATCATAAAAATGATCTAAATGCTGTATAAATCCTGAAGGTTAAACATCTTCGTCTTTATCCGATGCAGGTTAGATTGTTTTGTTAAATAAACCGAGAAAGGGTCAAAGGATCATTAGTACAAAAGATAAGTTTCAAAGAGAAAAACACTAAATTCCTCTATATCAATCTGCCTATAGTCAGATTAACATCTGTGGAGCATATCTAAATATACTGGAATAAGCAAAATAAGATCAATTTAACTTGCATTTAACTTTGGGCTGTTAATACTGTTAGATTAAATACAAATTTGATACCATTTTTATACACTTGGAAATGTCCTCTTACAATTCCAGGCCTGTTTACATTTTCTTTTGTACCATAAAACTTTCTTCCTTAAATTAACAATAAATGACAATTTGTAAACTGCAGGGTTTCTACCTACAGGAAGTCAATATTTTGTTGTGCATAACCATGTTGGAAAAATGAGAGATGTAGTGGCCACTCATGTTTTTATACAAGCCATACAGGAGGTATATTACAGACACACATATACTGTTCAAAAGGTATTTGTGCCAAACAGTATTTCTTTATCAGCTTTGTAGCGTTTAAGTGACACAAAATAAAAACCCCACATAGAGATCTAAAAACATCCTCTGCTGAGTTTCTCTGCTGCTCTGTGAGACAGAGATGTTTTCAGCATGTGACAGCGTGCTATGGAAACCAGGTGTGAGAGCCCACGGTTTAGCTCGCTGCTGTTTGTACACACGGGCTCAGCAGTTAAATTTAGCCGTGGATAAAAAAGGAATTATTGTAGACACTCGGCAGCTGAAGATGGCAGATGCAATATGACTGCCAAAACGCTGGCTTTAGTTTCCTTGGTAACCTGAGGGAAATTAGCCACGGCGAGGGCAGAAAACTCCTGCTACATAGAAAGCCTCGGCTAGGTCATCAGAGTGACCTTTTAATTTTGATAAGCTACGTGTGTGTCATCTATTGAATTATATAAGGCACAGAAAATAGGAGGCAGGGATTTGTCTGTAGTGTTTTGTGAACGTGAGCTCAGCTGGCAGCCGATAACGTGAACCCTGCGTGAACTTTTGTTTGTCTCCATCCGTGGTGCTCTGGGCTCAGGGCTGCGGTGTTCTGCACTGAAACACACCCTGATCCTTGGAACCATCTGTAAGCATCAGCAGGAATATATGTGGGACGTTTAATCATCTTATTTAAATTCTCATGTCACATATCATGTGTCTAAATTCTGCTGGTTTCATAACTGAAATCAGAATAAGTTCGGAAGACAAATGTCTTTTAAAGTAAAGGAATTGATTTATATATATATATATATATATATATATATATATATATAGTATTATAATTATGTATTTTTATTATCATATTATATTTATTTGTATTTCATTTTCTTTAACAAAATACTTCTTTATATGTGTGTCGTTGTACTGAAATGAAAACACACTGTCTCTGTAGCTTCTCCATAGACTGACACTTCATCATTATTCTTAAAGATTCCTTAATGCATCATAGATTTTGAACAGTTAATACCATGTTCTATTTTTGTCTCTGGCTGAGTATGATATCTTCCTCCAGCTCTGCATTTTTCTCAACTGTCCCGCATGAACATCAACATTTCCATTTGTCACCTCTTACATATTGATTTACATGCCTTTCCCCCGAGCGGACATCTTGGCATTTTGTCAACTGCAGGTGTAACTAATAACATTAGCGACGGCTGCATTCCATTTAGTCGTTCCAGCGTAATGATGTGTCAGCTGCTGGGATTGTGGGTTTGACAAACAGTTTCTGAGGGTGACCTATCTCTTTAAGAGTGTCAGAGCCCCTCGATGGGCTCCTCATCTTTCTTCTCTCACAACATCTTTCTTCTGCCATGCATGACTTGTTGCCGAGGTAACAGGCCTGAGAATGGGTTCCAGCTCTGCCTGGGGAATCAGCTCGTGCTGACACACAACTGACAACAGCACGTTGTGCGACTGGCTCAGGTATATTCCCCCCCCAAAATGTCAGCACAGTCGCAGACCACCTGGTGCCACTATATAACATGAGAATCCAATCAAACACACAAGGATATTGTGTGTGTGTGTGTGTGTGTGGTGTGTGTGTGTGTGTGTGTGTGTGTGTGTGTGTGTGTGTGTGTGTGTGTGTGTGTAGCTTTAACGTCAAATCTGGTGATGGAAACGTCTATGTCCGTCTGTGTGGATGAGCGATGTCTGGAACATTACCGTGTCTCTCCAGCAGAGGACGTAACGTGTGTGCATGTGTACATTTGTGTGAGCGTGTGCGTGCATGTGAGTCATATCACCCCACATGGCTATTAAGCAGTTTATTCTGTTCTACAACAAATACACAGACAGCCCTTATGAGGTGTTGACTCTATTTAGATGCACCGATTCATTTTGGATCGTCTCGATGCAGCAGCTCGCTTCTCCTTCACCAGCTTTTTTGATTGAGCTGCTCCCCCACTTACTGAGTGCACATCAGTCACCCGCTGCCTGTCTGAATCTGCATTTGAATTGCTCCCTTGGTATTCTCACTGTTTACAGGTAATTTGCTGTTGGAAAATAGGGGCTGTAAAAAAAAAAAGGGTTAATGGACATGTCTAGGTTACCAGCAAAAGGACAGATGGGAGTTATCAGACCCCCATTAGTCATACTTAAAATGAATAACACTGCATATTTGGATGGCACTATTTGTATTAATGTGTGCCATCAGGAGAAATGTGTGCTGTAAAACTATCTATTAAATTAATCCGGGACTGTTCTAAGATATCTCCCTTCGTCACATCATATTTTAACAGTTTTCCTTGAAACCATGCTGACCACGAAGAGGTGAAATAATGATCTTTTTTAATAAAATATTCACATCCACCTTTCACCCTGAAATTATTTGCTCACCATCCTCTGCATGGAGCTGATCAATATGCATTGTCACTCAAAGTGTCCAACCGAGACAGACGCAGGCCTGGCGGTACTATGATGCAACATCTTGCAATAAACAATGTGCTGTAAGACTGTGTAACCCATAGGCTAGCCGCGCGAGTAAAATCTAAGTTCAGAGGAAAAATAGAAACACATGCAAAACCATGACAACACAGTTTAACAAAATGAGAGATTTGTTCTTTTTCCCCTTTTGTCCTTGATGCTGTTGCCTTTCCCTGGCGTGTGTGTCCTACCTGCCTTCTTTGCTTGACGTGATGATGGGCCCAAGGCTCACCATATTGAGATGACCTGCGTCATCGATCACCTGTCACAGCTATGGATTAGAGCTGAGATTAATGGGACAGCCCTCTAATCAGAAGCATAGCAGAGGAAGGCAGTGACTGCTTGATAATGGTCCGACCCCTGGGGTCCAGTGAGGTCTGTTTTGATCTGTGTGTGTGTGGTTTGGAGGGCGCGGGGGAGGGGGTGGGGGTTCAGACTAAAGACTATAGTTAATTGGAGATGGCTGGGTCAGTGGTTTGGGTTAAGGTTAGAGGAAGTCTCCAGGAAATGAATAAAAGCCTCTGAAGTCATGGAGACATAATTCTCTCTCTCTCTCTCTCTCTCTCTCTCTCTCTCTCTCTCTCTCTCTCTCTCTCTCTCTCTCTCTCTCTCTCTCTCTCTCTCTCTCTTTGTGTGTGGTGTTCTGTTTTATCCTCTCTCTTCAACCTGTCACTGTATCTGCCACAGTTACCAGATACATAGACTTTTATTTCTATAGAGTGTGGCAAATCCAAATCCAATACATTTGAAGTGACTGGTGACTCCTTCCTTACAAAATAAAAAAAATGAAATGCCTCCATATTACCCCTGTGATGTCATCCAACTTTCCATAAGCCCAGATATTCTAATTTGACTCGGAACGGTGTCATTTACATCAAGTTTTTACCGTAAAGGTCCTTGAGCCACCGTCAGGTTCACACGCACGCACACAGCACACAAGCTCACGCCTCTATGCCCCCCCCCAATGGGCATGTGACGACATCAGAAATACTCAGCAGTAACTGCAGTTATGCAGCGATGCCAAGGGAAATAGCAATGCTACCGTGCATACCCTTGGGCGAAAGCTTGTGTGCAATGTGTGCGCACGAGTGCACACAAATGTATTTTTTTCTGTTGTTATTTTACAGTTGTGATCACCATTTACTTTTATTTTATTGGATTTGGCTGCAACACTGTTTACCCCTGAAACTCACTGGGTGAACTATCCCTTTAACTTAACCTGCACTTAATTTTATATTCTTTTTCAGTCAATAAGCTACAAGGAATTCTAACAAATTACCAAAAGAAATTACATGGTTTGTCATCTTAGTCAAATAGTCAACTCCATCTTCTGACTAACATTAAACAATTGAAACAAAGTACAGTCACATGACACTTTCCCTACAAAAATGTATATTAAAGTTAAGAATTAATGTAAGTAAAACACCAGAGACTGACCTTTGTTATTAAATGACTACATGGTGAAATTTAGGCATTAATGTAACGACTAAACAAAAAGACTTAATTAAGTCTTAATCTCACATGTATGTTCTGTCAGTAGCATGTACACTAGCTTGTAATATTACATGTGAAACAATGGATCATAGGAGAGAGTGACAGGGGGATCTGTAGTTGGATGTTTAATGAAGCTACATTCATGTATCCAGTAAAGATGTGGTGCTGAAAGAACAGCTCCTAAAGAGGTCCATAGAGCATGTGGCGCAATTCAAGAACAATGTCATGGAAACAGTTAGATTTTCATTTTCATTAGTGAGTTTCTGGTTTAAAGGTGATTTGGCGAGATAATCCTGCACGGTGTCAACGCTGAATCTACACAGGCTGACTGTTTCTGCCACAGTTCAAACTGTAGTCCTAGCAACAACAAAGTATCAAGAGGGCCATTTGTTCTCTCTGTCTCTCCCCCCCCCCCCCCCCCCCCCTCACACAAACACACACATGCAACAAAGACAAACACCTTTTCTTTAATCCAGTTGATGGTCGGACCTGCATGTTGATTTTGTGATTCAGCCCATCAAGTTGATATCAAGACTTTTCCTCACATTTGTTTCACAGCAGCTGAACAGTTAACCTTCAAAAATATGAATCAGTCAGTCAGTTTTACATCTAAGACTGTTTTGATGAGCTCCTTCTATTATTATTTGATTGTTTGAGGATTTCCCATCACAGAAAATGTAAATGTCCAAAAATGAATACAAGGCAAATAAATCAAGGTTCTGGTGAGTCTCAATACATATATCAAAGTACATCACTCAAAACATATCCCTGTGTTGAAAAGTGGGTGATTCATAGAACTGCTTTTAATCTGTTAAGGTAAATATGGGATTGGTATAAAAGTAAATCATTTTTGGTGGGCAAAACACTGCATCAGAAGGGTGTAACCTATTAGCTTGCAGGCATCGCAACACAAATTCACACTTGCAAGAGTGAATGAACATGCTGATTTGGTTTCCAGGCTACTAGCCACAAAAAGGAAGCAGTATAAAACATAAAAAAAAGAAGCACTCGTCCACATGCATTGCATCTACTGCTGCAACACAATGTCACTATGGAGCGAGGCCAGTTTCACATGCAGGGACAGGGGTTCTCAGGGGTCCCAGAAGTTGCCCATATTAAGTAACAGACTGAGAGAGTCCATGACTATTTTTGTCCTGAAATGAATGATCTCATCTAACCTAAACTCTTGTCGAATGGGGGTCTGGGGTCTATGTGGCCTAGTAACAGGGTCAATGAGGACCATCGCTGTAAAGACAAGAAAGACAATACATAAATACAGATCATATAGCATTTTTACCTCAAGTTCAGCCAACCACAACTCACTGGTTTACTTTTCTGAAACCTTATAATGTAGCATGCATGTTGCATTTTTTGACTGTGGGGGATCTTCTTGTGGCTCATGCCAGATGTTTTGGACAGTGTGCATTTGTTTCTTCATTTCTTGGAGCAAGCTATATCTCAGAAATCATGCATCTAAAATTTGGGGATAGGTTGGCATGTCCCCGTCTGTAAAAGACACCCAAATGTAGCATACTCAATATGCTCCATTTCCAAACTTGCCATTTCCATCAGGACAATTCAATGACAGAGTTGTGTCTGTTTCTGCATAACCAACGTGCCACTGAGTTATTGACCGAGACTTGACACAACATCCATGAGCATCATCGCATTCCAAGATCTGAGCTGGGGGAGGAGGAGGAGGAGGAGGGAGGCTCAGTGGAAACCAAACTACCTCTAGGACCCAGTGTCTCTCCTCCTCCTCAGCCTTAGTAGTTTTTTGTGTGGAGATGAGGGAGACTGAGATGTGCTCCTTGCTTATCACGATTCACATCGAGCTTCTACACTAAGCTGAGGAGGATGCCGAGCAGGGCAATCTGAAGCCAGGATCCTCTCCCAACATACTGCTTGTTTTTTTTTTTTTTATTATTTTATTTTTAATTTTTTAGTTGATATTTCATTCCATTTTTTTGTTATATATTCCTCATATGAAATTTGAGGACACAATGAAAGCCAATGCATTCCGGGTGCATTCCTGCTGCTGGCTGGGACTATGATTTGTCAGCAGCTTTGTTCTCATGACAGACCTGCGCTCGTTCACTCTCACTTACACACCGGGAGCGAGCGCTGAATTCTCCTTAACTTTCCTGCATCTTCGACGACCCCCCGCTGCAGCAGGTACTTTGTGCACCTGAGGTGAGTCTGCTCTCCCCCACGGCCACAGACACAAAGGATGAAACCCTGTAAGGCTTATTACGTGAGGGGATGCAGGGGGAGCGTGGTGTGAGCAGCCCCTGCACGTTCTTAGTGTGTGGTATTATTGGCTATTTTCTGCATTTTATCGTGTAAATCGCGGCTTGAAACGATTGCACTGACTTGATCCAATATTAATGTTGAGCGAGTGGAGGCGTGGGACGTGTCAGTGAATACTAATTACTGTCAGTGGCTGTCACCGCTGCTGCTGGTGCTGCTGCTGCTGCTGCTGCTTCTTCTCACCCCCTCCTCATGTGCGCTAAAGGGAATCCCCCAGAAATAAGTGATGGTTCTACGGATCGCGCAGTTCACATCTGAAGCCCGTTTCACTGATGCTCGTCTGTCCTGTTGTGTGTAGGTGTGTGAGCAGCCATGTGGAGCAGAGGCAGCGCGTCTCTACTTGTCTTCAGCCTGCTGGTGCTCACTGCTCTGTGGACGACCAGGTGAGTGTGGGGGCCTCACACTCTCTGTCTCACGGGGGTGGGGGGGGGGGGGGGGGGGGGGGGGGGGGGGGGGACCCAGGTCATACTGATTGTGATATTGATAAGAAATGCGGCCTTTTCGTGGTGAACACAGCTACTAATAATTTTGTAAAAAGCATCATTAGAATTCTGTTTGTTCATTATTTTTAAACTAAGGCAAGCTATTCACTAATGAATTACACATGATATGTCAGGTTATCACATCATGTGTCTTTTGAATTCATCAGAATGAACTCCTCACACTGGATCAACGGTAAACATAATAATAATAATGATAATAATAATAGCCTTATAATAATTATCTGTATTAACAAGTTACAAGGTAAAATTAAAAAAAATAAACAGCTGAGAAAAGAGTACCCTGAAAATAAAATAAAACAAAACACTGTAAAATGATTATAGTAAAGTCCGAACTAGGAGAAAGCACACCCACAAAAATGTGTCTTTAAGAGAGTTTTAAAAAAACGGATAAGAGGTCGGCCAGGTGGATCTCCTCAGGGAGATGGTTTAGCAGCCCTGACAGTGGAGGCCCGCTCACCTTCGGTCCTCAGTCTGGACTGTGGAATGGTGAGTGGGGCCGTCGCTGAGGACCTCAGGTTACCATCAGGCACTTATGGTGTCAAAAGATCTGAAATGTTCCTGGTTGCCAGTCCAGAATGGGCTTTAAAAGTCAGCAATAAAATCTTAAAATCAATTCCAAAATTTATGGGAAGCCAATGAAGAGAAGCTAAAATTAGAGCAATATGTGCTCTTAAGTGAGACGTCTGGAAGCTTTTTTGAATGACACACAGGAGAGTGCATGCCTCCAACAGTCTAACCCTAACCCAGTCTCCCTATGAAACCACATTTAAATCACTAGATCTGGATTTTTTTCATGGATCTGCACCAAATGCATGCACAAATATATATTTCAGTCACTAAACATGCCCTGTTTTTTTTTCATCAAGGTCCATGAATAATTCCCTTAAAACTTATCTCACAATGTTCGAGGAAGTAAAAAAATTCCTGGATCCACCCCATGATCCAGATCTGCAACAAAAATGTTCAGTTTTCTTCTTTTAATGAGTTTCTTCTTCTTCTTTTCTTCCCTTATTTATTCACCATTCTCGAATCTGACCAATACCCTCTCTGGCACAGATACAAACAAAGACGACCCATGTAAGAATCATTGGGGATAATTTAAATGAGGTCATTTATTCACTGTTGAGGCCTAATGATCAAGTGAAGTACACAAGGCCTACAGAGACTTTCTGAGGGACTGCCAGATGGCAATTATACTGTCTATAGTACTATAGGTCTTTTCACAGTATGTCACAGCAAGAAAAGCACAAGTGAAAATGACAAGATAGGTTTTGCTCGTTTTTAGTTTCAAATTAGTCAAATTGTATTTCCTATAGTGCCATGTTCACTCATCCTCTTCTTAATGCTCCTTCTCTCTCTCTCTCATACACATAGACAGCACACTCGCCTGTCATACTCAGACAGGCCAACCAAATCCCACTGCATTAATGGGCCAGAGGATGGTCAAAAAATCCCTTAAGTTTTTACCACTGCTGTCATTTTCCCAGTCACTGCTCAGCCCCACCAAACAAAACCTTGTTCATCAAAACGACGCAAAGCCTCAGAGCTGTTGAATATTTATTATTACATCTTTTAATCTGGAGCAAAGTATAGGCTACTAAAAATTCAAATCTTTGCTGTGGAGCTGGACCTTTTTGAAGTTTAGCAATGCATGTGAAGAATGGGAGAAAAACAGCAAAGCCTCCCCCTGGGATTTTTCCTGCAGTAATTTAAGGCTGGAGTCTGTGTCCTGCTAACAAGTAGACTAACACCATCCAAGATACAAACATACAAACAGCATATGTTACTGCATATGATACGACTTTGATTTTTTTTTCAGATGTAAATAAAAGTCAGCAGTTCAGGCTTTGCAGCTATTTTGCCCCTGGTTGGTTTTGTCTTTTCAAGTGGGAATGACTGCTTTTAGAAATGTTTGATATTTATAACTCAAACACAGAGGAGACACTAAAGTAAAATATATAATATATATATAATAATTCATCAATATATGTAACATATGTGCTTAACTACATTAATAAGGAAATCTGACTAACGAGCTAGTTAGCTTCGTGCTGCTAGTTAGCAGTCTAATGTTAACATAATCACTACCTGAAATGTATATCTATAGGTTTATGGATGATCATCAGCCTGAACATATATATATATATATATATATATATATATATATATATATATAATATCGACCACTCATACTGACTATTGTGATTTTAGATCTGACTGTTGCTTTTCAAGAAAGCACATTTAAAAATATGAGATCAAATATTCTTAGCCTAGCAGCATCAGTAAGTCGGCTCCATTAACCCAATACATAAAACAGAAAATACTCTGATTTGTAAAATGATTAATATGTAATATTCTCTTTTCCTGCTTCAAGTCACATATGCCCATAACCTGATGCTGTCACATCAGGGCTGTTGACGGAGGTGATTTCGTCTTTGAGAATGTTTATCTTTACTGTAGTACCTTATCTGAATTTATTTACCATGAATCTCTAGCACTGATTAAATTAGCATATTCTGTTGTTTTTTGGCTCTGAGATCAGATGGCACACAAATGTTCTGCCTTGAACTGGGTCATCCGTGTGTAACAATGTGCATGTATGTGTGTGTCTGTGTGGGAATGTATGGAGCCTCTGTCAGATGATAACCTCTTTTCTCTCCATAAATCAAAAGCCTCTGAGGGGAACAGCTATGCATCCAAAGACATTTCAAATGTTATCATAGGTTTGTTTGTGGAAGTTGGCCTCAGCTGGTCATGCTGTCGTGTGTCTGTGTGCCGACTAGATCAGTGAATGCCGACGCCGCATCTGATGCCTTCAAAACCAACATCACCCTGTTCACACGCATCCTGGACAGCCTGCTGGATGGATACGACAACCGTCTACGGCCTGGTCTTGGGGGTAAGGAACTGATGTGCTATAACTGGATCTAGAGTCTTATTATTCAAAATCTGTTAAATTCATACAGTCTAATTTTCGGTTATGAAACATCCAGTCTCTGAAAGGCTCATTTGGAGTGAGAGCATTTCATTTAACATCAGCTTTTGTTGTCTCGATAACCTTTGGCAGCAATCCCCTCGAGAATAAACTGACAAACACACTCTGTGCACAAAACATTTAGGTTATATAACCCTGACTCCACTTCCTGGAAAGTAACAGCAACCAAAGTGGCCACATTTAACCCTGCACATGGGTTTTATTCTTACAAGACTTTTTGCAGAAAATATCCATGGAATTTTTCTGTTATCTAATGAAAAACTATGTTTACGTGCAACGAAAGCAAATTTGACAGAGTATAATGTTTTAGTGATGTCTAGTTGTGCTCGATGTATGTAAAGCTAGTTAAGCTCTAAGGAAGATTCATAATATTTTAAATAATATTCTGGTCTGCCAGATATTACTATCACATTTTTATAATAACTGTAATTAGGAGATAGAAATTACAATATTGGGATTAAATCCTGGAGAAGTGGAAACTTCTGGTGCACAGATCATTTTTCCCTTTTTGTCATCACTGGCACAATTGTGTGTGTGGATTCAGTGATAATTCTCCAAGTCACTTCTACTTTCTGATTGGTGGAAACATATTCCAATATATCTGCGGCTTTATGTCTCAGAGCATTTCATCTCCTACTTGGAACAAAATGAATCAAAACATCCTTTGTGTCTTATTCTTATCATGAAATAATATATATTGAGTATTCATTCAAAGGGTATGATAGCTTTATGGAAGTTGTCCGACTGCAATGTCAGTAAATTCACATTTTGGAATGGTTTGTATGTGCCATTTTTTGTTGTTGTATGAAGAGCATATATTCTACGATATTTACATAATGTTGATTATTATATTTAGAAGTTTTGTTATCAACATCCAGTAAAAGGTGAATTTCAGAGCTTCTGAGCCCTTTCATACATTATAAGCTGCATAAGCATAATAGGCTTTGATAGATCTCGATCATAACTCTCGCCACAGGACAGCCTTTCGTTAGTTGTGGAGAATTGTGTCTTCTTATGTGGCCTCTTCTGGTGCCACTCGCTCCATCCTCACCTCTGCCATCATCAGCCATGTTTGGCATCTCATTTCCAGCTGGCCCCTCATCCCAAAGCTGAGCCCCTCCCTCAGGATGTGGTGCCATTTGAAATTCAAATTCCTGGGGCCATCAGCCCAGCCCAGGAGCTGCCATATGGGGAACAGGCCTCCTTTAGCTTGGCAATGCTCCGTCTGTACAACTGGACCAACAGTAATGTTGCTGCTAGCACATTTCCTGTGGAGGAAAAGCTCCAATCTAGAGCCTATTATGAGAGCAAAGCATCAGTTGATATACTTAGAAACATTTTTCATCTAGTGTTGTTAAATACACCAAAATTATTACTTAATGCATCTCTAGAAAATATAAACAGTTAGTATGTTTCCTGGTGTTTCTTGTATTGATTTTTTAGAGTGAAAAAAATGACATGACCTAACCATTCTTCAGCAAAAGACAGATCTGAAGACATAAGTGAGATCAGACATCTTAAATAAAACATTTAAATAAAACATTCAAACATAAATCAGCAGTTTTCTCCAAAGTGTCTTAAAGTACCGAGAGCACATATATTTTTATCAGACTGGGCCCCAGTGGGAGCGAGACCATCACTCACTGGGTAGTGGTAGTAACGCACTTTACCCATTAATGTACACGGGGATGACGCCACACAGAGCAGAATTCAGTCAGAGAAGGGAAAGTGAAATGACATCAGATGGAATTTACATTACATCTGTATGTCTCATCTGTGGCAATAACATGTCAACCCCTCCGTGGACTTGGGTTTATAACACATTTATAATGGCTGAGAAAAGAGCATCATCACAGCTGCACGTGTGTTCACTCATACATACTATATACATATTCAGGGGTAGTTTTCATGGTTCAAGTAACATGGCATAAAAAAGGAGGCTGAATCCCAATGAAGTACAGCAGGATATGTATTGTACTCTCTGTGTCAACCATCTCTATTTTACACTTTAAAATTAAAAAGTTTGAAGATCAGGATGTGGACAAAAAAAATTGACACACGTGTAATATAATGCAATTAATACTTAATAACTAGACAACAAAAATCTCCCTAAACAATAGCACCAAAAGACACTGATTCAATTCAAATGAAAGTGAATCAGTGCTTAAAGACGGCACAATCAATATCACGTCTGTTATTGGATTATTATTAGACTGTACATACAGTTGAAAGGAAATATCTATTGTCACGGCTGAATGTTGTTATTGTCGAACGCTTTATTGTATTAAACAAGAGATGTGAGTTTTACAGCCACTGAAAATCCAATGATGGAGATGGAAAAGATGAAAGTAGGGCAGAGGTTTTCAAGACGAACCCACATGTCCCCTTGGGGCTACTAGAGGGTTTCAGGGGAGAGGGAAAAAAACAACTGTAATCGTTTCAACAATGAATGAATAACTGTTTGGGTTTAGGCTGCAGATTTCTCTTGAATTTATTTATAGCGTAATACAATATATCCACACAGCTATTTGATGGCAAATAGACCTATTTCTTTCAGAGGCAGAAATGGCCTTTAGAGAGCCTGTAATGTAACTACCATGTATTTGATCATGTGTTTGGGTGTCTGAGGCCATACCGAGCTCTTTTAAAATTAACCAATTGGTGTCTGTCGCTTTCACTGAAATCAAGCCAGGCCGCTGAGTGAATGCAGAAAGCATAGTTGCTCTCACATCATTATTAGTGTGACCGTGAGGCAGCTCACTTCTGTTCATATTCACACTTGCTGCTACTAATTAGTTTTTTACCCCCCAAAATTGCCACCTACTGTATCTACGACTTCAGGTCAGCTTTAAAACTGTCCACACCATCTGCTTTTTATTGGAAATCGCATCTTTCAATTTGTCTTTGGCCTCGGAAATCGTTTTTGTTGTTCCACATGGTCACAGCTCCAACTGAAAGTGACAACACCTAAATACAAACTCACAAACACAAGAAATCTTCTTACGTGCCTTGCTTTGGTCTGACAGATTTTCTGAGCCCTGGTGAAAGAGACTATCTTGAATAAATAGATATTGTTTGAAATGTGTGGGTGACACTGTAAGGTCGTCTGGTTTGATTCTGTTGATTCTGTAAGTGAGGATCTCACTGCCCATGTGACTACAGCATAACAGAGACCCCATACACTTAGAACATTGTTAAATATTGGCTGATAATCAAAATCTCTATTCAGCAAACGTAAAGGATTCTCACCTCCAGAAAAACGCTGTTGAGCAGCATATCCACATATCAAATATCAATATTAAACATTGCACTAACAGTACAAGACAGCAGGTGTTAAAGAGAATTAAAAAGACAGGGATGAACTTTCTTTAATCACTTTTGTGGTGGGGTAATCATCAGTAGGTACTTTAAGTTCCACAGATGCTGTAATTGAACATATGATAGTTTGATCAAGGCAGCCAGATCAGGCTCGGCTGATAAAGATACCACGTCTCCGAGGTGATGTCCCTCGCCCTCCCTGACTCATCCACTTCTCCATCGGGGGGGGGGGGGGGGGGGGGGGCTCTGCTGATGCTCTTTGTCTCTGTCCAAACCGGCAGCGGAGAAGCTGACATTTGGATGGGTGCACAGTGGGATGCACAGTCCCCTAAAACAGGCAGGTTACGTCTGACCAATTAAACGTGCTCCAGCGGTCCCATCTGTACCGAATGATTCAGATTACACGAGAAGCACATGTTTGTGACTGCTCCTGCTGAACAAATGAACTTTAAGTTTTGTCCTTGATCCTATAAATAAGGGTCCAAACGTCCCCCGGCGCCAAATGCACTCCGGATGTTTTTAAATAGTAAACGTGTATTTTCCCAGAGGGTTGTGCTTTCCCAGGGTCGCTACTGCTAGGATGCATCATTTGCACAAATGTGGTTCGTTTTGCTTGTAAATTTGCTCCACTCATGCAATGCAAACTGGACTGTAGCTGTCATGTGGTGGTGGATTATTTTTTATTTTTATGTGGAGTGTTCTGATACAGGTTGGGGATTTATTGTGGGTGAAATAACAAAAATAATCACCTGTCAAATTGATTGAGTAGCTGTGTATTGGTCAGTCAACCTTTGTCGGGCATTTCATATTTCAAATGACAACAAGCATGCAAACCAATTTGCAGAAGCAAGGCAGAGGCAGGGGAGGAGAATTTCTTTTAAGGCTGTTCAAGAGAATTCCACCCACTACATACCTCATATCATACCTCATATCATTCTCCATCCTGTGTTAATGTGAGGAATTTGGAGCGTCTTGTTAAAACAAATAACACAATAGTTTTAGCACATCAGAACCACAGGACTATCAGGACTTTCAAAAGAGTGTGCAAAAAACTCTACTCCAAAGAAAGAACCATGGACTTTTGTGGAGGAGGAAATGTCTGATGACTATTCATTGTAGTACGTCAGACACCAAAATAACTTATTTTTCCTGTCTGCATATATAATTCTCCCTCTTCATAATGCATGATGGTATTTAGCTCGAGGCTACTGACCGCTCATTGTACACTGCATTGTGAAATCGTTTGATTTTCTCCAGATACTCGGACGGCACAACAAAATGTCCTATACAATGGACTATATAGTGAATTATTTCCTTCAAAGTCATTGAGAAATTCCGTGTTGAAAGGTACATTATGCCTACCATGGTAAAAAGACACCATGTCTTTCTAGAAGAAGAACAGGTTTAGTATGAGTTTAATGGGTTGCTGTTGTATGTGTGGCTGCATGAAGAAGCTCTCTCTTTAAATAAGTCAAACTAATGTGAAAGCCTGATCATTGCATCCATACAAAGGCCTGGTTAGCATAAATAAAGGCACCCCGCCATATATCATGCTAAATGAATTGCACCAATCCCCCAGCAAGCTGTCACTTCCTCTGGATTTTCATTACCTTATGAATAAGAAAGCCTTTCCGTAATACGTCTTGTTAGAGGAACGTGGATGGCCGAACGCCTCGCCATGCATGCGAGCACTTTATTTAGGAGTAATGATCTCTTCAGATCATATGTAAGACACTGTTTGACACTGTAGTACAGAGTGTAGAGTAAAACGTGAAAGCTTTCTGAATTGACCGAGCATGAGAGATCGAGCTTCAGTAATTATTGAAAGAGACCGAGTGTAGAGAAAGCAAATGGACCTGATGCCTGTTTCATGAACATTATCACTTGACTAGGAAGCATATGAGGTTTTGCTCCTCCTATCCGTCTCATCGCTATGAGCATTTAGGACAAATTTCATACCCTCAAAATCCAAGCTCACATGTCACTGTGGCTCACTTTAGTTGGTCGTACAAGGGCTGCTCATGAGCTGGTTAACACAGTGATGTACAGGTAAGCTGAGTTTGTACACAGCTGATCTCCTTCTGATTGGTAAAGATACTTTGAAAATAAATTAAATTGATTTAAAAGGAAGATCCGCAACAGTTAAAGGTTCAGTATGTAGAATTTAGTGACATCTATTGGTAAAGTTGCATGTTGCAGCTGAACACCCCTCACCTCACCCTGCCCTTCCAAACACGAAAGAGAACTTGTGGTAGCCTTCAGTTGTCATAAAAACTCAAAAGATGTATAGTTTGTCCAGTCTGGGCTACTGTGAAGAAAAAAACATGGTGGCCTCCATAGAGAGGACCTGCTCCTGAAGGAAATATAAAGTATTTAAATATAAAGGGCCAATTCTAGGATAAAGAAAATAACAATCTGTACAATTTAGATGAACCACACTAATGAAATCATCACTAGAATGATTTTATATTCAATTTCTGCCCAAAAAATCCCTTTCCCCTAAATCTTACACACTGAACCTTTAAATGTATGTGACCTTATGAAAACATTGAATCTTTAAATATGCTAAACACTACAAAAAAACGCTGCGTTGACTGGTCTTGATATAAACATTGTTACGTCTCTATAAAAAAGCCCACGCCTCCATGAAACCACATTTAAATCTTAGATGTTTTGAGCAGGCAATGTACAAAATTGCACACACTCATCGATACCAACAGTCTGAATAAGTCTGAATCTTTTCATCAAGATTCGCACATAACTCTCTGAGAAATCAATAAAATATTAAATATAATAAAACACCCTTTCAATGTGAAAGAAATTAAAACAAACTCCTGGATCTGCTCTCTGATCAGTAACTGCTCTAAAAGTGAATGATTTCTTCCCTGAGCCATTCCACTTATTTCAACTAAGTTCTTGAAATTGTCGTTTTCATGAAAATACTATGTATTGTATATTTTATTCCATTGTTCTTAGGATGATTTATTACCCTATTAAAACACCTTAACTGTTCTCTCTTTGAAATAAAGAAAATAAAGCCCACAGCACAGAATTTTCTGTTTTTTATTCTTTGAGCAGCATTTTGACTAACATGTTACTAATTGTTGTCTCTTATCCAGACAGGGTGACTGAGGTGAAGACAAACATCTATGTCACCAGCTTTGGACCAGTTTCAGACACAGACATGGTGAGAGCAGCCATTCATTGTGTTTAATTATTCACCCATATCTGTGTTGTGTAAACATTCAGAGGACAACACCTCAGCCTGTTCATAGGCAATGGAAGAAAAGACACTTGTTAAGATTTATTTTCAGTTTCATCACAGATCCCCCCCCCCCCCCCCCCCCCCCCCCTTTATAATGTCATTATCTCTCTTTCTTTCTATCAGGCCAAATGCAAACACACACACACACACACACACACACACACACACACACACACACACACACACACACACACAATGCTGAAGTGGGACCAGTATTCCCCACTACAGCACGATGTCTATTCATCTGACAATTTTCATCTTATAAATTATTGAAAGTCCTCTTGTTATTCAAGTCCCTCCTTTGTTTATCCTGGGCCTTCCTGTTTATCATTCTGCAACATGCAGCCACCTTCGCATCATATTATCCACGTCACCTCCACAAGACCCATTTTCCAAGTGATTGATCTATTGATTTAACAGTTATGATGCAGTGGCCTCTGACAGATATGTAAAACTAGAAGGAACGCGATTGGACATAGATGCGGAACAGATCTCAGAGATGGACTTTAAATAGTTTAAATCCGAATATAAAAATGATCTCATCCAAATAGCAGATTTAGGTCACTGCCCACATTTGATTTTCACATTATGAACGAGATTGACTCGTCCACATAATTTCTCTGAAAACATCTCCGATGTCTTAAAATATATCTTAAAAACAAACAAACAGATGGATGGACGGACAAACAGCTGAGAGGAAATCATCATCTCCTTAAAGAGGTCATTGCTGAGTTAGCCACAGTCATTGGAGCTCACAGAAATACATCTAAATCGTGAGATCAGTGGGGTGTAATCTCAGTGAACGTATATATATATCTATTCATCAGTAAAATCCACATATGTTTTAGCAAAATAGTACACATGGCAAAATATATATTGATTTATTTGAGGTTCTGCTCTTGCCCAGATAGATGTCTCATAAAAATGAGCAACAGAATGAAATATTCTCCTGTGGACTGATGATTTATTCCGACACTGTAGAGCAATTCAAGGGATTGCTGAGGTGGACGCATAATAGGATTTATGAGATTTATAGGACGACCACTGACAGCCAGAGCTGGAAAATTAAGGAAAAAATAATTAGAGAAGAGGAAGAAAAGGTAGACCACATATTGGATTTAGCTTTACAAGCATTAACCAAACAAAGAGGCTGTAGGTATATTTAAATCAATCGGCCAAAAAGCTTGGCTTCAGTTTTAGATATAAGCACACACAAGGTGCGGTGTGTGTAGTGACCACGCAAAGATTTTTGGATCTGGATGAACCCATATGAATAACAACCATTTAAACCTAAATGTATATAAATCATTCTAATCATCATCAGTCATCATGTATGGAAGTCAAATGATCACAAATTATCAAATATAGCAAATAAGAAAATATTAATTAAAAAACATTGCGCAAATCATACAAAGAGAACCTAATTGTTACACCATTGCACTTCGAACAAGAAACACACAATTGTCATGCATATGTAGACTAGTCTTGAATATAAAAATACAAAAATATAATGTTAAATTAAAATGTATTAGTCCATTTCATAATATGTTTCAGAGTTAATAAACATGCCTCATTTACTCATTTATTCTTTGTCCAAGAATTTTCTTTCTTTCTTTTGTTCTGTCTTTCCTTTATTCCCGTTCTGTCTTTCTTTTACAGCTGGGCACTGTAGTTTGTGTATTTCTGACAGCAGGACGGTGTGTGTGAGATGAATCTAAATAAACTACCTACCATTTGTTTTTATCATGGTTTACAGACCCACTTCCAGCTTCAACTTTTTAAGCTTATTTAAGCGTCTGGTTAAGTGAACAATGAGGGAATATTACTGACCGTTAATGGCTTCATAGTGGAGTAGAAATGACAGATATTTGCTTTAAAATGTAGTGGAGTAAAAGGGAAAAGTAAATAAATGTACTTTACCGTATCTCACATATTACTATTGTGGATTTATCAATATCATATCAACAAAAGTAAAGACGGAGAAAACTAAGAATCAAGACCCAAATTGTGATAAAGCAGTTAGTGTAAGGTGGTTTGTTAGTGTCAGAGTGGCTATAGTCTTGGTTTCAGTGGACTGTTTCAACATCTCAGGGCTTTTCAACTGTCAAGAAAAGGAAAAAAAACTCTGGAGAATGTATCTCTCCCTCTCACTGATATTTTAGTGGGAATCACACACACACACACACACACACACACACACACACACACACACACACACACACACACACATACACACACACACACACACACACACACACATTTTCTCACGTACACACATGTCACACTGCAGTGCTTTCTGCCCTAAATCCTTTCTCGGGTGGTTTCTTTTTAACAACTCAGGATTGTAGGTCAGGGGGTTGTCTTGGCCTCAGAGCCAGATTAGGAAAACAGCGGCTCAGAGGGCTGCGTGGAACACAGGGAGCGCAGGTCTCACCTTGATGGAGCTTTGACAAATAGAGAAAGTCGTGCAGAGCCCTGGTTTTAAAGTAGCAGGTGAAGTCAGTCGTGAAGAGCTGCTGCTTGTAGACTCCCATGAAGCACAGTGCTGGAGAGAGTTGTTTTCCTTTCCATTTTTGAGAAGGAATAGAATCAGTCATACATGTGAAAGCTGTTTTAGAAGTAATAGAAGCAAAAAACGTTTAAGATGTAGAGTTTAACACGTTGATCTCCTCTCCCCATAGGAGTACACCATAGATGTTTTTTTCCGGCAAAGCTGGAAGGATGAGAGGTTGAAATTCAACGGGCCGATGAATATTTTGCCTCTCAACAACCTGATGGCGAGTAAGATCTGGACTCCAGACACCTTCTTCCATAATGGGAAGAAGTCTGTGGCTCATAACATGACCATGCCTAATAAACTGTTGAGGATCAAAGATGATGGAACACTGCTGTACACCATGAGGTAATTCACGCAGAGGCATGTCCTAAGTTGTATTTTTGTGTGGTAAAGACATTTTGAGAAAAACATTCATTTTAATTGACTGACACTACCCTCACGTCTGTACGTTAAATATGATTCGACAGCCGACGGAATAGCATTTTGAAATGGGAAAAATCATGGACACCTAGTGAAACATTTCCGATGAGTGCTGGATGAACACAATATCCGTTTAAGTTTAAAAAGAGAAGAAGATGAGCACACCTAAAAGCTCACGTTATACATCCAATACACAAACCACATTATAATATCTGTATCTATAATGTTAACTTTATCTATATAGCACCTTTCATAGCAACTACACTAGTAAATTGTCATTTAAAATTAAAGACAGCAATTGATATAATACAAAATATAAAATATAAATTAATACAACTTAATGCAAAAGTAATTTAGTAATAGCGAAAACAGTAAAAGCCATCCTGTAAAAATACATTTTGAAGCAGGATTTGCACCAATGCCATTAAATATTAAAAAAAATGCATGGACTAAACAAATTAGCTGTTGCTGGGGAACTTTTTCTAACTGTTTCCTCCAGTTTCCTGCCGTTGTGCTAAGCTAAGCTAGCCAGCTTCTGGCGGTAGCTACACATTAGCTGTGTCCCAATTCAGGGGTGACCTCGTTTGGTGTTTGCATTTGAAGACCGATTGCGTCCCAGCAGCACGACTAGGCGGGCTGTCCCATTTTGAAGGCTCCTTCAATTTGACGGCATTTCCCTGAAGCAAAATAGGCTCCAACAGGTTTATTCTTTTCAGGCCCGCCTATCCCAGGATTTATAGCACTTCCTTGACTTCCTCTTTAAAGAGATAATGGCGGCAACAAGCGATGAGATGCCTACATATTTAAATGTACATCTAACACGTCAAAAACCAAGGGGCATTAAAGCTTTCTCGTCATTTTGTAACTGCAGCTCTGTTGCTAGGTGACAACAGGGAGGAGACGGGAGAAACTGGTGACGCAAATCACGGAAACCCTCCGTAGACCACACTGTCTCATTTTGATTCGGCCTTTGCGGCCTACACAGCCCACGAAGGTCGCCTCCTTCGAGGGCCATGTAGACCACGTCCTCCAAAGGAAGCAGCCCCTGAATTGAATTGGGACACAGCTATTTTGTGCGTAGACACGAGAGTCGTATCAGTCTTCTCCGCTGACAATAAAGCTAATAACCCTGTTTCCCAGTAGGGTCATTGGGTTACGGTTATTTAAAAACATTATATGAGAGCCTTAGAGAAATACATCCAGGGAACACAGTGAATCCTGTTTATTCTGATGCATAGTGTGGTGTGTTCTTATGATGTATTCTAACTTGTGTGTTTTTGCATGTGGTCTTAACAGTACATACAATGCAGTTTTTTTATCACGTAGCTAACCCGCAGTCTCACACCACAGTCACACAGATCCACGTTGGACTCTTCAGTACCTTATTTACTTTGCTCCGCTGATTACAGTTGAGATGAATTATTTTCGTGTCAAGGCATTACAGATGGGAAGCGTCTTGAATAGTGCATGGGGGTTGTGAGTTTTCTTTTTTCTTTTTTAAACCATGCCTAATCTGTGCTGTTTACTTTTCATGCATTTGCAAAGTCTCCTTAATTTTCTGTGAATTGGATGCAGGTTAACTGTGCATGCAGAGTGCCCAATGCATCTGGAGGATTTCCCCATGGACTTTCATTCCTGTCCGCTAAAATTTGGCAGCTGTGAGTAACTCTGATGATGGTAGTGCCTGAGGGAACTTTTAAGTAAAATGCTATTTTCTATTTTTTTCTTTCCTTTTTCTCCTCACCGGGTTGGCATGAGAGCAGCAGCCTGAGAACCGAGTGAAGCTGGAATGCATGGCTCTGTTTTCTGGCAGTGGCCCGACAAGTTTGAACAAAATACGCATCAGCAGTTTAACAGATAAAGATTCAGAATGACTGAGAGATTAAAAACTGAGCAGAAATGTCACCGGTAAACATGAGAAAAATTGAAATTGGCTTTAATCACAGTTCCATTGCTATCTATGGCTTCTTTACATTTGTATGAATAATTCTTTGCTTTAAGCTGCTTTTAAGATATTGATTTTAAAACAACGAGTCAATTATAATTAGAGCCTCAGTATATGGTGGGTCATGTCTGAAATGCCTTGCCTTATCACATTCATTCAATATATTTATTTTCAATCTATTTATGTGGTGACCTACAGTATCTACATTAATCTCTTAAAGTCATATTGCAAACATAAAACTTGACATGATTGGCAGCGTATGTCAATAACTGAATATATTGCATTGTATCAAATTATCAGTTGTTTCCGTTACAAGCCTTGGAATTTCATGTTCAGTGTTTGCTCTGACTGATTGAAAAGGGCAAATGTCACAATGCATCGATTGCCTGTTGATGTTGAACATCTTCAGCCACTGAGTGTTTTTTTTCTCTCTCTCTACCCTATCTTCTTTTTATCTAGAAGCCCAGTAGCATGCACAATGTAGCAGGGGCTTTTCATTTGGATCAGTGAAATTATTTTTCCAAAAATCATCATCTGCCACAGATTTATCCCCTGTGGGTTCATCCTCTTCTCTCTTTTTTTCAAGATGCCTACACAATCTCAGAAGTGACGTACGCTTGGACGCTCAATGCCTCGGACTCTGTGGTGGTGGAAGGAGAGAGCTCGCGTCTCAACCAGTACGACCTGCTCGGGCAAACGGTCGGACAGGAAACGATCAAGTCGAGTACAGGTAAGCTTTCTGTTAAGGAGAAAGGAAAAGCTTGGATTTTTTAATTAATTTCTAAAGTATGACCAAAATAGTTTGAGTGCATAGATATAGTAGTTGATAGCTGGCACAAAGAGCAAAAGTGGGTATATGGGTGTTTTTTAAACTGGTTTCTGATTTTCACTGATTTTCGGAAGGTGCTGTTTGTGAGAATGCAAATGTCAAAGACAGATGCTGCAGACTTTCTCAGGAGATTCTCCTGCCAGCCCCCTTCTAAAATGTCTGGATAGCGTCAGGATGAGTTAAAAATACAGCAGGAGATCCTCAAGAAGATTTACCTTGAGCGAGTGGGCACACAAGCAACGTTTCTAACATGCTACATAACCAAAAACGAAAAAAACAATAATAATACAAATATCTCAGGATGAAAAACAAATGATATACATATGGAAGATGTGTGATATGAATTTGGAAGGTGTATCCCACTGCGTTGATCATATGAGTTCAGGTCTGACACTGACTTTATACAACCTGTTGCAACATGACCTGTGCAAATACACCAGTAATGGGGGAAATTGTTTGGTTTATTTTGTTGAATAAGGATCTAAAATATTTGTGCCTGTTCGGGTGGATGTTGAACTTTTTCACCTCCCACATGGTTCAGGAGGCGGCTGTAGCTTACCGTGAAACGCTTGATAAGTTTTGTCTTTGTGTTTCTCATTTGGCTGGAAACAATGCAGAGAAACGTTTGTTCTTGCTTCCAATGCATGACAGAGATTCAACAAAACGGGGATTCGGGATTCATGCATCTCAAATCCTCGACTTTGTTCTGTATTTTGCTAATCTGCATTTAGCATGGCCTGCAGACCCAAAAGCGACGTCACAGGTGAGCTGCTGCTGTGCTCAGATGCAATGCTTTTTCTCCGGATGGGTATTTAAAGGGATGTCAATAAAGACAGACGACAGATGCCGATGCATAACTAAACATAAGGGAGCGCATCTGTGTGTTGTGGCGGAGACACAAACAGAGGATCTCCAGGAGAAAAGAAAGGCGTCTGTGCTCCTCTGTGATTTAAGTGTCTTCTGCTGGTGCCCAAAGACACAGGAACGTCTCACAAAAGTGCAGCGATGCAAGAAATGACAAAGAAAATCTATGTGCTGAGCCCAGGAAGGGAATGGCTGTGTGTGCAGGGAAAATGGGGCATTTCACATTAGCAAGTGAATCCAACAGTGACAAGCTCATTAGTGGACAGGATAATTAACTTTGGTTATGTCTAAACATGGACTGGAAGCTAAAGGTGGGAGTGAAAAGGTTCTAAAACATACGTGGAAAGTGAACTTCAAAAAATCTTTCTTTCGAAGTTATTTTAACTGTTTGCGGGCTTGATTGGCTATTATCAAATCATAGTAAGAGCGATATATTTAAGCCTTTTCCATAAAAACAGCAAAAGCAGAAACAGATTAAACAGTATTTTCTTTCCACCTCATATGGAAGATGCAGCTTATTCAACCAACCTATAATTCTGTCTTGAGATAAACTGTTTTTAAGAGTGGTTTATTATTCCAGCTGTCTTTGTGACATCTGGCAAATTTTCAAGCAAGTTTTAATGCTTGATAAGTTGAATTCCTAGATGTTCCAAGATAATGTGTCAGAATTAAGAGTGACTATAACAGTGACAGTGGCTGTGTCCTACTCGTTGTTACCAATGCCAAGGAGGTTATGTTTTCACCCCTGTCAGTTTGTATCTTGATTTGGTTTGGTTTGGTTGGATGTATTTTTGGTTGGTTTGTATGTTTGTAAGCAGGATTAAACTGAACAGATTTCCACAAATCTTGGTGGAATGATGTGTCAGGTGTCGTGGTCAGCCGCTAAAAACCAAAGGCCTGCTTTTGTCTACTTAGATTAGATTAGATTAGATTAGATTTCTTTATTTATCCACACAATGGGGAAATTCACTTGTTACAGCAATAATAGAAAAACAGAATTAAAGTAACAGTGCCGAAGCACAATAAAAAAAAAAAAAAATAAAAATAAAAAAAAAAGATCACAATATGTACACTACTAAAACTACACATAATAAGAGTACAGAAACAAACAACCTGCAAAACAGACACTGTGCAAAAGCAGGTGCTGGGGACAAAGTGGAATGATGTTAAGTGTTATTGTAATGAAAACAAAAATATGCAACAGTAGTGACCATGATACAGAAAATAATTAAAAATAATTAAAAAGTAAGTGACCATAATATAAATAATACTACAAGATAGCATACTGGAAATATAAATATTGCAATGTAACCATTTTAAGTGACCATGATATAAATATAGTGAACTGAGTAAAAAAAAAAAATACAAACATAAATAAGAAAAATAAAAATACAAATACAGCTATGGTGAGAGGTTTAGTGGAGATAGAGATAATAGACAGGGATGGTATTGAGGGTCTGTCGTTTGAAAGGCTACTAAGACCGTGCTATGAAAGGATAAATCTGTCACTTTTGTGCCGAACCTCACGTGTGCCACGATGACAGAAAGCTCGACAGGCGTATAGCAACAGTAACTAAGGGGACTGGGGCTTAGCACACTATCTGGTCCTCCTGCTCTATCCAAGGCAATCAGCTGTCAAGTTACACACTTATTTATAAAACACTTTTAACAAGCATATTGGCCACAAAGTGAACACAGAAGACACATACAAAGGAAAATAGGTTGTAATATAAAAGAAAGAGATAATTAGGCCTAAAAATAGAAGCAACACATTCCAATGCAAACACACACTAACATAGATGCCAAGAAATGGGGCCAGATTTCGAGTGTGTATATATGAGAGGGACACCATTACTCCCCAGGAAGTAGACAGTGTAGATCAGGAACTGGTCCCACTTTGTTGTAAATAGATGGAACCTGAGTATGGAATTAAATACTCAGACACTTTGAGACCAGCAGGCTTTTTTACACAGAGACGAGAGA
Source organism: Pleuronectes platessa (assembly GCF_947347685.1). Taxonomy (NCBI): domain Eukaryota; kingdom Metazoa; phylum Chordata; class Actinopteri; order Pleuronectiformes; family Pleuronectidae; genus Pleuronectes; species Pleuronectes platessa. The sequence goes on from NC_070633.1 coordinate 9,169,196, forward strand.
CAGTTGGCAGCTGTTTTCTTCCACATGCTGGGAGTGACAAGGAATCGGACACACAGTGACAGGAGATTATATGAAGGCAGTAATCAAATCAATGATGAAGGCCATGTAATATGTTCCAAGTCAGAAATGAGACTTTGTAATCAGTGCATAAATCAACAGACAGCCACTGGAGAGAGAATGAGAGCAGCCAGCAGAATGATGTGCTGTTACCTTCTGGTTTTCTGAGTATTGGAGAAGAGGAAAACTTGAAGATGATGACAATTGGAAAACAAGCGTGGAACAGTTGAAAAGGTCCTTTCAGCTACAACACTTGAAATAAGACAGACGTCTAACATGTGAGATCTGCTCCGGGGAAGCTTTTCTGTCATTTACCTGCTGTTGTTTACTGTTCATTTGTAGTGTAATTCCATCGGTAGCTTCCGTGTCACATAGCAAATGTGGTTCTGCTCTCAGAAAAGGCTCCCTGCTGTGGCAACGCAGGGCAGCCGAATGTAACATGTAGCAGAGTGATAAATTACATGCAGGTACCATTGAAAATACCCCCCCAGTGGTTATTAAGTGAGAAATAAATGCCCTCCAGGGTGCATAGAAACGGAGCAGAACCGAGGCAGGTGGAGGATGGGTGGAGTGGAGCAGCAGTAACAGCAGCAGGCACACGTCAGCGCTGAGTGAACCAACAATCTGGTCTTTGAATTGGCCGCCGGATCAGTGCAGTGCTGTGGATGAGGTTGGATAACAAACACAGAAGACAGAGACAATGCTGCTATACCTGGTTAATACGAGACTAAAGACAACGATGTTTAGTACACATGATGATAATAAGGTCTGACTGAAGCCCCAAAGAGCCTAAAAATACACAGTGCACGTTGCCATGGTAACAGTGCATGTCGCCATAGTAACATAGGCATAAACTAATCATAAAGTACTTAAATTGCACTTTTAAAACAGAAGTCACAAAGGGCTCAAAGGGCCCATATTGTGTCAAATACATTTTCTGGGCTTTTACTATCTGTAATGACTTGAAAGGTGTCAGGAGGGATCCTCCACGTATGAAGACAGTCATTCCGCGGACTCATTCACTCAGTCCATTCCAAGAAATATGTTATCGAAACTTCTCGTTTCCTACTTCCTCCCCCGTATGAGTCATACGGGTTCGCACTCGTCTCTCAGCCCCACCCAGCAGGTACCAGTCCAGCCTCTGAACCCTGAACCCACGCTCCCCGTCACCTCCACCACCCCTCCTCCCCTCCACACCGAACGCGACACCAAGCAGACATGTTGCTGACCTTGCAGCCTGTTAGCTACCAAAGCTAACCACAACAAACAACAGTGAAGAAACACTGCAGAGTGGAGGGATGCAAGGAGGAGAATGTGTCCGTACACGTTCCTCCTGAGAACGTTACTGTTCGAGACCAGCGGTTACGCTTTATTTCTTCTAACACGCTGTGTCGGTGTGCTCAGTACGGAGTAAAGTCGGCGTTACTCCTTATTGAAACTCCATTGTGAAACTCTGTACAGTAACTCGGGACGTTACTCCTTCATTGGCCGACTGTCCTGCTAAAATTTGAACAAACATGAGGATGGTGTAACTTAAAGGGGACATATTATGCCCATTTTACCACAGTTGTTATGGCTCCTTGGGGTCTTAATGAAATGTCTGTAACATATTTGGTCAAAATACCACAAGGATCATTTAAAACAGCACCTTTTTACCCTGTCTAAAACAGCCCTCCACAGATTGACCTGTTTTGAGTGCCAGGTCCACTCCTCGCGAGCTAACCGGCGCTAACCGGGCTGGTGGAGCCCAGCTAGCGTTACTCCCTACATGGGCATGGTGTGACTATGACGTTTATTTCAGTCGTAATCCCATTCGACGCACTCTAGCATATCGTTTCTGACATAGAGGAACCACAACAAATCACAGGAGTTGTTTTTATCAGAGTTTTGGGGACGGTAGACATGCCAGATACCCAAATTAATGTGTAGAAGCACTACAAAAGTGGAATTTTCATAAAATGTCCCCTTTAATGTCCAGAAACATCCTGTTCTTACTGACTGTCAATATGTGGCTGGTCTTCTGTAGATGTATCCAAACATAGCGTGACTTTCAGCTGTGTTTGTCAGATGTTTATCAGATTATCAAAACGCCAGAAGGAGACCGGTGATAGGCCTGGTCGCGTGTCACCCATATTGCAGTCAGCCAATCAGAGGAGGGGCTCAAGAGGCAGGCGAAAACAGCCTGTTCTGTCTGCAGCTCCAGATAGGGGGAACAATACCTCATATTAAATCCTAGGAAGGTGTCAAATATGGGGCCTTTAACAAGGGGCTTCAGAAGTGCTTTACAGAGCCCTCAAGGGGTCACAGACTAAATCTGAGAGGTCACACAACAATTAAAGCTACAGGAAAGTAGAATAAGTGCTGTGTTGCTCAAATCTCTACCTTTATTTGTGAAATTCTTCTCAAAGTTATTCAAATGAAGTTTGGAGAAGAAAGTTCCAGCGGTCATCTCCTCTCAAGTCATAAACATAACGACTACAGCCTGCCTCATTTTTAAGGGCTGATATCTATTTAAAGATGCTTCTTCTTTTTTTGTATGATATTGATTGGTATTTAACAACACAACAAATCCCCCCACAACTCTCCCCAACATCCTTGGTAACAAAGAAACAAGAGAAAGAAAACAAATGAATTAATAAATTAATAAATAATGCAAAATGTAAGACAATCATGTAGTACACGTAACGCAATGATAGTTTCACAACGATTATATTTTTCAAGTTATAAAAATACTGTAAGAAAGAGAAGACTTTTCCTCTAGGCTTATCTTATCTTATTTTAGGATTCTCTGCTCTGGTAGTAATAGAGATAATGAATTTCCAGGTATTTAGCACAAAGGGAAACATAAAGTGAGTCCTATTGATATTGCTTCTGTGTGGTTGTAGCAAGAGGCTAAGCCTTGGTAAATTTTCAAGCCTTTCAGTAGGAATATTAACAAGATAATAAAATAAGAAATAATTTAAATGGAATAACATCCAGGTTAAGAGTGTTTGGTTCACCACCTATGAAGTAATACATATTATGGTAAAATCTTAGCTGCAGACAGTATTACACACAGCCACACTGTGCCAAATGCCATAGTTTGTTGTTAGAGTCAAGTAAATAAAAAGATGTTGCAGTAGATCTGAAAGCATTCACAATCCTCTGGGTCAGTGAGAAACGGCACTGATCTAATTTTAGTCCTACTACTTGGTTGATGAAAATCTGATGGAATAAGGGTTTTTAAAAATAGCTCTTACAGGATGACGATGATGATAGCAGGGATCAATGTGTAAGCATGCTATAATTATAGCATTTTGGCCAAAAAGTATTCATAACATAACTGAATAAAAACGGCACCCAGTCGAGCACATACCTCACCAAAAAGCACACTGAAAAGTATATCAATCCCCTAACATGAACTATTGCCTGAGAAATCAAGGAGAACTATGTAAAATGCAAATTTTACAATATTAAAGACGGTGAAAAAAGAATTGCTGGATCCACACCGAAGTCGATGGTCAAGTTTTGTGATAATCCATCCAGTGGTTTTGTGTAATTCTGCAAATTAACAGTCAAAACAAATAAAAAATGATCAAAACATAACCTTCTTGGCAGAGATAAACATTTTTCAAGTTTATATCATGCTTTTAGTTTCAATAATGTGATTTCTTTAGTTTGTGTAAGTGCAGGTTGAAAACCAGTTTGTAGATATTTAAAGATAGGGTTGGTAATCCTGGAAAAGATAGTAAGAGCAAGCTAAACTTTGAAAATATGCAACCCAAACACCCCCACCCATCAGCTCTTGCATTCTGACTGACTACAAGAAGCCAACTTTTCTGTGACCTACTTGTTAACTTCTGACTATTGACTATCGTCTCTGCTTCAGCGGTGTGTGTCTCCCGTCATTAGTGTTTATTACAGTCTTGTGAGGGCAGACATGTTCTTTATTTCTGTTTTTCAAACAATGATTGTTTGTTGATGGCTATCAGGACATGAAGAGGATTTTAACAACTAAGATAAAAGTTGTTTCAGCAACAACTTAGCAAGCGTTTGTTTAAGAGGTTAAAGTCAAATCAAAGTGGGTATGGGAGTTCCTGGTGAAGATATTTAGTTTTATCCCCACATAACTGTGTAGTTGGTGGTCAGCAAAGCATTTCTGTGGAGTTGCAGTTTTTCTTTATGTTCAGCATTACGCACAGTGATTCCTCCTTTTCTAAAACTGCTCCAGTTTTTCATTCCTTGAACTTTTATTTTTATGCTGAAGATTGGTATTTCAGGATATGTTGGGCAAAAACAATCAAAAAAGCACAAAATATAGACCTCGTTTCTATATGGTACAAGTTGACGTGACATTTCTGTTGCATAATGAGATTTTTGTAATTTGTAATTTTACCAATCAACTAGAAAGAAAATGAATGCATGTAATGCAAAGTTAGAAATGATAAATAAAACAATCATTTCTGAAAGGCATCCTGAAAAAAGTGCATGTGCCAGAAAACAGATGTAAGTGCTGAGTCCCTGAGCTCGAGCACGCCACCCTTTAGGTGTCAATTACCAGTATACAGTATTTCCCCAGTGACTGCATTTCACTATCAAGGGAATCCCTGCTTCAATTTCATTGAGTAACAATATCCTTTTATGCACTAAATGCCCATATCTAGGTTAAGTGCTGTATGATGCTTCAGTGGAAGGCTGCATGTCTGCCAGTGACTGCTCCTCTTGTTTAACTAGTCACTCCACATTATCTGATTGGCTGACTTTAAATTAATCATTCATTACTAGTGTGTCAGTGTTTGGTGTAGCGTACTTGCAAACTAGGTCATTTGGCACGAATGAACGTGCTCTCAGGCTTCACAGGGACGGACATCTTGCATAAGCCTGCGAACGCATCAAAACACTGCTGCATTAAATCCCACTATTCAGCCATACATTTATTTGTCACGCGGTAATGTTCGACATGTTACTTTTTTGTACTTTTGTGTTACTGCACGCATCGCACAGAAGAATCCATGACTGAACACAAATGAGTGTAGTCATGTTTTGCTTCATACACATGTATAATAGATGATGTCCCAGCAGCAGGATTATTGTTATTTGCTTTTATAACCAATGTAGTGATTTGACTGAGGACTCCAGATAAATTGTCTGTGTGTTTTTAATACCTGCCATAACTTCAATACAGCGCATACTGTATTAACATATTTTAAGTCAATATGGTGAAGATGTGAGCAACAAGTACTTCCTATTTACACATCCAGCAGATAGACAATAACATTAGCATTCATTTGAAGTCATGTCTCTGGCCACCTGGTGAATATATTTATCTTTTCAGCTCTGTTTTTGCTTTGCATCAACTCCTGGTTGGATAAAAGTTCCAACACTTTTACCAGGTTTTCGCTGATATTTTTGATTTGTTGCTGAGAAAATAGAGTACAGTATTTTTTCAATCAAAACAACTTTTTGCATCAACTGGTGAGAGTGAGTCAAAACAGCTGCTGAGAGATGCTAGATGCTTTATGTAGATTTGTCATCCCTGGGTGAGTAATGTATGATTTCACAAAGGTGCAGAGGCGCTCTCACCTTGCTGTTTTCCCAGCGTTGGGATTCTTAGAGAAAATCGTTGTTGCACGTTGTTTCAAAGATGTTTAAAACAATAACTACACTAATGGTCATGCTTATGTACAAGCCAGGGCTTGGAAGTTCATTGCACGTCATATCATTGCCCAAATGCAGCTTCATGAAGAAGAAATCATGGTGTTCACTGGGCTATCATGTTTTCATCTATGCCGACCAAAGCCGGAGCTGATAAAAACCTGTGTCTATTGCAAAGTAATTTGACCCGGGAATGATTGTGGATTGTATCCATTCCCATTCCGCCCAAGCCCAGATGTTACTGGTGTTAGTGTTTTTGCAAGCAACTCCTTCTACATACAAGTATTTACAGTATACAGGTAGTGATCGATTGATAGTATCAAGTATTGATTATAGCTGCTTTAAAAATTGGTTTTGTGAGGAGGTAGGAATTTACCATTAAGTTCAGCCAATTATTCGCAAAAACATTACATGAATCACAAGGACGGCTCTACTGATGTTTAAATCGATATTGCTCTGTCTGTGTAACATGTAGACAGTTTTTGAGGAGTGGCGAAATTTGTGCAAAATGAAAAAAAATCCTGCCTTCTTGGGAAAACATTAAGCGTTTTAGCTCAACGGTTTTGGTTACAAAATAACTCTATAGGTTTTTCTCCAGATCAGTTTTTGAAAATATATTAAAAAAACATGATTTCAACAAAGAAATGTCGGTGTGGCTAGGAGACGAGATTTTGCAGCTACGTGGGTTCTGTTTCAGAATGTAAAAACATGTAAAGTTTCTGTTCAGTGACTTCTTTAGAATTTTCAAGAAAGCACCTAGCAAAGAATATAGCACGTTTTTGGACAAACCTTTGCTACTTTACGTAACGTGCAGAGCAGGAGCTTGTTACCCTGACTGTGCACTGTGTGACAGACAAAAGCTGTTTTAGACATGCACTGCAACCATGATCTTTTCTAGAAATTACCCCGAGGATGTGTATGTGTAAACAGAAATGTCTGAAGCAGCTGAACCGGACATTAAGTGGACTCCTTTTAAAAAGTCTGTGTTATGTCTGACTGAGCCATCATGTAAGCAGATAAAAGGAAACTAGGCAGAATGCCTAGGGTTAGTTATTTAATCGTTCTATTGCATATCCCCTGCTGCTGTAGGGATGTTAATTCAAAAACGTCTTGGTCACATGGGAGGGTCGGGAGTAATGACCTAAATGGCTTGAGGACTAGCTCTGTAGCTTAACCCCTATTATGCACTACGAGTGGAGGATCAAACATTCTTCTAAATCAGGGGCAATAAAGTCACAGTTTATACAGAGGAGCCAATTATATGACCAACATCCATGCACAATTTCTCAGGTGCACATTCAGGTCATTCTTTGTTTACTGTTAGCTCTTTTTTTTTTTTTTATAAATGTTCCTTGTTCAAGCAGATTGTGAAAGCTTGATAAATAAGAAGAATCTTTCATATGTATTATTATTATACTATGGAAGTTAATATTTTATTTATATATGATTCTAACTGGGGCCCCGTATCCACCCCTCGATTAAGGATATGTTATCCGCCACTGCATCGATTGTAACCATTGTATTTGTTGTTTCTTGTAGGCCTCCCACCTTTGTGCTGTAGTTGCCCTTTAATGTATTCTTTCAAACAATGGTTGCATTTGTAAGTAAACCCTCACCCTCACAAATTCATATACTTAGTTTGCCTCAATACAGCAGGTAAATTATATAAAACGCCTGAAGTCTCCATTTCCAAAGCTTGTCGTCTGCTGTGAGTTTGTGTCCCTCTGCCGGACGGTTTAAATCAAACCATATGTCCTGAGAGGTTTTCCTGTTGTGTTAGCAGTGAACCTTGTTTCCTACATCTGGGGAAAACATGACGCGATTACCATCTTCATGCTATAATTACTGTCTTCCCTCACAGTGAAGCGATCACAAGCTCCTCTGGAGAAAATGCCTCTACATCCACTGGATTCCTGGCTTCCTCCTCCCCCATCCACAACACAGGCATCAGGGCTGGCATGCAAATTAAATTACAGAAGATATAGAGCTCCATTGGGTGCTGAGGGTGCACTCAGTTCCTCTATATTCCAGTGTCTGAGAGTGTGTGGTGGCAGAGAGAGTATTAGTCCTCAAGTAACTGCTAGAAATGCAGGCAATGCAACTACACAGCTTTAAAAAAAGGGGGAATAAAAATTCTTTTGGGATTAATCCTTGGAATTGACACCCCCCCCCCCCCCCCCCCTCTTCCCACTGCTGAAAAGGACTTTCCTCTTGCCAAGTGGCAGTGTGTATCAAGGCCTTCATTTCAGAATCGCAGCAAATGAGCTATGTGTCTCTGTTCTGTTGCCATGGGTTACACATCTTTTTCTTCTCATGTCTAATCTTGGCTTCTCTTTGAGATATCTTCCATTTGGCCTGCCTGCCACTGCAGCATTGGCACTGTTTCACGGCCTTGTCAGCTATTAGGGCTGGTCGGCGGCTAGGAAATCGTACTACCTGCCTTTTCATGTTGGTTATTATATCAAATATGTTGAAGTGTGCAGCCTAATCACTGTCTAAGACTGCTCTGCTTTGTTAAACCTGCATTCCTTAAGATCGTCTTGTGAAAACACTATTTTCCACTGATGCACAGTGAATAACATGGAGACATAAAGCTGCTTGCAGACATGAACTGAACTCCACAGTCCCTCCGTAGTTTCTCTGGAGGAGGTGCTGGTGTCCCAGTGAGATGCTCCACAGTCTCTTTAGACTTTTTCTGCCTGGCCTCCTAGTATAAAGTCTGTAGAAACCAGGAAAAGTGGATGTGAGAACACAGAAGGGGGATCCCCGCAGCGAGAGGGGGTTGGTGACGCTTCTAACACAGGATACATGCAATTATACAAAAACAACAAAAAGAAAACAAATGTCTCCCGGTGAAAAACACTGAGACTTAAGTAGAAGACCCAGACCAAGATAAGAGTGTCTAGTCATGATAATAATGTGATCTCCGCAGCAGAGTTAATACATCACTTCCTGTCTCTGCCTGCTGCACCTGGCTGCTCAGGATTTCAGGGTTTTACCCACAGGTCATGTCTGAAAACCGCTTATGTCATGTGGTTGTGTGTGCAGTAATTCGACTCTCAGGGAGAAAACTTCTTCGATGGTTTTGATAGATGAAATATGGGTTATGGGATGATCGTAATGAAACAAGAAATCCAGAAGAAGACTGCTTTCATTATTTAACCATTAGGTTGCAATGTTTTAGTATGCCAAAGACTGGAAGGATAAAATTCTCATTTGTTGTAATAACAACAATATTTCCTTTAATTTACATAACAGTGGAGCTGAGGCCAACATTAAAGAAATACAGTTTAAACGAGATTTGCAACATCTCATTGACTTTAGCAAACTAGACCAAGATGCTCATCATCACTGCTCTGGAAATAAAATGTTACTCAGCAATGGACCAGCACAAATATATATGAGGGGTTTGAATAAGAAAATTGTTATATATCTATACATACCATATCTTTAAGTGGAGCTCCACCAGGATTTTACCCAAGTCTGTTAACGACTGCGGACAATATTTTATGTGTTAATTACTCATGCATACACTTTTAATCCACTTCAATACACTGTTAATTTATAGCTGCAACTAGTTACTTAGTCCAGAAAACCCTTTTGGAGTCTCAGGGGTAAACAGTGTTGCAGCCAAATCCAATACAACTGAAGTAACTGGTGACCTTTTCTTAAGACAAAACTACAGAAAAAAACATAAAATGCCTCAAAACCGCTGTGTTTAGCCTAAAAACCCTCTGATATCCTCCTCGGAGGCGTGTTCACATTTTCACGGACACACCAGAAAGGCACACACACTCTCGTCCCAAGAGCATGTGCAGGGTTATTATCAGTCAGATGAATATATATCTGTATAAGTCATAATCCATTAACTGCATTATTTGATTAAAGACCTGGCAGAAGCAGTGGTGGTGCTTTAAGGGGACGTCGTCTCTTGTGTCCACAGGTGAATACACCGTGATGACAGCTCATTTCCATCTGAAGAGGAAGATTGGATACTTCGTCATCCAGACTTACCTCCCATGTATCATGACCGTCATTCTCTCCCAAGTGTCTTTCTGGTTGAATAGAGAATCAGTACCGGCCAGGACTGTGTTTGGTAAGTATCAATGACCGTATTCTTCTTTTCTTTTCCTTTATTTATTCATTTTTGGGCAATAAACCTGTATCTTATTGAAAGACCCTGATTCCCAATGGCACTGATGTAATTTAAGCCCAGTGTGTTATGAATGTGTGATCTCAACATGCACGATTGCACATGGAATTCATCCCAGCCTTTGTCGGCGGGGGGGTTGAGTATGGCAAATAGTTGGAATTTGATGACAAACAATAGGCAGGAAAAAAGAGGATAAAGAATAAGAAGAGACATTTCAGGTGTTTTATTCCAACCATTTGGACAAGCTGCTGTTGGACTTGTTTGTGAGCCCAGTGGAACTCATAACAATGACCTCAGACTGGTTGGCTCAAAGGCACAAACATAACAAATTAGGTAAACAAACCCAAATGTTAATGATTCGCTTTTTGGAACGGAGTCAGATTTGATGTCTCTGTTCCTTTGCAAGACGCAGCTCTTTTTTTATTTTATTTTTATTTTTTTTAAGGGGACTGGGGTTACTAGGTTTATGTGTGAAATAATCATATTTATAATGACATGAAAGAATAAGATCAGCCTCAGAATAAAACTCAATGTAATGCTTCATCAATGCAAAGAATGAGAAGGGGAGAAGACACAATAAAGTCCCTTCTCCACTGGTCAAAAATCCCTCTAACACTCCTAACACCAATGGATTCCATCAGTATTAACTGCCTGGTCACATGACATCTACAGCAGACACAGGTTTTTATCGGCTTCGGCACTGATCGGCAGTGAAGGAAATATGACTAGGGGTTGGGGGAATGAAAAATGTTGTTGTTCGTGAACAACACATCACTATCAAATCTACCAAACAGTTAGAGTATCAGTGAAGGTCAGGGAGGGCTATAACCTTCCATTGTCAGGAGAGAGGGACATTAAAGAGTAAATAAGTAGAGCCAATTCTTAGAGAGGAAAAGAGTGGAACCAGTAAGTAGAATAGGTGAAAGGGATTAAGTGCATTGACATCATTTCATTTGGTTGTATCCACTGTATCTGTGTTGTACACAATTATGTTTTCATGGAGTGCTCAAATGAACTGCTGTTTTCATGTTGTATTTCCAGGTGTAACTACTGTCCTCACAATGACAACACTGAGCATAAGTGCGAGGAACTCCCTCCCCAAGGTCGCTTACGCCACCGCCATGGACTGGTTCATTGCCGTGTGCTACGCCTTTGTCTTCTCCGCTCTGATTGAGTTCGCCACAGTCAATTACTTCACAAAGCGCGGCTGGGCCTGGGATGGAAAGAGTGTTGTGACTGACAAGGTAATGAGGAGAAAAACATGTCTTTCTTACAGGCTCCATTTTCAAAGAGAATTCATTAGTATCATACTGAAGAAGGCAGTACTTGCACACTTAAGAACGAAGGTTTTGAAACATTTGCTGGATGCAGAGGGGAGCCGTGAGTATGGCTGTTGTAACCCCCCCCCCCGCCCACCACCACCACACACAGAAGTGTTCAGCTCCAATCTGTCCGACACTGCTTAGTCTACAACATAAGAACATGGGTTAATGTGTGACGTGTGATCTCAATACAGTAGACTGCAAGCATGAAAGAACAAGACCAGTAATTAGTGCTCGAGCATTTCTGAGGAACATTGTTTCAGACCTTAAAGTGCCATCAATGAACTCTGCTCATTTTACTGTGATGTGCCCCACGGCAAAGCACTTACTGCCCAAACTGCTGCAGGGGAGTCACCCCCAGTGTATACGACGGTGATAATGCAGCTGGCAGGCAGAACTTTTAATAGACAGGAAATACATAGTTTCTAAATAGTGACAATAATCATTCTGAACAAATTGGTCTGGTTTGCAAGGTCCTATCAGATGTCAGATGGGGCCAGTGCCCCCCCTAGCCCTGCACCCTTGGATTCGCTCCAGGACGGCGCTGTTGAAACATAGTTTTCACTGAGTAGACGAGCACAGTCATTAAAATGTTTAGTACCCCGAAAAGAAATCAACACAAAAACAACAATTGACAGAGCTCCACCAAAACATGGTATTTTCAGCAAGTAGATTTTAAGCTCAGAGGTTGTTCATGTTTCCTGTGGTGAAGAGCAGGCAGGAAGCAAAAGAGGAGGAGAATCTCTCCTGAAATAAGAACTGAATGACAGGCTTACACCCACAGTGAACATCCATTGAGTCAGACAGCAGTTATTAAGGTAGTATTATATTCATCAGGGGTAGTACCATAAATCAGAGGAATTGGCCATAATTTTACATTTTCATTTTGATTAAATTCACTCATAACCTTTCATTTTTAAAACACGATAACAGGTTTAGATGTTAGGAGAGAAATAGAGACCTTGTTTAAAAGATCTTCAGGTGTTATGATGTGTGACAAGCTATTTCGTGTACTAGATTGACTTAAGTTTGCATTATATAATGACACTAATATAGGCTCATACAGAAGAGGATCATGAATGTCAATGTCGATAATGTTCATGCACAGTTGTTGCCTAGTTTAAGACTTGGTTATATAACTGGAAAAAAAACAGATCAGCTCTGGTCAATAACTCAATTCATGAAATAGATGCACTGACGTCATTTTTCATCCCTTCATTCATGGGGATGTTAGGTCAGCGGACAGAGTTATGTCATAGAGTGTTCTGCAGCTTTCTGAAGAGAGCGATTCAAATGTTCATGCAATGACCAATCAATCAAGCATCACCGTAGCTGGAGTACATTTATCCTGAACACACTAGTAGCATGTATTCTTCAAAAGTTACTACATCCTATTTGACCCACTGCATTTCCACCTCCTGATTACTGGGGGTGTATGAGTATCACTACAGTATGCTGCAAGCTTAGGATATCCTAGCAAAATTCTATAAGAAAGTCACAGATCGTACTTAACAAGAGGTTGACATGTTCAACTTTGCTGTCCTTCATTCAGACCCTGCATAATGTGCCTCATGCATTACCAGGACCTGCCCATTTCCACAGCACCTTGTCATTTACATGTATTCTAAATTCATAGCTAGTTCGTGACAAGTGAGTTGGATTTCTGCAGTTCGCCTAATCCTTGTCCTGTTTCAACAGAAAAAGGAGCGAGCGTCTGTCCTCAAGAAGAATAACGCCTACGCTGTAGCGGTGGCCAATTACGCACCTAACATTACCAAGGACTCAGGCACACTTCCAACCATCGCCAAAGGTGGAGCTATGGATCTCAACAAGGCCAGAGCAGACGGCAAAATGCCAGAAGCCAAGAAGTCGTTCAACAGCGTCAGCAAAATTGACAGGATGTCAAGGGTTTTGTTTCCGGTTCTCTTTGGCAGCTTCAATATCGTCTACTGGGCCACCTACTTAAGCAGAGAACCTGTTATTAAAGACATGGTCCCCTCCACTTAAAGACCAACATCTTACAGGTTCTGTTTCTGGGGATTAAGAGACGAACCAAATACCTCCAGAAACTGTGTACACATACCTTTGCAGAGTGAAGTCCTGGATTACAGTGTGATCCTCTATCTCCACCTGTTTTCTACACCGTCTGCCGCACTTTTGAGAAGCCTGGCTTTTGTAAATGTGTATGTAAATTTATATTTATGGTTTCATGGTGACATATCGTGTTATTACTTTGGTAAGAGTGCATATTTCCTTGAAAGTATGTTTCCAGTTACAGTATGTGGCCACTGTACATACAGATAAAAAAGAGTAGTTACATAAACATTAACACATACATTTTATTTAGGATTACTTCTACATGTGTTGAGTTTTTCTGGAAATGGCCATTCTCTTGATATTACAGTATATCTTTTTTTCTTTTGAGTGAAAGGACTGCTTATATCATGTTTCTTTCTGTCCTTGCCATCTAAGAATGGCTTTTTTCTGTCCAAGCCGATGCAAAAACACACTTGTATAATATTGTTACGATGTAAAAGTTGTTTTATTATGACTACAGGTATGGGACTGGAATCACACACTGACCTCCAGAATTATTGAAACACACAGCCAAATGGCTGAAAAAAAGAAAAGAGTAGTGTGCTTGTGATACAGTGTAGTACTGCCAGCATCACAACAGTGGTATTGTTTGGCATCATAGGAGAATAAGTAGCTGAAATAGTTATTAGAAAATATCATGTTGAGAAGAACAGACAGCAGAAGGTTCTAAAAGCAGCAGGGTTGTTTGTTGGCTTGTTAAAAGCTAAACTACAGCCAAGTTCAAGAATTATAAATTATTGATGTATTTATGCTTTGTTTATGACATATGGAAAAGAAACATGTTGACACATGTGTACTTTTAAGAATGGTTAGAATAACACTTCCAATACCTAATATTGAGGAAGCACAGTCGGTAGGCGTTCTACAGTCAGTCAGTTTTTCCACAGGAATGTAATTGATTAACTTAAATTTATAATTGAACACTAAAAATGTAATACAATTATAAATATTTGAATTGAATTTACAATGGAAGTCAAGGAACTGTATATGTAACGTGTCAGAACTCAAACAGTAAATAACAATTCAAAATTTAAAAAAAATCTACGTTTGAAAATGCATTTCAAATTTTTCGACCTCTAAGGGGCAACACTGATGAAGGGATATCTTAAATTTTCTGCTAACAAAATGACTATTCATGCATCTTATAAACACATGATAACATTATTATTCCATTGAGGTTTTATTTTGCCAGATCATGAAGGACAAAGTTCAGCAGTCAGTCATCTTTTAGCTCGGTTTTGGTCTCCATCAACTACCGACAATGATATCTGGCACTTTATCTTGACTTTCATTACCTTTGAGGCTAACGTTTTGTGTCTGCCATTTGTTTTGGGATTATCCTTTGTAGATTGGTCATTATGGGTTTCCCCTCTCACCCCAAAACGTTTATCAATTGGCTTTGAAAATGATCAATATGAACAGTAGAGGTGCTGTTTTACATGGCAATAAAAAGAAGACTATGCTGCTTCACAAGCACACTAACAAATATTATTAAAAAACATTATTTATTCTTTTGTATATATTTGTATTTACCTGTACATCCTTATTTTACCTATTTAATTTTGCAAAGTTCAAGTCCAAATAATTTTATATGAGGTTTATATGTACACAGTCAGTATTTTACAAGCATCGTGTGAAAACTCATTTCAAATGTGTAAATCACAGATTTTTATTGGCTTTCCCACAGTGGGAATAACTCTGGAGTACAGTGTGGATTTGATGGTGTTAAGTCGAGCGGTGTGACACGTCTGCCATTACATGTTTATGCTAATCATCCCTATCCAGTGTTTATTGCTAGCATAGTTCACCATCCCACCACATATTTTTGAAAAAGTTGCTGATTTGAAAAGCATAGGATTGTAAACATAAACCTGCTTTGTGCCCCGTGTCAACTCCCGTGAATCACGTTTAGAAATACTTTTAATCGTCACATTACTCTGCTAATACTTTGAGGAAATACTTTGAGGAAGTGGCCCAAGTGAAAGGAAGCAGGCAATTTTCATTGGGAAATGATCATAGATCACAGATTAATTGCTGCTTACACTAAACTGGACTAACTCAAAAGCCATAAACATTCCTCATCAGCAACAAAATAACAGGGACACTCAATGATTGTACTTTTTTGAGCATGAGACACAAAAAATCATTAAAGCTCTTAGTTGAGGTTAGGGACAGGTTGTTTTGGTTGTGTTTGAATATCCATCTAATAATGTTAGATCAAGTAAAACAGTTATTGTTTTGTAGAAGATACAGTTGCTCCTTCATAATCTCTGCCATGTTCACTGTATGTTGATGAGACAAATCATATTCTGCCCCATATCAGTAGCCATATACAGGATGTTTTTACATAAAGTGATATGATTTTTGCTTCACATCAATATCTCAGCTCAGTTTAGCTTAATTTGATATTTGAGTCAAACTTTGCATGAAGATGAAATCCAAGAGTTTTATTTATTTTTTGTCAACTATGTTGTCGGATAGAATTATTTATAGCTCAGTTTTTATTCCAACATCCTGATAGAATATGAAACATTCCAGATTAAATGATTGTTCACGAGGTGGATGCTTGATTCAGTGCACAGTTTCTAATAAAACACATATCATTTCAATTCTTTATATCTAGCCGGTGTCAGTGTCTGTGGGTGTATATCACAAAAAAAATTATATGGTTTTCTTAAAGATTTTAAAGAATTGTGACCAGGATATGAACTAAGTGGGACAATTTACAACTAATATATGAACGAACTCTTCTGGAGAACAGGGAATCACTGGCATTTCTGTGTATTTTTTTGTTGCTTATCAGTATGCTAATATTAGAGTACTAGTTATAGCTAAAATCCTGTAATATCGGCCAAGTTGGTCAGGCTCTATTTTACAGTAATCACAGGTTAAGAACAGAGCCAGGGAAGCCATGCAAATACAACTGTATTTCACTCTAAAGAGTTGGAAAATGATTTAGACCTAACATTTTCAGTTTTTTACACTATGTTATAGATGAGGAGATAAACATGTTGAATTGTATAAATAGTGTTGGTGTATTTCTCACACATTAGTTACACTAATAGTCGTTATTGCCTCTGACAAGGAGGTAGGTAATTGTTTTCCGGATTTCCCACGGAACAATTCAACATAGATCTTGATGAAAGAAATCCTTCATATTTACCGAACCAACTACCTAACAGTGTGTACAAGCTGGTGCAGCTTGATTGAGTTTAAGGCGTCTGAAGGATCTCGGTGAAGGTCTCCAATCTACTACTGGTCATTCTATTTGCACTGGTTATATTGCTTCGCCAACCGCTCTGTCTGCAAGACCTGTATGTTTCTTTTTTTTTTTTTTTTTTTTATTTGCCTTTATTTAACCAGGTCGGTCCCGTTGAGATACAATGACCTCTTTTCCAAGGGAAGCCTGGCCAAGACAGCAGCATACAAAAAATGTCAACATACCCTCACAATTTACAGCCCAGTCAGACCATGAGCCCATGAGTGAGGCAGCCCTTCCTCAGCAGGAGAGGAGGCTGTCAGCCGATGCTCTAATGCTGCCAGAGACTATCATTACAAGTGTGTTGGCAAGACCCACAAAGCGCCCTGTGGCCCTGAGCTGTAATGTAAAGCTCGCTGAAGTTTTCATTTGCAGCCTGATCTTTCACTTGAGCTCTGCACCGACCACAGTGTGAGGTCGGATTCTCTCTGAGCGCAGACCGTGTCACTACATCCCCAGCCCACAGCCGACCCCGCTCGCTGTAAGGTTGCATGAACTCTTAATGGTCGTAGCAGCAAAAGCACAATTGTCTTTGATAACATTAACCATGGCTGCATTACTGTGATCCAGCTGAGGCCTCGTCCACTGGGGTTTTTCCTGCTCTCAAGTAAAAATGTCAAAGATTAAATGAGAGAGCAAAAACCAGGGAAGAGGAAGACTGTCCTCCCCAAAAAGGAATAATGTACATTTCACAATTCAGCGTGATGTGTCCAGTGGTGTTGTCATGGTGCGATAAAGACCACACTGGGAGGAGGTGGAATTCTTTTTGTGCCTAAACCCAAACAGACATTTACCACAGTGACAAACATCTTTCTTCTTTATTCATTGTAGATCTCCTGTAGGGGTGCTAATTCATTAACTATTCACATGAGTCATATCAGAGGGTAGTAGCAGTGTGAACAAACAACCTATGTGGATATTTAGGTTAGAGGACTTGTTCGGAAAGGTGGAGTTGTAGCTGCCATCTTTAATTTATCAGCCTGATCCTGGGAAATGTGGTAAAGACATGTGTAGGAGAAGAGGAGAGTCACTGAGAAACTGGAAACGTCTCTGAATCAGCTTGGCGGCGTGTTGTCAAATGATCATCGAAGGTTTTTAAAACACTGAGTAATATCAGCTGTGAGAAAAACAGATGCTGCCTTTCTTGAACCAAAAGCATGAATCTGTAAACAAAAAAAGATTGAAAGAAAATAAGAAGACATGACAGGCACGGACCTGGTCTAATGGAGGCTTGTTGTCCCTGGTTACACAAGGAGGAGAAGCAGGAATCTATTCTTGTGCAAGAGGCAGCTTCGTTGTCATAGCAACTGAAATCCATTTTTATCCTCCGGCTGAGAGATGGAGTAGGCGGGACTTCCGGCTTGTCAAAGAAGAATGACAAGATAACCATCCCCTATCGACGCTTTTAAACGATAATGTCTGTATTGTAATTACTGTGTAATTTAGACCATTATAGTGCGAGCACGGGCTCTGAACTGAATAAACATCCTAACACGCCGTCGGGAGAGATTGTCTGTTGCCCTGTCTAGTTGTTTTGACCCTATTAACAGCCGCCATTTTCACAGGAAACAGTAGGTAAACACCGATGGTACAATCACATTGATTAATTAATGCCCGGTACAGAAATAGAGCAGAGCCTTCATTAGCGCTGTCTGTACAAACCTGTGTTTACCTGTCATGGCTGTGAAAGGGGTCTGTTGTCATTTCAAAAGTTACAGAAGAGAAAGAAAAGACAGCAGCGTCTTTCAAAGCCACATTAGCATCACAACACGTGATTCAACACATTGGAAATAAACCGTGTTACATTTAGATAGATACGCTTGTTAAGCTGGGCTCGCCGTTACAAATGATAAATAAACGGAATTTCTTACAGAGATCCCTCTTGACTCTTTCCATCATCTTTGGTCTGGGCGGAAAAAAACTGCATTTCCCACAAGTCTTTGCCGGTGCGTCATCCAAAATGTCAGCTCCCTGGCAGCTCATGCATCGGGGTTAATCCATGTAGAGCACCTTGTTTTAACTCTGTTTTCATTGTTCACCAATGGTCCGCTGCCATGACAGCAGCAGGCTACACACACCGTGTAGCACCGTTAGCTAACGACAGCTAGCATTCGCGCATCCTGCTGTGAGTGTCCTGCGGAACGGAGACATGTTGCTGTCCGTGTTGTCTCCTGCGTGGAGGAGAGGTGCTCCTCACTTCAGACTGTACAGGAGGAAGCTGCCGGAGCCCAGTGTGAGCTACGCAGTGTGGAGACACCTCTGGATGAAGACTCGTCCCGTGTCCCTCAGCTGCTGCAGGAGGAGCAGCACACAGACACACAAGGTGACAACAGGCAGTCAGCTGTGTTTACATCACTGACAGACACCGTTGGGCGCGTGTGTTTTGTTTCTTATTCAAACAGTTGGTCATGTAGTCAACTACTTTATTGAATTACTCAGTTCTAGTTCATTACTTGTCCCATTCAGAGAGTTGCTTGTTAATTATTATAATTTAACTTTAACAATTGAATATACATATTCTACTTTAATGTGGGTTACTGTTACAGTTGAGCTGCTGTTGTTGACTTCTTTCCTTTGGCTCCTCAGGAGGAAATTGACCTGTCCAAGTTCCCTGTGGACAGAATCAGGAACTTCTGCATCATCGCCCACATCGATCACGGAAAAAGCACCTTGGCTGACAGACTGCTCGAGATGACTGGTATGTCTGCTCACCACACAGACACGCACTTTCAACGTCATATTCAGAAAGCTTTTAGTGCAGTTTCATTAATAAACAGTGGTATTTAAATGGAATAAATGCCGATGGTGACATAACTACGAATAAATCCAATCTTAAATGGCCCAGATTGTGCAAAGACAGTAATTGGAGATTACCTCTCATTTCTACTACAACTTCCCTTTGCTCTGCTTTACTTTATTTACATTAACTTTACTTTATTTCAGAGATAATGTTCAGATGTTGTGTTATCTTTTACTAAAGGTTTCAGGCTACAAGTGCATGATTTCATAAAGAATATTCACTTAAAAAAGTTTTTCTATGACAGACATTACATTTATCATTTAGGTTGTGGTCCATCTTCTTATACTCCTAGTTACATCCATACTGAGGCTTACTTCTCTGAAGAAATCTCACGTGTTACATTTATATACATACCAAGATTATTCATGCCGACCCTGCAGCTGCAGAGATATAATATATATTCATTGTAGGCATGTGGGTGTTGACCACGGTTCTGGGAAACACATAGTTATTAGTAAGTGAAATGAAACTTTCCTCAGCCGCTCTGAAGATGTTTTTAACTGCACTGAGGTGTTACCAATGTCCCTGACAAACAGGAGCCATCGTGAAGACTGACAAGAACAAACAGGTGCTGGACAAGCTTCAGGTGGAGAGAGAGAGGGGGATCACAGTGAAGGCCCAGACGGCCTCATTGATTTACAGCTACCAGGGGCAGCAGTACCTCCTGAACCTCATCGACACACCGGTGGGTCCTCAGCTGGGTGGGATGTTGGTGAAGAGAGGGTGGTGTCATGGCAGTGGGCTAGGTAGATTTATTGACTTTACAAAAGAAACTAAATGTGGGCCTCACGGTGGTGCAGTGGTTACCACTGTGGCATCACTGCATGAAGGTTCTTGATTTTGAATCCTGGTTTCGACCGGGGTCTTTTTGTGGAGTTGGCAGGTTCTCTTCGTGTCTGTGTGGGGTTCTCTGGGTTCCTCACATAGTCCAAAGACCTGCAGACTGGGGTGAGGTTGATTAAAGACTCAGAGTTGTGAATATGGGGGTGGATGGTTGTTTGTCTCTGTACAACCTGGACCTGTACAACCTGTTCTGGGTGTACTCCACTTTTTGGACGGTGACCGCTGGAATTGGCTCCCTGTGACCATTACAGGATAAGGAATATACATAAAGGATGGATGAGAGCCAATATGTACCTCTGTTCCATGAATTGGATAAAAAAAAATATGAATTTAGACTTAGACAAGCAGATTATGCAGAAGAATAGAATTTATTTGATATACTTATAATATGAAATGAGTGCACCATGCATGATTTCAGCTCCTGTCCATTATTTTCATCTATCTTAACTGTCCTCTGCAAAGAAAACAGATTACAGTCCGGAAATTGGTGTATATTTATTTCACACCATTCTTCCGTCAGATGGATTTGTTTACATGTGGCTAACCTATATCTCTCTTGTTGACCCTTTGTTTACTCTCTCTCCAGGGTCATGTCGACTTCAATTATGAAGTCGCTCGCTCGCTTTCCGCGTGTCAAGGTGTTCTGTTAATCGTCGATGCCAATCAGGTACAGAGCCGGATGTTTTGAATTAGTTATTGTGGTTGTACTCACTGTATGTGCTACAGTCGTTAAAGTTGTATTGTCATGTGAAGGGGATTCAAGCCCAGACGATGGCTAACTTCTACCTCGCATTCGAAGCTCAGCTGACAATCATCCCCGTCATCAACAAGGTACCTTCAGTCCAGGCAGTGTTTGGTTTAATCACATGTTACTTTGCAACTTGACATCTGTGTTTTGGATAATTCTGCTCATCGCATTTTCTGTCTCAGATTGATTTGAAAAACGCGGATCCAGAGAGAGTGGAGGCACAGATTGAAAGGGTCTTTGATATCCCACGTGAGGAGTGCATTCGGGTGAGATGGACCAAAAAGAAAATTCAATTTTTGTGTTCCACAGAAGCTTTTTTGAGAAATGTTTCTTAATTTAAGATGTCTTCTTTTATTCAGATCTCCGCTAAACTCGGAACAAATGTTGAAATGGTTCTACAAGCGGTTGTGGACAGGATTCCACAGTAAGGAGACTCGGGTGCTATCACTTCTCACATGAAAACCCGATTGACGTAAAGAAAAATAAATCTGAAGCTGTTTTGTTCTTTCAATGTTTGTCCTCAGGCCCGTGGCAAGCAATGACAGCCCATTCAAAGCCTTAGTGTTTGACTCCAATTTTGACCACTACAGAGGTGTGGTGGCCAACATCGCTGTGTTCGGCGGAAAAGTCAGAAAGGGCGACAAGATCGTGTCAACTTATCTTGGCAAAACCTACGAGGTCAACGAGCTGGGCCTCCTCCGACCAGATGAGCACCCAACCCAGAAACTGTACGTGGCCTCTGTTTGCATCACTTGTCTCCTACTTGGTGCTTATCCAAAGGAGCTGACGTTGGAATAACGCTGATAGTTGAGATTTAGTCGATTAATGAATAGTGGATCAACAATAAATAATCTGTCATTTTTATTTGAAACATATATGTCAAACATATACTGGTTCCAGAGTTGTAAGTACTGTATGATTATTATACGATATAGATTATATGATAATAACCTGAACATTTTAAAGTGTTGAAACCATTTATGACCAATTTAGAATTTCATTCTTCTCTGACATTTTCAATTCTGCTTTCAGTAGGTTACTGTAAACGTTAACTTAATGTATATATTGGTTGCTTTTTTTTAAATCTCTGGTGTTTTGCAAAGTGCTTGACTTTTGTTTTAGTTTGTGTAGTCCCCTGAATTAATAATCTGTTTGGCATCTGTTCATATTATTGTTCATATACCAAATGAAGGGCATTAAGGAGTTTTGACTTTGATTTTGTCTAAATTTTATCTATTGCAATGCATATACAAAATATAATTTGCAATCTAATACAACAGCTTTAAATCAGATTCTGCCATAATGAGCAAGTCCACTAAACGTGGACGCTCTGATTCACATTTTAGATAAACACTTGAATCCTGTGGAAAGTTGTGTCTACTGTCTCCTGAGATGCTTGCTAACATTGTGTTGTTGTTGTTGTGTAGATTTGCAGGTCAAGTGGGCTACATAATAGCAGGGATGAAGGATGTGAAGGAGGCTCAGATTGGAGACACACTCTACCTTCAGGATCAGCCTGTCGAGGCTCTCCCAGGTTTTAAGCCTGCTAAAGCTATGGTGTTTGCTGGTAAGAACTAACTGCTGCTGCTTCCTGCTTCTCTCCCTGGAAAATTATAAAAAAATTACAAAACCATGTTTAAAAAACTAACGGCATCGAAATCATTGTAACTATTAAAACACGAGCCTTGAATATTCTAGTGTCAGTAGACGTGAAGTCAAAAACGAACTCCCTTCATTGCTTGTTGTGTCTCACCAGCGAGTACACTAAAGTGCAGCCAGTGCTCTCCAAAAGAAAAGAGTCTTTTATGCTGATGATGTGCACTTTTCTCTGTCCCCCAGGCATGTATCCGATGGACCAGTCAGAATATCCAGGCCTCCGCAGCGCCATTGAGAGGCTGACCCTGAATGACTCAAGTGTCACAGTGCAGAGAGACAGCAGTCTGGCCCTGGGAGCAGGCTGGAGGTGTGGATGTTATGAAAGAATAATCCAAAAAATGGCTTTTTGGAGGAGTGAGGATTCTGCTGCATATACTGTACCAGCAGAAGAGAACACAGACGTGGATTTTAAAGCATTTGAGCAGTGCAACCACAAAGACCCTCTCCCGAAGTCATTATGTTTGCTTCCCCCCCTCTCTCCCTGCAGACTTGGCTTCCTGGGTCTTCTTCATATGGAGGTGTTCAATCAGAGGCTGGAGCAGGAATACAATGCGTCTGTAATAGTCACGGCGCCCACTGTTCCCTACAAGGCCATCCTCTCCTCAGCCAAGCTCATTAAGGTAAGAGCCATTTGCTGCTCCTATATATTTTCTGCTCTTTACGGGGTCTTGCTCCCACTGTAATTTAGAAACCGGTGATATATGGAGGCTTCCTGGAATTTCTGGCATTCCTGTGTTATATCACATGGGAGAGGTTTGATGGGAAGAAGACTGTTTTAGATTGACATTTTTGATGATTCATTTATGAAGTTTTGACACAAATGTACTCAATGAATTGCAAACTGTAAGGAATATAATTCAATCTTTATTTTTTACTCTGGAATACTTTCCGAGACAAATTACATTATAGTAAAAGCAAGAGAAATCGCAAAAGGAATAAATGCAGAACATAAAATGTAATTTAAAGCAAATAAATATTTTTAAATAAATGAATCAACTAAACAAGAGCAACAAGGGGTAACATAGCATGTAAGAGACATGACATAACCTGTGGTAGCATTCAGTTGTCATAAAAACTCAAAAGGTGTTTAGTTTGTCCAGTTTGGGCCACTGTAAAGTACAAGGCTGCCTCCGTAAAGAGGACCCGCTCCGGATGTTGATATAAAGAATTTGAATATAAAGGGCTCATTCTAGGATAAAGAAAACAACAATTCAGGCGATTTAGATTATCAAACAATATTTGAAAACATAACTAGGAGTATTTTACCAATAGAGCCTGCCAATAGATCCCTTTCACCTAAATCTTACACACTGTACATTAAGGTTGTGTCACTTCTTCTGACAGGAACATGGCAGTGAGGAAATAACCGTGGTGAACCCCGCTCATTTCCCAGACAGATCGGTTGTGTCGGAGTATTTGGAGCCCATGGTGATCGGGACCATTCTCGCTCCAGACACGTACACTGGCAAGATCATGTCCCTCTGCTTGGTAAGGGGAGAAGGGAAAACGCTAATTAAACTAATAAGTCTGAAGTATTTAACTCGAATTGGATCTTTCTGCACCATATGGGGTTTAGTTTGCATTTGTTCATGATGTACACGTGTATCTGCCTTTTCAAAGTCATATTTAAAATATAGTGTGTTTTTTTTCCCAGGACAGAGTGGGTTACTGCCTCTAAACAGTCACAGACAAGTTGGCCTGATTCTCAAGTGTGCTGTACAGGAAATGGACTGTGACAGGAGATATCAGTGCATTCATGGTTTTTACACTTTCCAAATTGGTCTGGAGGGGAAAAGAAAAAAACAACTGGACTTAGAAACAGAGAAGCCATTAAAACCGTGCCTTAGACAAAAGTGTGCCTTCATTTTATTTTACTGATGCCACTTGTTCAGTTTTTTCCCTCTAACATTAGTGTTTACAAGCAGCCTCCTAACTGTTGAATCGAGTTTTATTCCATAGTTGAGACAGAATCTAAGACTAGTGAAAGCAATAACTACCTTATATTGTCTGTGTTGTTAAAGAACCGCAGAGCTATCCAGAAGAACATGATCTACATAGACGACCAGCGCGTCATGATGAAGTATCTCTTCCCCTTAAATGAAATTGTCGTGGATTTCTATGATCAGCTCAAATCGATGTCATCTGGATATGCAAGGTAAAACTCAACAAACACTATGTGAATGCCAACTGTCATCAACAGTCACATTTAGTATAGATTTTCAGGGTTGTTTTTGCATAAACAGTACTTGTACTAGTACTTACATAAACATTACTTATTTAGTTATGTATTATGAGTTTTTTTCAGGGTAAGAGTTGGCAGAATCCCAATATTAAGTCATAAGGGCAAAAATAGCATAGATTTTAAACTTATTGTCAGTTTGTTTAACTGGATAAATGTGAATATTAGGAAATACTTCTCATTTAAAAAAAAAAGACAAAGCCAAGTACTCTCCTCCTCTTATCCCATAGTTTTCCATCTCTTGTGTGTGGGCCTCGTATTTAGATCACGCTCTTCGATTTCCGTGAACATTTTCTATGTATTCAGCTGACCATGAATCTGATTTGATCTTCCACACTGTAGCTTTGATTACGAAAGCGCAGGCTACCAGACTGCTGATCTGATAAGGTTGGACATTCTGTTGAATGGACGTCCGGTCGAAGAACTCACCACGATTGTGAACAGGTCAGTTAAAACATTAGCTAAATTCAGATGCTCTAATGAAAATAATCCCTTTTTTAAACTGATGCTGGTTGAAAGCATCTCGTTACAGTCCCAGCCACAGCTTCATTATCACCACTGCTGTCAAAAGAAAGAAAGTGTGGATTTTTACCAGTTTACATAATTACAAGGTTATATGGTCCTGTATTAGCAGAGTAATTGTTCTGAGCCTATGGAGCATGAAATGTATTCAACACCCTGGACTTACATTAAAATACTGCGTCTTGTTGGCCTGTTAACATTCTCTGATACAGTGACTTTACTCTCCAGTCAAGGACTTCAGTCCATTTGTGACAAGGACAATAGACTAAACTTCACTGGCAAAAGTGATGATGCACAGCAGATCTGTATTTAATGTACTTACTACCAAAGCCAGTGCAGGCCTGGGTAATTGAGGGGCGCTACGCTTCACCAGAGATGGCTGCTCTCAGACCATTTGTACAGTTAACTATGGAGACCAGCCGAGCTTGGCTTCAGCCTCTCATTCCTTAAGGGGTGATGGACCAATCACAGAGCAGAATATCTTTTACAGGGGGCACGTCATGGAGTGACTGAAATTTATCGTACGTGACTGAACCGAAGTGAGGCAACGGATGTGCTGTTAAGCACAAAGGCCAACTCCATCTGTTTGGTGAACTTGGAAGATTGATACTTCTGGGCTTTTTTAAACTTTCTCAGACTTGTCTGATTGAGGTGCTTGGATAAGCCCCTCCCTAATATTTCAACCCAATTTTAACTAGACTAAGCCATACAGAGGGTATAACACATGTATATGTCATTATAAGCTACTATATTTTAATTTGCTGTGTGAGTCCCGCACATTTTGAAGGCTGATCGGTGTGTTTTTCATTATAGAGACCGTGCCCAAAGTTCAGGGAAAGCCATGTGTGAGCGACTCAAAGACTCCATACCGAGACAGATGTTTGAGATAGCTATACAGGCAGCTATTGGAAGTAAGGTCATAGCAAGAGAGACGTAAGTACAACATCTGAAATGTCGCTCACTAGAGCCCATACCTCCGCCAAGGCCCAACAGTCCCCTTTAATTCTATCTAGCTGCACTACTTTTCACCAACTCGGACTCAGATATCGGTCCCCTGAATGTGCCTGAATTGTTTAATCGAGGTCCATGGATTATTAATGAATATGAAAATATTGAAACATGCTCTATCTTGCAAAGTTAAAGAAAGTGAAATAAAAAATACCTGTTCCTCCCCCTAATCCGCACCAAAATGTAATTGGTTTCTACCTTGACCTATATCACATCCTTCCCCCAAGTCTCATCCGAATCCATTCTGTTGTTTTTGTGTAATCCTACTTATAAACAGACACAGACTCCTTGGCGGAGGTAATGAGCTTTGTTAGAGTGGTTTGAGGTTAAATATTCATAAAACCAATACATCTATATGAAGCCCTTTGAATTCTCTTTTTATAGGAAATGTGTCAATTAAATTAACTTGCCCTAAAAATGTGAAATGACAGTATTTGTTTCTTTTAGAATAAAGGCGTACAGGAAAAATGTGCTCGCCAAATGTGTAAGTAAAGTTTGTTCTTAATTCTAAACTGTTTTTTTAATCCACAGATAACTTCAAACTCTGAATAATAATAATTTGTTTCCATCTCTCTAGTATGGAGGTGACATAACACGCAAGATGAAGCTGCTGAAGAGACAAGCAGAGGGCAAGAAGAAGATGAGGCGTATTGGAAATGTGGACGTTCCCAAAGAGGCCTTCATTAATGTTCTGAAGAGAAAAGACAAATAGAATGCGATACCATTCTAATATTGATATGTAATTATATTATTATATTGAACAAGTCTTTAAAAATTAGAGCTAGATTTTTATTTAATAAAATGGTCATTGGTGCATAAAAGTAGTTGTGCTGTTTCCACTGTATACACCATCATTACATCTCTACCTGATATATAATAGATACATTATACAGGAAAGGATTTCATATTGATTTAATTCAGTATTTTAAAAGCTTCGAAACTCATTCCTTCATTTATCCTTAATAAGTCTTTTTTAACATTTCTGTTCATGGTGGCAATTTATTTCAATCATCCACTGAAACACCTTTTTTTTTAACTCAGTTTGTTTAGAAAGGTATGAAGTCTCATTCTAATGACACAGCTGCACTAACACATTGTATAAATACTTTGTTTGGGCAGATCACAGGCAAAAAAACAAGTCCCGAAGCAAATGGAACAACAAAGACAATATGCTGCACCTATAGACAATTAAAATCATAAATCCATTCTCAAGGAGGTTCAGTGGAGGGTGAGAGGTGTTCGTATTGTAAATATTTATACAACAGGTCAGTGCTTTAGTGTTTAATAACCACCTACCTTAAGTATGAAGTAATGGGGAAGATGTCCAGTGTTGACTGGGAGCGGTCAACGTAAGCAGAACACCATAAAGAGAGGAGAACACTATGAATTACAGTAGTTCAAGAGACAGAGCCCACCTTAACAAGTAGTTTACTATACAATGCAGTACCTCCATGGCCAGACAAACCACTCTTGTAAATGGGAAACTGAAGTAGTTGTTTAGTAGTAATTTTCAATAAATCTTTACATTATTTTTCGACAGAATATCACTTATTTTGCCTGGGCATCAGTCTACAAATCTAAAAGTCATTCAAACATTTATTTATGCTCGAAAAATTCGCCCTATTGATAATGATGTTGAATGAGCAAACATCATGAATGCATAGCCTCATATGAACCATACAAAGTATTTTCACACAAAACAAGGACTTCTGAATTAATCCCCCACCATATGCATTGAAATCATTTCATCTTTTCAAGGCCAGTATGGACAGGAAGAAGGATTATGGTAACCAATAACACTTTCAGCATATGTGAGGGCATGTGAATATTGTTTTAAGACAGATGTGAAAAATAGTGAGTCTATCCTTTAATCCCCACAAGCTCTTTAGCCGTTGCTGACCCTGACATTTGAAAATACTAACGAGAAGATAGCATTTACTATCTGTTTGTGTATGAGCTGCACTTGTGATTTTACCAGTAGGTGGCAGCAGCTCCTCAAACATCCAACAGAGCTGAGAAGAAGTCGAATCCTCCCTCAGCTAATTTCCAATCAGACCTCATGAACCACAGGCCTAAAAAAAATGTTAGGATTAAATTTGACAAAACTCCAGATAGCGGCCTGCTAATGTATCTTCTACCCAGCTGTTGGAGTTGCACATTAAAAATATCTCATTGTCCCTGTGTGTTGCCTTTTGAACCTCACAAATCAAAGCAAATCTATGTATTAAAATAAATATATAGATGGCATCAATGACATCAGACCAATAATGAAATCATTGATACTATTATAGCATAACAAGTTAGCATGCCATTGCATACTCGGGTATATACAGCATGTGCAATGTAAAAATCACCCTTTCAGTGTTATATTTTTATTGTCTATCCACAACGGCAGTTTCATCAAAAGATATGAGAATCTATATAAAGATACAGCCTGTTGGGTACAAATGATGATGGTGAACTACTGACAGACCAGCAGGACTCAAAGCTTAGGTTGTGGGAGGAAAACAATGAGACCTCCAACTGTAGCAGGTAAACAGAGGACATATGAGTGGGAGGCAAGACATGTTCCAGACTGATGTCAACACAGGCTGTTAACAGGCTCTTACTATACTCTGATGAATCATTAGGGTGAGGCAGGACTTTGTTCAGATGTCTAATTCAGTTACATTGTCACATACTGTACTTATTGCTCATGTTCACAAGTGTGATCACACCCTGCAGCAAATCTGAGCAGAATCTCTGTTTCTGGCTTCATGATTTTAAGAAAGAAATGTAGTTGTGTTTTAGCTCTGCTTTGAAGTACACTAACTCTTTCTGTACGTTAATATAAAGGAAGGAATCAGTGGGGCATCCTGGTATGTTTTGTGGTGAAGATGCATTCCACACATTAAAACCATAGTGTCCCCAGTCTGCTCCCCTCTGTATCTACACTTCCAAATTGAGAAACTATTAATCGTCTGGTAGATTATAATCATAATATTTGTTATCCATTTGTAAAAGCTTCTTCTCTGTCCATGATATTCTGTTTACATACAACTGGCTCTTATTGACCATATTAGTACTAAATGCAGGCTAGATAAGATAAGATAAGATATCCTTAATTGATCCCCAAATATGGATATTACAACAGCATGTGTGCAAAAATACTATATAATAAAATATAACTATATAAGAACACACAGCAATTACAACTAGATTCTTTTTTTATTGTCCTGTCATTTATTAGATCATTAATATGTCTAATTCATTTATATTTTTAAATATTGAATTTCTTTTTTCTTTTCTCTGCTCACATCACATCCACACTTAAAGTAGAGGTAAACATTGAGGGGGTTGGGTCGCGTTTTGATATTGTTTGGTTCTTTGTTGTTTCCGTAGTTCCGTCTTATCAATGCGGAAGCAGCTTTGAATGGTGACAGCGCTAACTGGTATCAGTGTTTTTATTTGTAATTACGGCTCTAAATATCGAACACAAAGACATAAGACTAAAAACCAGCACGTGTAGCTTTGTAACGTGCAGCTTGACGGAGCCTCCGTTTGAAATGTGAAGTCATGGCTTCCTATCCTTCCCTGTTTGTTGATGAACTGGTGCTAGCTCGCATGTGAAATCACTCTCACCAACTTACTCGTTTCATGAGAGACTCCAGCAGCCAGCAAAATGAAAGTCCGCTCGTCTGTTTTCGCCTCGTTCATCTTAATATTCGAGGTGATCGGCATCGCTCTCTTCCTGCGGGGATTTTTCCCGGTGCCCGTCAAGTCGTCTCTTTCATCCAAGAACAAGCTGTCAGATCTGCCAGCGGAGCCGCTGTCCGGTGAGTGGGAGCTCGGTTTGTATACAGATAATGTCCACTGCTCAAAAACATGAAGGGAACACTTCATCATCACAGTATAACACCGAGTCAGTTCAACTTCAGGGATCAATCTGTCCGTTTAGGAAGACCCAGTTTGTGAATCACTTTCAGATGCTTTGGTGTAAATGTGACAGCAGGTGCAATGGAGGCAAAAGCAAGACAAGCACCAAACAGGGAATGGTTTTACATGTGTTGGCCACAGACAGCTGCTCTCTGACTCTTCTCTAGTCTTGTATTCTGCTGGTGTCTTTGTAACTACTGGTAGCATGAGTCAGTACCTGCATCCCAATCAGGTTAAACAGGTAGTCCAGCTCCTCCAGGAGGCCACATCCATACGTGCAGTCACAAGAAGCTTTGCTGTGTCTCCCGGCAAAGACTCAAGAGAACGGAGGAGACACCAGGAGATGGCTGTTACTTAAGGAAAGCTGGACAGGGCCGTAGAAGGGTACCAAACCAGCAGCAGGACCGGTTTCTGCTCCTTTGTTTGAGGAGGAACAGGAGGAGCACTGGCAGAGCCGTACAAAATGACCTCCAGCAGGCTACTGGTGTGCATGTTTCTGACCAAACTGTCAGGAACAGACTCCATGAGGACGACATGAGGGCCAGACGTCCTCTAGTGGGACCTGTGCTCACAGCCCAGCACCGTACAGCTTGATTGACGTTCGCAAGAGATCACTAGAATTGCCAGGTCTACCACTGGTGCCCCTGTCACAGTTGAGAGCAGGTTCACACTGAGCACATGTGACAGGCGTGAAATAGTCTGCAAATGCTGTGGCAACGTTATGCTGCTTGTAACATCATCCAGGTTGACCTGTTTGGTGGTGGGTCAGTGATGGTCTGGTGGGGCATAATCTTCGAGGGTCACACAGACCTCCATGTCATAGCCAACGGTACCCTGACTCCTGTTTGGTACCGGGATGAAACCCTCAGAGCGATGTCAGACCTTATGCTGGTGCAGTGGGTCTTGGGTTCCTCCTGGTGCAGGACAATGCCCGAGTGTGGCAGCAGTTCCTGGATGATGAAGACATTGATGCCATTGACTGGCCCTCACGTTCCCCTGACCCAAATCCGATTGAGCTCCTGAGGGATTTTATGTATCGATGTATCCAACGCTGCCAAGTAGCACCACAGACTGTCCAGGAGTTCTCTGATGCCCTGGTCCAGGTCTGGGAGGAGATCCCCCAGATCACCATCCGCTGACTCACCAGGAGTATGTCCTGATGTTGTCAGGAGTGCAAACGGAGGCCATACCCACTACTGAGTCACATTATAAATTGCCTTGATGAGATTCATGCAAGTTGGATCAGCCTGTCATTTCAATGTTTTACGATTTTTGTTTCCATTGACCGTTTTACGTCTTTTCGTTCTCAACAAATTATCCAATGTACATCACTAAGGATTTTTTCAACTTGAATAACGAGTGCATCAAGATCTGATGTGTGATTTAAGTGTTCCTTTTTATTTTTTTGAGCAGTGTATTTATATGCGAGTATGATCCTGTATATCTGTTAAAACTCATAAGAGTTCCTTTTGAATTACAGGGAGCTCTCCTAACTCCTCTCGCCTGCCCCAGCCGCTGTTTAAGCGGGTGGTGATAATGCTGGTGGATGCCCTGCGGGAGGACTTTGTGTTCGGACCCAATGGTCCCATTTACATGCCCTACACCAGACATGTGGTGGAGAGGAGCTCATCACACAGTTTTGTGGCCAAGGCAAAACCCCCCACAGTCACCATGCCGAGGATCAAGGTGAGACACTTTCTTTTAGGTGCATCATGATGTGCAGGTTCAGAGTTCAAGTTATTCTCCAGATGGCACAATTAATAATTTTGTTTTGAATGGAGCAACCTTCAAATATATCTTCAGAGAACAGTTTGGATTGAACTGCTGACCTTGTGGTAAGTGGGCACTCCACTTGACCTCCTGAGCCAGGTGTTCTAAATGTTCCATTAAATGGCAGAGCCCCTAATGGAACTCGACACTTTATTGGTTATCTTTCCTTCTTTGAGACTGTTTCGTCGAATTTATCACACATTTTTAAGTTTAAAAGAGGGCAACTTTCCAGTGACAGTACTGCTGCTATTGAGTGGCGAAGATTTGGATTTCTAGGGCGCAAAAGAAAATAGTTTCAAGTGCTCGCCCATACACAACCTGGCATTTTCGGCAATATCGGAGGCATTTCTGATGCTGATATCGCTATTGGAACATCTCTAATAAATTAACCATAGTGTGTCAGCCTAACAGATTTAGTAAATTATTTTCATTAATTAAATATTAGATACACATCTGTAACAGCCTGTAAACCATCACTTTCATCTGTTAAAATGGTTGTTGTGATTAATATTTTCTTATGGTCAACCAATCCCTTAAAAAGGATGAAAGCCAACAATGATTTAGTCTGATTTAAATGCCTTCTGGAGCTCAACCCCAAGCACATCGCATGGCAAAAAAAATCTCTTTATTAGGAACACTTGTGCACTTACTTATTCGAGCAGTTATTAAATCAGGAAATCATGTGGAAGCAGAGCATTTAATGAAAATCATACAGATTTGAGGTGTTTATAAAATGGATCTCTTGGGATTTTTACACACAACCGTCTGTAGAGCGTTGTGTGAGCAACTTATCCCAGTGAGAGTGCTCAGAGTGTTTGGAGCTGACAGACTATAGTAACTCAGATAACCACCTTACAAGTGTGCTGAGCCGAAAAGCACATCTGGATGAACAACACATCCAACATTGAGGCTGATTTTCTACAATAGCAGTTCCACTCCTGTCAGTCAATAAGAATGTGAGGCTGTAGTGGCACAAACTCTGAAAAAACTGGACAGCTGAAAAGTGAAAAATGTAGCCTGGTCTGATGAATCTGGATTTCTGCTGAGGCCGCAGATAACAGCATCAATATCATGAGTCTGCGGAATAAACCTGTCTGTGTAAACAATCTGTGCTGATGGTGCTGACCAGGTTCATCACTTCATGGCATCAGTTTACCATCTGCAAATGGCTACTACCAGCAGGATAATGCTCCAGGTGACAAAAGTCTGGTCTCAAACTGCTTTTTTAACAGTAAGTTCAGTGAACATGGGTCAAGGAGGACACCTTTAGGAGGTAGCAGAACAGGAGCAGCTTGAATGTGTGGCTGATAAAGCTTTAGATAAAATGTGATGCTGTCATATCGACATGGAACTATATCTCAAAGTTTCAACATCCCGTAGAATGAATTTCTGGTTTTGTTTTGGGTGTTCCTAATGAAGTTCTCACTTAGTATAAAAAACGTTTTTAAAGTATATATATATATATATATATATTATTCTATTCACATTAAGTTCCTAAGGCTAAAGCAGATGCAGTCTAATAGAACACCTCTGCATTTCATACTACTATTCGGTTCATTTTGAAATACATTTATTAAATTTAAAGTTGACTTTGGAGGCTGGAGATCCATCCATGCATTTATTATCTATCCTGCTTCGCCTCTTAGGGGGAGCTGGAGCCTATTGTAATTATATAGTAAGAGATAATTATTATTTTTAACACCTTTAACAATTATTTATATATATATATATATATATACAAATCAACATTCAAAATATTTACGTAAAATGCTAGGAACATGCTTAAATGGGTGTTTTTAGCCTATTATTACATGTGAGATTCCTTGGCAGTATTTGAAGTGGGTGAAAACACGCTGCGTTGCCACATTTGGATGATGTGTCATGCTGATGAGAATATTTTGGGAGCAGGAGGGAATTACAGTCATGTCATGTGCGGCTTGCATGACAGTTGGTGGTGCTGAAACACAAAGATTGTGGGCAGACTGGGAAAGAGTCAGGGTGTTGTTTCAGTGGTGTTGGAGACATTTTGCAGAGCAGAGGGAGTTATTCTTCAGAAAAAAAAAAAAAGAGCAGCTCTGTCGAGTCCATATGGGCTCTGGGCAGTGCTGAGCTGGTGGGAAGGAATCTAACTGAAGCTGTCAGGTTAAGCAGAATTTTCGGTCTCAGTGTCAGAGGGCAGAATAAAAGGCAGCATTCACGATTTAGCAGTGGTGGGAGGAGCGGGGATGTGTCAAGCTGTTGCAGATGGAGGAAGATGGGAGCCAAAAGGCGGCCCCAGAGAACCCTGCTGAAGATACACAATGTGGTCAGACAGGTAGACTGGGAGCTATGAGAGTGCACACTCAGCAGTGCTCAGGTCAGCGAGCGTGGCAAAGAGCACGTGTTGGTCAACAGTGTCAGAGAATGAGCGATGAAGAGGAGGAGTAACTGTGGAGGAAGAGCAGCAGAAATCCTCTCTGAAGACTGATCTTACTTAGTGTGGAACAATGTGTGGGAGCAGCTTACAATCATCAGCAATTATTATTAATAGAATTTCTATAGTGAGTTAATGATTTAGCCTAGACAATTTCAACACTGACAAATTCCTTTTGAAATCACAAGATCACAAAACCCTGTATTAAAATACTTTCAAATAGATAGTAAATTATTATAATAACATATTTTTGACATGGTCCAATCAGTATCTACCCTCAACTTCAAGTTGATTAGTTTACTATCACATGACACAATGTATAAGAACTAGTGAATGCTGGGTGTTTTTGCCAAATCTGTGACTTTTCAAAACAACCTCGAGCTGTAAGAAAACAGCTAAAACAAGACAGTCCACAACACTCCAGTTACACTGAAACCATCTGATCAACATCCAGTCATTAGGAACTAAGAGTTATATTTGGATGATTCATGATTGAACTAAATGTTTCAGCTCTTAGCTTTCAACAATTAAAAGAGAAAAGCTGACAAATAGACGTTATACTTTCCCAGAGCCTACTGTGTTTGCATTGCCTTCAGTAGCTTGTTCAATACGACCAACGTCCAGTTTAGTTTATTATCGTATATGAGAAATAAAAATCATCAAATCTCCATTATGAATGGGCAGTTAACAAAGGCTTTTGAGCGCTAGTTTACATTTTTTTCAGCTTTCTGTTTTCTTACTATGTAAGGAGCCTTGGATACCTTAAGAGGCACAGTATAAATCCAAGTTATTGTTACTTCTATTATCACTTTTATATATAAATGGGTCAATGGCTATAATTGCTGTTATTATAGATTGTAATTTAGTGTTCTCAAACATATTGAGAGGGAGAAGATATGTTCATACATTGATTTACAGAAGAAATGAGTTCACCTTTCTGTAAATGGACGTAGGAGCCCTTTCTTGAAGAGAATTCACTCTTGAGTTAAGGAATATTTGATGCTGGTTGTTTTAAAATGGAGGTCAGTGCCGGGCCTGGAGGAGGGAGGCTGGACAACAGCTGACCTGGATTGAGGTGGACGTGCAGGGAGACAGATGTTCCCCCATAATCCAAGGGTATAAAGAAGGATGAAGTGATGATGGAGAGAAAAAGCTTGAAGGCAGCTCGAAAAACAACCTTGTCAAAAGATGCATTGATAGGAAGAGAGAAGGGTATGTAGAGGGAAATCTGTGAGAGGAATCTCCAAATAAAATATTTTAGATTTAGAAGGACAAGCATGGAGGGTTTATGCCCCACCAGATATATTCAGTAAAGTAAATGTACAAGGTAGAGAAATTGAAAATGTCACTTTCTCAACAGGGTGAGTTTGATTTGCAGATCTGCTCAGAGCTTTTGTCTATAAACTCTGCAGGAGGGACAGTTCATCACATTCTATGGGGACGGTTAGTGTATTCAGTAGACAAAACCTTAATAGAGTAACTGCACTGCTTTATAATCCGCTATTATTTATTAACAAACCTCTAAAAAAATAAATACTAACACATTTTTTATTGATTCTTGAAATAGAGTTGAGACTTATTTAGTCGAGAGGCTGATATAAATTAGATCAACACAGCCTAGCGTAATGAAAGACATTGCTGCCAAGGTTTTGTCTGGCTGTCACACTGCAGCTGATGTGTCACAGCAACAAGCACACGACCAACGCTCTGAGGCCTAACCCTAACACATTGTTCTGTCTGGGAATCGAGGGCTCAGTCTAACTGCAACTGTATTCAAAATGCATGTTATCCATAGAGCTTTATTAACATGGGTGCCGAGATTAAATGTATCAATCACATCTTTGAGGTGTGGAAATGCACCAGTAGGGGGCAGTATAGATCAGCTGCCATTTGTTGCCTACTATCACTGCATTGCACCCAATTAACTGGTGTGGCACAGCTAAGTATCCTAAATCATAATCTCTCAGTGGTGTAGCCTTTATGCACATTAGACCCCACACTCCCTCCACTGAGTCTAATGAAGTTACAATCTGAATGCACACATACACACAGCTGAGTCTTATTCAGACACCCAGTTAGATTTTATTGTCCAGTTCTTTGTCTCTACTTTTCTCTACTTTTTTTTTAGTAAGGGCTCGGCAGCAAACAAGTTTTAACTCCGGGAACACCACCCGGCAAAATGCCACTAAATTTAATGATTCCAATTTCGTTGGCCTCTCTAACCGTGACGGGAAGAGAGAGGAAGTTACTTTTCCTCCATGGTCCTGTATTCACATGAGGCCAGTTGAGCCGCTCTCTCAGAATGGCACAGCGGTCAACGGACATTACCGAGGTGCTGGATTTGGACAATGAATTCAGTTAATCATAACAGCAGCAGCAGCAATGCACTTTGGATGTCTGAAAGGCTCGTATCTGCTCGGGTAGTATGGACACAGTTGATCGGCCGCATAATTTGCCCAATATATTACCTCCATAGGTATTATGTGGTAAAAAGGCCAGAGAAGATTGAGGGCATTTTCATGTAAATGTTAGAAAGTCGTCTTTTCAGCAGTTGCTCAGAAGTATTCGCTGAAAAGGAAACTGGACTCTCGCCAGATTCAGAGACTTGAAGTCACTGCTCCTTCCGTCTGTGTGTTGGCACCTTTTCAAGTTTTCAGTACTGTGCCAGACACTGTCTGTATACCCAACTGATATTGTATTTGACATTTAAGCAGTGGCACATCGCAAACTTAGACACACACACACTGCAGGCCAGTAATTAGGTTGATGAGTTACTGATTCGTTTAGGCAGATTCTACATTTGAAATTTTAAGATTTAACCTTTTTAAACTGTCAATGTGTACATGTCTAAAGATAATTATTACAACAGAATCACATGTCATTGTGTTCATTATTTAAAGTCAAAGTGTGATTTTTTTTGAAAGACTGTTTTTGGCTCTTAAGTGAAGGTTGTGGTTTTAAACTCTATGAGCAGAGAATGACAATAGCTAAACATTCTATAAATCCTTCATATCAGTAATGTATTATATACCTCCTGACTGTGCTTACACAATGCATAACCATTGAATATATATAGGACTTTAGTTTATATTGTTAATGATAAAATCAAGTCTCAACACATTAATAAAAACATGGTCCTAGGGATAGATACCGAAAGTGTAATAGAAAATAAAGGAAACTTTATGTCTTGTCAGTTCTTAAAGCCTTCCTACCCTTCATTGTGGGGGTGTGACAGTCTTAGTTTATTGCTATTTGTCTCTTGTGTCTGTGAAGTAGACACAGAGTTGCTACAGAACCGCTAAAGTGCAGCTCACACAACCACGCACAAACTGCTTCAAAGTGTTTCGCAAGCAAAAAAACATCACTCATATATAAAAGCTGATAAATGCACAAAATCCCCCAGTGGGAAGTGACAAACAGGGATATATAAGGACAAATACATCAGTGATAAACTGGATAATATAGCGGTTTTAAAAAGAGATTTGAAAGATGACTCTGCCCAGCTCCCTCGGGAGGCTCCTCTAACACCGGCGCCCTTACACAATAACGGCTGGTCAATTCAGATTTTAGCTCAGATTTCAGAGCATCCTGGACATCAGGCTGTGCACCGGGCAGCTCGCAGGGGGGCTTAAATAACTGTGTTTGCTGCCAGCATCTGCAATCTCACGTCTCCTTCGGTGCATGAAGACAAGGCCTTTGTACTCCCCCCTCGACGATCCACCACACTCTCTCCTGACTTCCAAAACAGCCAGTGTTTTCCTTGTCAGTCAAATCGAGGCCAGTGTTGTTTTACTGCAGATTCCATGATGAAATCAGTAGAAATTATACTTCATATATATCATCTGTCCTCCTGATTCAGCTTTCAGTTTCCATCTGTGGCTGCAAGATTGGTTTGGGGATGTGGGAATAAGTCAGGTGTCTGAAGTTAATTCCTTGTGGTTACCAAACAGACAAAATGGATATTAATGAATTTGATTTGTTTTGTAGATTATCACTATTGAATCAGAAACTGTTTTTAACACTCACCTCCAGCACAAATCAAAAGTAGCCGGATTAATATGATGCAACTTTATTACATGTGTTGTTCACAGGACAATAACAACAACACTTCCCTCCTCAGGCTCTCACCACTGGCAGTATCCCAGGCTTCATCGATGTGGTAATGAACCTAAATTCTCCTGCCCTGGTGGAAGACAACCTCATTTGGCAGGCCAAAGCAGCAGGGAAGAGGATAGTTTTCTACGGAGATGACACCTGGGTCCGCCTCTTCCCCAAACACTTCATGGAGTACGACGGCACAACCTCCTTCTTTGTGTCCGACTACACTGAGGTACGTGCCAGTCAGCCGGGGTTTAGCTTCATGAAGGATATGAGTGATGGCTTTTTATGTTTATATCAATCAATGAATCTTTCGTTATAATTTTGCAGCATGAGTTTTGCAGCTTCATGTGCCTCATGATGTAAATATGACAACTTTGCTTAATATAGAATGATTCGTACAATAATCTACTAATTGTATTATTTGCTATAGAACTCCGATTTATGGGGGCTGTTCATGAAACAGAATGAGTCATTTTCCTTTGTGCAAATGATTTTGATTACATAATGCGACAATGTAATTCATGCGCAGGTTCCTCCATTTTTCATAGGCTGCATATTTTTGCATGTTAAACCAAACCATAAGCCTGCACATACAACAACAACTTTATGTGACATATTAAATAATAATTGTTTTATGTATCTATTCCGTGTAATATTTTGAGCATGTATGTCTGGAAATGATTCAGTTTCTATGAGGCCAAGTTGTCAGCATTAAAGTTTTGAAGACAGGTGTTAAACCTGGGAACTAATAAACATAGCAGACAAAAAATGTTCATCAATTAGTTCTCTAGTGGAGCTGCAAAGGTACTGCGGGACTGTATGCAGTCTTGTTTACGCTAACATATTGGTGGTGCTGATTTTTAGGCCATTTACCTGAAATGAAGGACGTAGGTATATCTGACAGAAAATATTTGATCTAGAATGATCAGACAATCAAGTGGCTCAACCATACCAGCTCCATGTGAGAAGCCTCTTTGGGATTTTATTCATCGAGTCAACCTCAACAGATATTGAGTTGAAATCAGTAAACTTATCTTGTTTGCATTCAGGTTGACAACAACGTGACCCGTCATCTGGATAGCACCCTGAAGAGAGATGACTGGGACATTTTGATCCTCCACTACTTGGGCCTGGACCACATCGGTCACATCAGCGGACCCCACAGTTCACTCATTCAGCCCAAACTGCTGGAGATGGATGACATCCTGAAGAAGATTCACGGTGCACTCATTTCCAAGGTAACGCCAATCTCAGTTTACACATGATGCTTCACTTTAAAATCCTCTGCATGTTCTGTTGCTTCAGAATTTATTTACATACATATAGAGTAAAATATTTCACAAAGATTTACCACATAGTGTATGAATAACATTAGAGCTGCAAGAAAAAAATCATTTTTTTATGAAAAATGGTAAAAAGAAGAGTGAGGCTATATATAAAATATATAAATATATTTTCAATTAAAACAGTTTTCTAAATCTAATTCTAATTCTAAAACATGATCTCTATCTGTTTTAGCTCCTTATTACTAATAATCCCTCGCCAAAACACCAGTAAACACATTTCACGTGACCATTCATGTACTATGAGCGTGTT
Source organism: Pleuronectes platessa (assembly GCF_947347685.1). Taxonomy (NCBI): domain Eukaryota; kingdom Metazoa; phylum Chordata; class Actinopteri; order Pleuronectiformes; family Pleuronectidae; genus Pleuronectes; species Pleuronectes platessa. Next base: position 9,209,329 of record NC_070633.1, read on the forward strand.
CCTAGAGGTGTAAGTGCTTACTTCATGTTGCATTCATCATTGTGAGTCGTGATTGATAAGAACCAATCAGGTGTTATGAAAACTTATCTGTACTGATGAAGTCAACATAATTAGTCATTTATTCACAATGCAGCTAAATATGTTGGACAAATATTTTCATACTTAAATAATCATTAATCAGCTATTTCACATCTTAAGCCAACGAACCCGAGTCCCATCCTGGGTACTCTGTAATGATCGTTAGCTGTTATTCTTGATCTTATGAATCATGTACTGAATATATTAGTAAAGCTCTCTGGAGCAGTGGTCAAACAAAACAAGCAATCTGATGAGGACATCATCATTTCAGGAAGGGTAAGTCCATTCAAGCCATTTTCTGACATTGTTAGACAATTGTTTTGACTTAATGCGGCCACAATATGTAAAATACACATGCAATATAGAGCTTAGGTTAGGGTTGTGTCCCATGTGGTGAGGCTATGTGCAATGCAGCTTTAAATCCACTCACCATATTTTAATAATCGAATAAAATACAACTATTAGATGTTTTAAAAATGAGCTCACTTGTGCGCAATGAAACAAAATCAATAGGAGTGAAATACATAAATTTCATGTACAGTCAGCAAATCTTTAATGTGAAGTAATTGTGGAATGTTGCCATGAAAACAATATATGTACACAGAGAGGTAATTTAAGAATTTAAATGCACTGAATTGCAGTTGCTAAAAAATGTCATTTGATGTAATGGAAATCCTGAGGATTAGAGCTTTAACCTATTAGTTATGTATTCAGCCGAATTGAAGACTGGCTTTGCTTCTACTTTTTAAAATCAAGTTAATTGGACTATTTGCTCTCTGCATCTCAGCTGCTGCTCCATTTAATTCTGATTCGTCGACGTCTGTTTCTCTCACATTCCACCTATAATGTTCCAATAGTATCGTTATCATCTTAAGAGTTTCGAGGGTTGTGTTCGAGCATGCTGATATAGTTATGATCTGTAGTTAATAATTAAATGTGATTCCATCGGATTTATTCTGTTATCGGCCATGTTTTGGATGGTCTTTTAATTACAGGGGTGATTTGTGTTGTGTTTCCAGCAGTTATGATGTTATATCTTGCAGCAACCACACAGATTTAATAAGCTGTTAAGCTTTTTCTCTTACTGTATCTTTCTTTTTGTGTCGGATCACTGCAGGTTTCATGGCCTTGTTTTCTCTCTGTGGTCTGACAGCTGCACATGTGTTGTTAATAGGTGTTGTCTCACTGTCATTCAGTTGTGTATGCGTGTATTTAGATTGTCATGTCATGTTCAAACAAGCCTACATTCGCCCTCCTCTTTCTCTCGGTTTTATGTGGCTGTGGTTTTATGAGAGAACATAAGATAATTGCACATATCCTTGTTAAGTTTCCTATTTTTGCAAGCGATACATTCAAGGGTGTTTACGGAAATGACGCAACTTTTCACCATGTCCCTCAAAGTTGTCGATTCAGTCTGGTTAACTTCCGTCTCTCCAGGCTCGTGGCAATATCTGCATGTTGTGGGTTATGGCAGCCACAAAATGCGCTTAGTGAGCACTTTCAATGAAATGTGTTTGAAATTATTTTTCCAGTCACATTAGCGAAGGCTATGGTGTAATCTCCTGTCAGGGTGTTTGACTGCACGTGTTAGGTGGCTGTTGTCCTTAGCTTCATCCTCAGGTACGAAAAATAGGATGGTCCCTTCCTCAGGGGAGAAAAATGAGGTAGCATTGAAATGCCAGCCCTCAAAGTTTCCTTTGTAATGTGATGTGAGTAGCATATTTCTGCGAGGTATTTGGGGCAGAGAAATGCTCCGCCTGCCCACTCTCCATTAAAACATGATTGGAAGGTAGAATCTCCTGGTTCTAAAGATCTCTGTCAGACCTCTGTTAATGGAGAGGACATGGCCCCAATTTTCTCTTTGGATTTTTTTTAATTTTAAGGTCGGGCTGTTACTCGCGCTGTTTGAAGTGCAAAACATCCTAAGCCAAACCTGGAGAGTAAGTGTGTAATCTGTGCCACGTATTTCACAAGGGAGATAAATGAAATGGGGATTCACTGTCAAATGTTAAGACTGTTTTATACCTGTTCCATTTTAATTTTTCCATTCTTTCTTTTCTTTTTCTGCTCTGACAGAAACCTGGATTTTGTCCATTCAGTTTCAAATTCGCCGCAGCGGTTCCTTGTCTTTTTTGTCTGATGTATCCTCACACACTCATCCGTTGAGGTGTCAGAAATGCCTGTAAATTGGACCCATCTAGGTTTCAAACTTGATCTCTTTAATGGATTATAATGCATTGTTTATATGGAAGTGTTGTTGAGGTTATATTTTCATTGCTGTTTGTCTGTTAGCAGGATTACACAAAAACTTCTGAACCCATTTTTGGGGAACTTGATTAATGAGTGGGGTATGGACCAAGGAGGAACAGGAACCCATTCGCTTTTGGAGCAGATTCGATTAAGGGGGTGGATTCAGAAATTCTAATTTTGTTTATTTTATGCAACATTGTGAGATGGGGTGTTTGTCAATATTTTTATAAATTTCTCAAGAAACAATGCAGAGATCTTTATAAAAACAAGTATAGTATGCATTGAATGCTAATATTTAGGAACAGGTGACATTTGGTCCTGTTCAAACCTGATTTTAACATTCGTCCTGAGAGTTAAGATTCCATGTGGGCTATTCATGCACAGCTATGAAGAAAGATTTTTATCCATTTAAGAAAAAAACAATGGACAATGAGAATTGTAGAAACTCTCTCTAAACTCTAGTGCAGGGGTCTTCAACGTTTTTCAGGCCAAGGACCCCCAAACTGGTGGAGAGATGGAGCAGGGACCCATATATATTGTATAAAATTGTTTTTTATGTTAAACTGGGCCTAGTGCGATATATAAACACAGCTACCCTGTTATTGCGCATTCAATACTAAGCTATTCAAATATAACAGAGGTGCATATATTCATGTTTTTAATTTAAACGTGCACGGTACAGGATGGCCATGCCACTGCCATTAATAAAAATACATCTTGCATACAACACTGAGCTATTCAAGTAATTAACAGATTCATGTTTTTATTTTAAACATACATGTAGAAGAGACAGTGAATCCTCAAGCCATCTGTGGATGCCACACATACTCCCACATTAGTGATATGTCGGACCCTGATGGGTAGCACACAACTTATCTAACCTTGGACGGATGGAGGTTGTCAGGCAGAGGGTCATATCAGCCTCACAATATGTTGGATGCATGTTAATGTGTATTTAAAGACATTTCAATTTGTGGAAAAAAATTGGTTAGAAAATTTATAAAAAATTATAAAAAATATAAAAAATTGTCTTATCAACCAAACATTTCACGACCCCCCTGCAGTACCTCCGCGGACCCCCTGTTGAAGACCTCTGCTCTAGTGGATCAGAGGACATCAGCTGACTCATGTATCCCAGATAACCTCCTGATATGGTCTGAGTGATCAGATCTCAGGACAGATTGGAAACACATTTGGGCTAATTCAGACCTGAAGTTAGTGGTGACCTCCTGTGATTGGATCAGTCAGGAGGACGGATGTTAATACCAAGTCTGAGTGGGCTCTTGTTGTGGATCTGGATATTGATCTGCATGTATGATCTCAATAGATGTTTATGCAATATGCTGATGAAGTGGCCAATCAACCTCGGCAGTAGTATGTGTCATCCGAGTGCCCTTCTAGTTACAATAATTTTTTTAGACAATTGAATTGTTAATGTTTAGGATAATTTAGGTTTTAGTTCCAACCTTCTACCACTTTTAATGCCAAAACTGGGATGTTTGACCTACCTACAGAGCTATTCAATCTGTTTCGGGAGTCAGTAAATCTAGTTCAGTTTTGGCTGTTAGTACAGATTTGGGATAGGACCATCCAGACATCAGACAAATGCTTCGGCTATGGTATAACCTTGTGAGGACGTCTGATCTGAGATTTATAAAATAGGTATTGAACTGGGACGCTTTACTTGGGCCAGTGAGCTGAAGTCGTTGTTCCATTTGAATGATATTTCATAGGGATGCATACGACCAAATATTATCTTAGAAAATGTTTACATCTGTCGATATTGATAGTTATCACGATGAAAGTCAAACTAAGAGAAAGCTGTGGTTTTAAACTCTTAATGGGCAGAGAATGACAAATATTTGATAAATAGATAAACCTGTTACAAATCTGAGGTTGATCAATTATACAGTGGGTACGGAAAGTATTCAGACCCCTTTAAATTTTTCACTCTTTATTTCATTGCAGCCATTTGCTAAAATCAAAAAAGTTCATTTTATTTCTCATTAATGTACACTCAGCACCCAATCTTGACAGAAAAAACAGAAATGTAGAAATTTATGCAAATTTATTAAAAAGAAAAACTGAAATTTCACATGGTCATAAGTATTCAGACCCTTTGCTCAGTATTGAGTAGACGCACCCTTTTGAGCTAGTACAGCCATGTACTAGCCATGGCTAGTCAAGAATTGTCCCAGAGTTGTTCCGAAGCCACTCCTTTGTTATTTTAGCTGTGTGCTTAGGGTCATTGTCTTGTTGGACGGTGAACCTTCGGCCCAGTCTGAGGTCCAGATCACTCTGGAAGAGGTTTTCTTCCAGGATATCTCTGTACTTGGCCGCATTCATCTTTCCTTCAATTGCAACCAGTCGTCCTGTCCCTGCAGCTGAAAAACACCCCCATAGCATGATGCTGCCACCACCATGTTTCACTGTTGGGATTGTATTGGGCAGGTGATGAACAGTGCCGGGTTTTCTCCACACATACCGCTTAGAATTAACGCCAAAACGTTCGATCTTGGTCTCATCAGACCAGAGAATCTTATTTCTCATAGTCTGGGAGTCCTTGATGTGTTTTTTGGCAAACTCTATGCAGGTTTTCATATGTCTTGCACTGAGGAGAGGCTTCCGTCGGGGCACTCTGCCATAAAGCCCCGACTGGTGGAGGGCTGCAGTGATAGTTGACTTTGTGGAACTTTCTCCCATCTCACTACTGCATCTCTGGAGCTCAGCCACAGTGATCTCTGGGTTCTTCTTTACCTCTCTCACCAAGGCTCTTCTCCCACGATTGCTCAGTTTGGCTGGACGGCCAGGTCTAGGAAGAGTTCTGGTCGTCCCAAACTTCTTCCATTTAAGCATTATGGAGGCCACTGTGCTCTTAGGAACCTTGAGTGCTGCAGAACTTCTTTTGTAACCTTGGCCAGATCTGTGCCTTGCCACAATTCTGTCTCTGAGCTCCTTGGGCAGCTCCTTCGACCTCATGATTCTCATTTGCTCTGACATGCACTGTGAGCTGGAAGGTCTTATATAGACAGGTGTGTGCCTTTCCTAATCAAGTCCAATCAGTTTAATTAAACACAGCTGGACTCCAATGAAGGAGTAGAACAACTCAAGGAGGATCAGAAGAAATGGACAGCATGTGAGTTCAATATGAGTGTCACAGCAAAGGGTCTGAATACTTATGACCAATAAAATAAAAAATAAAAAAATGAACTTTTTTGATTTTAGCAAATGGCTGCAATGAAACAAAGATGAACAATTTAAAGGGGTCTGAATACTTTCCGTTCCCACTGTATGTTATACGTCCTCATTGTGTTTGCACAATGCATAAGCATTGAATGAATGCTTAAATATTGAAGCCTAGTTGGTAAATTAGACTGAGATCATTATTAATATTGTTTTATTGCCTAGCCCTAATATGTCATTTATTTTTTCAGACTAAGTTGCTTTGTGATATTCAGGAGATTATGAGCAAAATGTTTCTATTGCATAAAGAAAAAAGATCTGTTTGTTGAACATTTTGCTGAATGCAGATATATACAGTCGAACCTTATGTATACAATTTACATAAAAGACAAAGATCGTTATGTGCACAGCTCCATCCAGAGACAGGCAGGTTTAATGCTTCTCCAGAGGAGGACAGACTTTGTTGTGTGTGCTCAGTGAAATTGAGAATGAGATTCATGTCGTGTTCTATTGGAAATAAGGGGTGAACTTGTTTGTAAAATGTCCTTTTATTTCTGTTAATTTCTTCTGGCTCGATAATGAAAAACTTTCTTATGCTTCAGGAGGGGAACTTTTTGTAGCTGCTTTAATTTGCAATCTAAAGGCTTGAGCTGTAAACTATACTTTATTTTGTGATGGAACACTGCAACTGTATCTCTGGCTGTTTTGAAAACCGATGAGAGTATGGCAGTCTGTGCACAACACACAAATTAAATAAAGTCATAAAAAAATTGATCCTTTTAATTTTAGCTGTTTACTTCAGATGTTTTTTCCAATAATTTGAGCCAACCCTTTTTGCTGATTATTTATTACTTATAGCCAACAGTTTAAGTTGTTAATTACCTCTGCCAAGGAGGTTTTATGTTCACCCCTGTCCATTTTTTGTTGGTGGTATGGATCAGGGAAGAAGCCATAAAATGTTTGTGCAGATATGGATCAGGGGTTGACTCCGGGATTCTTTTTTCAAAATGTTCCCCTCTTTCCCAGGAAATAATTTTGGGATCTTGTTTGATCTTGATATTTAGGGAACTGATATCTATGAGTGTGTGAAATTTGGTGCATCTCAATATAATTTAAAAGGACTGGGGTCTCGGCAGAGGTGAATATGTATATATATACATGTATATGTGTCCTTTCCACTTATCAAACCAATAGCTTTCAACCTCTTACTTTCAGCTAAATAATCATGAGCTTTCAGCTAAGTGATCATAAGCTACCACCTGATTCAGCATGACACCTCGTGTATTGGGTTAGAAAAAATGGTTTCTTATGAAGTGGGAAAACATTCCCACCAGAGTTCTGCATGGTGCTTTCATCCTGAGGAACAGGAGTTCACTCTGACTTGTCCTCAACAGAAAAGAGGCTGGCTCAGCGTGGCGCTCAGTGAAGTTTTGTACGGATTATGAGGAGTTTTGAGTCCTTTGTGTCCAGGTCCGTACATTCAAGTAGTAAAATCTAGGACAGATTCTTGTCTTTTGTTTCATTGGTGCCGAGTGAGTAACACATAGAAGATGGGTCAGCTGAGCACAATGTCCCTAACCTGCAGTGTTAGCTGAAAGCATTCATCAGGTTTTTATGTCACGCTCTATCTGAATCAAAAGAATATGCAAATATGTACACTCCGGCTCCGGCTCCGGCTCCAGCTCCATCTCCAGCTCCAGCAACAGCAACAAACAAAACATTCATGCCGACACCGGCCTTTGCTGTGGGTCTGTGTAGACAAAGTCATCCTAAGTGAAATTGACTTATCTTTCAAACCCCAAAAGCTAAATTAGTCTCACTCATTCAGAAATCATAGTTCTTTTCTTATCCCTCTTCCAGTTAGTTTATTATTCTCAGCTTGATGGTATACAGTTCAATCTTAAATATATACGCAAAGTCTATTGTCTTTATTTGAGATACTGGCAGTTTCCTAACATTTCCCAGGGTTTGGCTTTTCCTTTCTTAACATCATTAGTCGGGTTTTTAAATCAGCCCCTACTGCTGTGAGTCATCGGGTATCCCCGTCAGATTCACAGTCAATGGGAGTGTTCCACGAGTCTTGTTGAAAGGGAATCACTTAGGGGAGATACCAAGCTTGATCAAAGTCTGTCATTCTCAACAAATCAGCCATCCTCTGTTTGTTTGCTTGCTGTACTATGGTTTTTTTTTCATTCTGGAGATAGACTGCAACTGGGCCAGTAAGCATTTACCAATAGTTCCCTTTCAAAAGTAATAATTTAATGCCTTTCAATTTGCTGCTGTTTACATACCATCATTTTGTGCTCTCGCTCTGTTCCACTAAACTGGATGTATTTATTTTTTATTTTTGTTGCAGCCACAGTAAGCAGCTGTTGCTAACGTCTTAAAACCTGAACATTTGTCCTCTCATATCAGCACATCCAGTGGCAGGCCATTAACCTTGGTGTTTGTTCACTCAGGAAGCAGAGGGCTCCCTGCCCTACCTGCTGGTGCTGTGTGGGGACCACGGCATGTCGGAGACCGGCAGCCACGGAGGGTCCTCAGAGCAAGAAATCAACACACCCCTGGTGCTCATAAGTCCGGCCTTCAAAAGAAAAGGTACTGTGTTTATTGTTTGGCCAAAGAAGCAGACATGAGACTTTTTCTTGGAATCCAAGAGATTCTGTTTAGCTGCAGTCAACATTTTACAGAGGACTTTACAGTTGCTACCTGTCAACTTACTAACATATGAATAAAAAAGTTATGTTTTTAAGATTTTGATAATCTCATAGAGACTATATCTAGTGGTCCACCAGTTTTTTGCATTAATTATCTAGCCTGTGCGGCCCGTTATAATCTAATTTGTTCTGCTACGGTTTCAAAATGAACCAACATTTTTGACACCTCTCATAAATGCAGGAATACTTTGACATTTATACAACTCTCAATACACTGTCTTTTTGGGGGTATATTTTACTGATGTCACACCCTGTACAGATTGTTAAGCCCAATGAGGTAAATAGTGATATGTGAATATAGGCTATACAAATACCATTTGATTTCATTTCATTCAAAATGTTCCAAACCACATGTTTCGATCCCTTCCTGCATTGTATAGCTGTGTGTATCGCTATTTGCAGCGTGCTCATTTGTGCTATCAACTATAAAGTTGTTACCATTCATGCAGGCATTTAGACCTCTTACTTTTAGTTTCAGGTTTGCACTTACCTACACTGTTCTCTCTCGTGAGAACCTGTCTTCCACACTAGTCTGTGTACCTGTCACATGTGAGAGCGACGTTTGTGCAAGTGCACATGCACCACTGCAACTGCAATAGATTGAATGAATTATATCTAAAATACTGGGTCTATCCTACAACTGAATAAACCATTCTGTGGTTATTCATGAAAGATTAAAAAAAATATATGAATCAAGTGAACTAAACATGTAAATAGAATCTGTAAGTAAATTATGCTGATACATAACTTTGCATCCATTTTACTCTGAGGAACAGTGTCACCTCAAATGAGATCAAACAGAAGCTCAGGAGCAGTGATGAATGTCGATGAGTCGGAAAGTGTGATCTTGATAATTGCTTCTTTCTCAGCTAAGTCTATTTTTGAGATCTTTTCTTGCATAGATTTGTTATTTATAGATCATTCATGTTAATTAATATTTTGCAGTTGAGTTGTTGCTACAGAATTCAGGCTTTTGCTGGCACTCTGCACCTCCTGCGGTGCCAACAGCTTGAATGATTTTTTGTCTACCTTAGATTTTGTTTCTATCAAATTCTACAGAAGAGGTTTGGAAGTAAGTGCCAAACTCTGTGTTCTCTTCAAATGAAATACAGCAACCACAATGTTAAAACCACTGACAGGTGAAGTGAAAAACATTATCTTGTTACAATGACACCTGCCAAGGGGTGGGCTACATTCAGAGGCAAGTGAACAGTCAGTTCTTGAAGCTGATGTGTTGGAAGCAAGAAAAGTGTAAGGATCAGAGTGAATTTGACAAAGGCCAGAATGTGGTGGCTAGACAACTGAGTCAGAGCATCTCCCCAGTGGTCAGTATCTACCCAAAGTGATCCAAGGAGGGACAGGTTGTGGGTCATGGGCGCCGGTAGCTCATTACTCGCACGTCATGTTTGACAACTGCTATCTGTGTGATGACATGGGGATGTGATCTATTTAATATATCAATCAGTGGCCTCATCAGTAGAACATTTTATTTTTAAGAAATCAAGAACGTCTGCATAGGATCAGAATTCATTACCGGCTCTGTACCGGAGCTGATCTTTTGAATCTATACCAGTTTAATCAAACAGCGCAGTCACAAGAAGCCACATGGTCTCTTTGTACATCTTTCACTATCCTTGTGTTTTCCTGTATTACAGTCAAAATAATTTAAGAACAATAACACAGAATGGGTAAGGTGATGAATTCCCAGCCAGGAACCCTCAGCAACAGTAGTGCAACGAACTCAGTAACTGATGCAACAATGGTTTAATGTGTTGATAGACAAAATATCCGCCTCCTGAGGCAAGAGAGATATGAATGAACAGAGCTACAGGGCCCATACACACATTTCTTTCTTCATAACAAATTTTCACATAGCTGCTAAGGTTGTTATTGTGACAGCATTCATACAGAGGCATATTTAAGCTGAGAAAATGTGATACTCTGTATATTTGAGGTATTAGGACTTTAGACATGGCTGTAACTGTGGTATTGTAGAGATAATGTTAGTGAGCTGTAATGCATGTGGCATTGTGCTCAGCTGCAGTTTTCTCATTTCTGAATCTGCATTCAGTGTGTGTAACCTTTCACGGAGTTATGATACATCTGTTCTGCCAGAATGTGAGTCGCTCTGTTGTGTAACTCTCCCATGGTCATACCCAAATAGTACAGTACACACTGATTGAAGGTAACAATACGTATATGTGGTCCATCATGGTCTGCTAAGCAATTAGTTCTTCTTGACGTCTTTGTTGGGATCAAATGACAACATCATGAAAAATAATGTGTTTGACAAAAACCTGTTTCCCAATTGCTGCAACTAAAACCATAACTTTAACAATAGACAGTCACTGCACACATATAAACAAGCCTGATCTACTTGGTAGATTTATGGCACGAATCTTTTCACTTAAATTGGTGAATTTCTCGACCTATTTCATTGTGTCCTTTTCCAAAAGAGCTCATAACTGATGTCTGTTGTCCCAGCCTTCAGTTTACAGCCGTCTTGCCTCCCTGCCATGTGGTGTTAATATTTGGATGCATACAGCAGAATCGTTAATTATCTTAATCTGAAAACTTCCCTCAAACATAAAAAAACAATGTGCACATTGTGGCTCCCGCCCCAAATTGCTTCCACTCTTTGTTTGTATTCTGAAAAGCTCCTTACAGGAAGTTTCAACATGGGACAGGCAAAGTCACAATCACTTGATAGTTTCTTTTCATTTATATTTTTGTTTCATTGGTTCAACATGTTGTGACTACCCTATTCATCATATGTACAGCCATTAATAGACAAGTCATTATGAGGCTTATTGCTGGTGCATTCAGATTCTAGATATTACCCTGATCAGCAAATTGGATGCCACTAATACACTCTGTCTTAATACATAAAATAAGTCCTTTGTGGATTAAGGTTGTTGACGTTCCTCCACACTCCCTCTCCATTTTCTGTGACCGCAGTTTGATGGTCCTGAGGGGAAAACGATAGCAGCAATGAGATTCTTCATCTGTTTTCACTAGAGTGGTGTCCAACTAAAATATACTATACATAAAAATACACTGACTTCCAAATAACAGAGGGGCGTGGGATACTTTACTGTCAGTGATGTGACTTCAGGAGAAGTACCTCCTTTTCCTGCTTCATCTTGATGAGTGCTGTGAAAGGCTTTTAGACAACCTCTTATTGGGTGAACGCAGAAATCCTCCATAGAACACTTTTTGTCTGTGAATTGCTTTAAGGTTTGAATAAATAAAATGTGACTTTTGTTCTTATAAATAAATTCCTGTTTTTGCAGCTATTACTGATTGATTGATTGGTTGATAGTTACACAATTGAGATTCAACATTTGGATCATTTTTGAAAGCTTTTCCATTTTCCGTGTTTTGAACTGCAGGTTTTTTCATGGGAAAAATCCTCAAGCAAACAGAAAGTGGTGCATTTTCACTTTCAATGTAATTTGGAAATAGATGAGGAACCTGATAGCATGCAATTTCAGTGACCCCGGTTTTTGCTGTGTTGTTTTCTGAACAAATAAACCTCAAAGTATATATATTAAAATGCAGTTAATCCATGTGCCATTAAAAAAACATCATGTATTGCAGGTGCACTTACTGCTTTCCATGTGTGTTGTTTTCTTCATGTCAGTGGGAATGGAGAAGCCCGGAGTGGTCGAGCAGGTTGACCTGACCCCAACCCTGGCCCTTGGACTCGGCCTGCCAATATCTCAAAACAGCGTGGGCCGCGTCATCCCAGGTGTCCTCGAAGAAAGCTCACTCAGAGACCAGCTGCGCTTTCTGCATCTCAATGGCCACCAGCTCAGCTGCCTGCTTAAAGACAGCACGCCCAACTATGAGAAAGGTGGGTTGCAAATTCCTGTGTCCACTCTCCGTAGTTAAAAGCCCAGCTAACAAGGACCTTTGCTTACAGGGAGTCTCATCATTATGCTCTGCTGCTTCCAGAGTGCTAATAGTATCAGTGTCTGTTTTTTTTTTTTTCATGCACACATCAACGACATTACGCGTGGGAACAATATTAATAACATCTTTTCTTCACTAACGAATCTTACGTTGTGAAGTTCTTTGATCATCAAAGTTGTTTTAAATGAGCTATATAAATAAAATTGACAATGACAAAACCTGCCGAACTGAAGTGGGCATCACAAGGTAAAGCTATAAACTATCTAATACCTTTTCCAAATAAATATTTACCCTCTTGGAATAAAGCTACCTAAATGAAAGGATAAAAGAATAATACTATGTCTGGTTATCCCGCTGCTAACACACCTAGTACATCAATATACATTAACTCCCACAAGCAAAGAAACGTAGAGTGGTGCCGACAGTCTGTGGTACTGTGAGCGCATTGCTCCTACGTGTCAGGCTGGTTATGTACGACTCCAGCAGTTGTCAGAGGTGGGTCGTTCCCTCTGATGAGAATCTATATATCTTATAAGGAAGATACTGTGGGAGTAGTCAAAAGGATTTTACGATCTCTGAAGACCCTTGTTATCCTCAGAGACTCAAACAATCCACCCCCAGCTCCAGGGGATCCTCCCAGAACGGTGATGTCATGTTACAAAGGAACTAATTTGTCAGTGGGTGCTGGTTTTACACTGGTTGATCTCTTAACACCAATTTAACCTGCTCCAGAGCAGGTTAGCCGTTCAGTATAAGTTACCATTGCGATTTACACCGATAAAAAGTAAATCAGCTTCTGAGGACGGTAATCCCTGAATTTACCCTGTATAACCACAAAAAAATATTTCTGCTTCATTGCACAGGCCCCTGCTTTACTCATTCACTTTAACCACGCTGAATGCCCTGTTCAGCCTTTTTCTTCTTTTAACAATGGGCTAGGTAGGCTGTAAAGTGAGAGGGTTCATACCCACATAGAATTCTGACCTGACTTCTGATCCTTCTTTTCCCGCAAACTAAATAATAAACATTCCCAGCACCAATCAGACAAACAAAGTTAATTAGTAGCTTGTGGGTATATTGGAGGATTCAGCAGCTAAATGGAGAGATATGTCCTTTGGGAGTTGGTGGAGACCAAAACAGAGCTAAAAGTACATTTTGGAAATTTTCTAACCAGATTACGGACTCCAAATGAATGCTTATGTTGCTTCATGTTAGCTGAATCCAAACTTGTTGAGCACCAAACACAATATATGTATGAATTGGTTGTTAAGCTTTCAATTTCAGCTATGGTTAAGTCAGACTGGCTACAGTGGCTAGGATAAAAATAGCCTTGTTAACCAAGGCTAGCTCTAACATCAGCAAGGATATCTAAATTACTTCCTTTTTAAAAGCATCACACATGTCCTAACAACACAATAGAACAGAAGAGCGAAAAATCAAAGACATTCCTTACTTAGCTATTGAACTAACATTTGTTTTTTCCTCACTCTATACAAGGGTTAAGGGCAGCGGATATCAAACCTTGTTAAGCCCTATTAGGCAAATAGTGATCTGTGGATATAGGCTATACATATATAATTTTGATTGAATAAAGACAGAAAAAATATACAAGTACAGCGGCACTCTTCATAAAACCAGCCGACTAGCATTTCATTGCATGCCCATTAACGTAGGCCTGGCGGTCTGACAGTGGCCCCCCACTTTCAAGTGTAATGTGAGCTGTATACCTTTTAGTAGCACAGCATCAGCCACTTTTTGATCTGAAGGTATAACATTTAGCTGTCTGACAGATGTCTGTTACAGCCAGTGTTATCTCAATACTCCACATGAGGTATTGACGTAACATATGCATAACTAGCACTAAGAGGGTTATATACTTATTGAGATTTGAGTGTCATTTTGTTTTTCCCTCACATTTTGTGCATGTAAGTGTTGTCACTGAAAAAAAAAAAAACGCAGATGGCACAGCCTTGAGTTGACTCAGAAATGGTTTGCTCTAAATAAAAGTCCATCTCCTCATTATTCACAGCATGTTGTCGCCTGCATCAAAGCAGCTTCTCACAGAGTTTAACCTGAAACAGTCTGATTAAAAGCTAGGGTAGAATCATCTCACCAATTCAAAACATTCATCACACCAAACGTCATCAACACTGTGGTCTTTTACAGAAACAGGGAATTTTAGATTTCAACATGACAAAGATGAAAAGAAATCCATTGAAACGCATTGTATTTCGGCTTATGGTTTCTATTGTAAGATTGAAAGTATTCATTTTGCAGTAAGATTTAATCCTGTAGATGTTCCAGCTTCAGTACATTTGTAGTGTCTGGTTGGTGCAGATGAATCACACATGCACCGACGAGAAGAAGGGAATAAAAAGCCGCCATAAACACTGACCTGCTCTGAGCACGCCGGCTCCTGTCATGTCGGAATGTGAGTGACTGCAAATTTGTATACGGATTTTGTTTCAAGTTCATGAATAAATAACCTTACATCTGTGAAAACTCAACACAGGAGCCTTGCAAACAGTCTACGATTTGTTCAGGCACATTCATGCTGCCTACTCTTTGTGCAAATGTATGCTTATATCCTCGCACGTTTTGCTCCCTACTTATATCTGGGGGTCACACTGTTTGTCAGAGTTATCCATCTTGCTGACTCTCCCCCACGCCTCCTATTTTCCTCCCTCTCCGTCTGCTCTCTGCTGCTGTCCTCCACTGCTGTCCTCCACTTTGGCAAACATGTGATACACCAATGGCAGCATAACCATTGCTAATGTTTGATGGGTCGGAAGGAATTTATCTTGTTATTGTAAATGAGACAGAGGCACGGAGGCAGTGAAGGCTCTTTGATTAGTTGCTTTTTTGGAAACTAATTGGACATGTGGTATTTAATTTGAGATTTCATAATCTTCAACAGCCGTTTTTTTTTGTTTGAGCCGTTTAAACCAAAAGTCAACTTTTTTTATTGCTTAGGTTTTTTCGTGAGCATAGAATAGATTTGAGCTTGAAGTTATGACAAAATAAATAACTGGTGGTGCTAAGATAACTCACACAACCACAACCATCTGAACTAATGAGAAGTTTCTGAGCAAAGATAACCGCAGCTAGGACAAATGGGATGACCAGAGAAGCAAAATATTTACAAACTAATGTAAGAATCCTTGTCAAGCACTGCAGGACTGATTTAAACCATTAGCTTGGCTTTGTAACAAGTTACAGTAAATTAACTTAATGACATTTCAGATTTCACTTCTACATGTTTTTCAAATGGGGTCAGGGATAAAGATCCTCCTGAGAGACTACCAAGACGGAGACGAAAGGAAAAATGGTCGCATTGATGAAGGAAACCACTGACAGCAGTGTCTACAAATTTTTAACCACATTGTGAAATATATTAATAACCACTGGATGGATTTTCATTTGAGTCTGTTCCTGCATTCATGGTTTCCAAATGATCTAAGGTTTTGTTTAGTCTTGTTACGTCTTTGGGCCCAAACGCATTCGTAGTTTCAGTTAACAGAGAGCTGTCTGAAAGAAAACAGTGACACAAACCTCTTTGAGGTAATAAGCTAATAACGCATTTTCAGAACTTGATTTGAAACAAACTACTTCTTTGACATAAAAAAAACTCTGGCAGCACATTTCCCTTCACTATTTTGGTCCCTGGTTTCCATAGTGATGGGATGAAATGGAAATTATTTCAGCAGACCTACATTTGGATGTGTTGATTTTTTTTTTTTATCTGTCCACTTGGGTAATCATGAAGCTGTTATGCAGCAGAATGTAATAGTTGTCACTTCTGGGAAATTCGCCTGGGACGGTATTTTAAGCAGCATGTCAGTTGGACACCTGTTGGGGTCACGTTTTAACTGGGTGTGAAAGAAGTTTCTCAAAAGAAATTTGTCTGCGGTCTGAGGTGAAATGTTCCTCTTTTCAGCATCCAAGTATGTTTCATCAAGGACAAAACTACTACTACCGAAAAAAAACATAAAACAAAGTTTTAAAATGCACAGTGAGTCACTGCATTTTCATGCACGCATGTATCCCGGTTATCGGGTTTATGAACAATCCCAATATTGTATTCAAGCTTTTAAACATCATATCCAAATTTCAGTATCCTGGACTGGCTCTTATCGTGGATTTGAGAACCCCGATTTTACTAGTTGAAGTAAGAAATCTTATCCTGGTTTCTGATGATCATTCTGTGACTGAACTCCACCATGACAACCCAATCCTACCAGTAACAGCTGCGCATCTTCACCCACTGTCTCCTGGTTCTGTGCGGTGGCAGTGACAGCAGGACACAGGCCAATGATTAATTATTAAGGATGTTTATTATTTGCTGTCGCTCTCGTCTGACGTACTTGTAGGTGGGCACGGCTGCAGTAGCCCAAACATTAGCACGTGGGCTGCTGCTACTCCTCCACTCTGTGCCTCAACCTAAGCTGGCGTAGCTGTAACTTAATTCCAGCCACATGATTGGTTTGGCACGATGCTATTCCCATTATCATTGGCTGTTCGTGTTGTCTTTCAAAACTGGAATGAGTTCTATCGACGCTGTATCAGCCAAGACTTATATTTATATCGAGGAATATTCATTTTGCGATAATTATCTTTATTGTTTTATCACCCAGCTTTACTATAAGCCGAAGTGGCCAAAAGCCGCCACAATTCTATTTCTCCTTTAGGTTTTAAAACAATTTATCTTTGTACCTAAGTAAGACTAACCCCCCTAACATAAAGGGAAGGTTTTGGAAGGTTAACTCAGGTGATGAGAGGTTTAAAAAACCTTGTTCTTCATCTATATGTCTCTGCCCTAATCTCTGCCTGTCCACCATGTTTCAATCTTCATATTGTATTTTGTTTTGTGACTCTAACCTCAGGCGTCTTGGAGGGCCATTAACCAGTCGCTGTACTTTGAGACAGATGAAACATGGCCAGGGCCATCGATATTGCATGATTCATGCCTGTGGCTTAAGGATCTAATATTTCTACCAGCCTCTCTGTCTGGCAAAGCCACAGTCACCATTTATCACCTCTATGCCTATGCTGCTGAGATAGGAGCTGTACTCCAAAATGTTGTTTTTAGTTGTGTGTGTGTGTGTGTGTGTGTGTGTGTGTGTGTGTGTGTGTGTGTGTGTGTGTGTGTGTGTGTGTGTGTGTGTGTGTGTGTGTGTGTGTGTGTGTGTGTGTGTGTGTGTGTGTGTGTGTGTTTTACTGAAGTGTATCACAAATCAAACCTCCACATTGCTTCGTCCTTGAACAAGCTCCTAAAGCACTGAAGTCAAATGAAAATGGGCATAATCTCATCTGCTTTGTCGACACATGTGAATCCGTCATCGATTGTCCAATTACACATAACATTCTTTACTACACAAACAATTGTAAGGGTTCAGTGTGAAGAATTTAGTGAAATCTGGTGTTGAAGTTGCATGTTGCAGCTGAACACCCCTCGACTCACCCTTCCCGTCAAGAAATGAGAGAGAACCTGTGGTAACCTTCAGTTGTCATAATAACCAATCCAGTTTGGACTAATGTAAAAAACATGGCGGCCTCCGTAGAGACGACCCGCTCTTGATGTAGATATAAAGTAGTTCAATGTAAAGGCTCATTCTAGAGTAAAGAAAAAACAACATATTGGACTATTTAGGTGAAACATGCTAGAGAAAACATCACTAGGATTATTTTATATTCAGTTTCTGCCAACAGATTCCCTTTCACCTAAATCTTACGAACCGAACCTTTAAAGAAACAAGACACTGAAAAGACAAAAAACACTTTTAAAACATCCAGCATACACCAGTATGATTGATGAAGAGGTGAGTAATATTACTGATCTCTCATTCATAATTATACAAATACCTGCATTCTCTTAATGATGAAATACGGCAGAGTAGACTGTTTCCCTTGAGGCCTTTTCTGATGTCTGGCAAAGCACTCCTCTAACTTTTCTTCAGTTTTGCATGGTTTTGTTTGTATTTATAAAGGCAAATTTTACAACCACGATTGGATGCTGATCGTGGCTCAGCATCCAAACTTGGGTGTAAAATTACAACAATTATTCTTATAATGTAACAATATGGTTTTAGATTGTTGATATGAAAATAATGCTGGTTACTAACAAGACTGCGGACTACGGAAACATTGCATTTAAGAGGAAGTCTGAAAGCAGAAGTGATGCTAAATAACTGTAAAGCTCAGATTAATTGCGCCAATTAATAAGGTTAATTGTCTTGATGCATCAGGACAATTGGTGATAAATAAAGACTGAAAAATCAAGGTGATCTGCAAGAGGAAATTCAAGTGGTTATTAATTTCTCGTTTTGACAAATATGTCTGAATGCAATAGCTGCAGCAGGAAGTATACGACATTAACACCATTTAAGTAATTGACAAAAAACAATAATGTCTGATAAATGTCACTTCACAATTTAAACGGTCCATTTTCTTATTCCCAACCCCTCCTTTGCTAACTTCTGTCAAATCCAGAGGCTGGCTTTGAGCAGTTCCGTGTGGCAGAAAAGGCTCATGGGAGCTGGATGAAGCTCTACCTAGAGGGGAACACCTCCGAGGTGCTGTCCAATATGGGGAAAAAGGTCCTAAAGCAGTATCTGGACGCCCTGGCCTCCATGAGCTCGGCTCTCGGCAAACAGCTGGGCAAGTACGACATGTACTCCATGATCGCAGGCATGGTCTTTGTATTCCAGGTGAGTACAGAAGAAATGAATTCATCCTCCGCACTTTAATGATTTGTAACTGATGTGTCTGAGAAAACAAATACAATACAGAAAGGTTTTTTCGATAAGAGAATTGAGATCAGGAAGAAGATGCTTTGCAATTATGGAGTAAACTTGTTGCTGTGGTCTCTTATATATTATCTATA
The DNA here is from genome assembly GCF_947347685.1 of Pleuronectes platessa. NCBI lineage: Eukaryota > Metazoa > Chordata > Actinopteri > Pleuronectiformes > Pleuronectidae > Pleuronectes > Pleuronectes platessa. The sequence continues at coordinate 9,228,355 of NC_070633.1, forward strand.
TATGGCCAATTTTTAATTGAATTGTCCCCACCATTCATAAATGCTCTATTCAAACCATTATATGGTTTATGATGGTGCGTTCACATGTTGAGATTACATACAAAGTCAATGCAAAGACACGATCGGGCGTGAATAGCATCTATCCTGCGTTTGCCGATATTATGTGTCTGTCACGTCATTCGCATCCAAGTAAGCCAGTGAGCGCTGATACTGAAACTCACCAGACTCAGTCCTGGCACCGACTGAGCTAGAGGATGATCAAACCGGTCACACGTCAGCATCAGGTAGCCCAGGAAATGACATCATCCAGACACAGCTCCTGGAGGGTTCCATAAAAGTCCGTGAGCTGGGTGTTCTTCCAAATGGGCTTGTGGACCCACACAAATCTGCGCTGGCTTCTCCAAATTGTTTCCACAACACAGCAACTGTAGCTGCTTCAGCCAGTCGGCCAATCGCGTAACGCGAATAAACAGAATAGATCCCGCGGCGCGAATTGCGGGTTAAGGGCATCTCGGAAATGTAGGTCGCATTCGGTCACTTTATGCTCTGCGTCGCCGAAAAGCTGGTGGCCGGATGCATACTTTTTGTTCGTGTTGTCCATGCATCCCATTCCCGTGAACACCGTATCTGAAGAACACCTTGAGGGGATTTCTTCAAATTTGGTAAAAATTTTCATTTGGAATCAGGGATGAACAAATAAGAATTTCAAAAGCAAAGATCATGGTTGCCTCATGTTCTTGAGAATGCGATACATAAGAAACACCTATACAGAATTTCATTACATCTGTGGTCTAAAGTCAAAGTTCACAGGATGTTGTGAAATGTTACTTTAAGAACTCCTCCAGAGAATCATTTCAAATTTGGGACAAATGCTCACTTAGATGCATGGATCAAATAATGAGATTTTGTTGGTTAAAGGTCAAGCTCACAATACATGTTTTTGGCCTCTTGAACATGATGCATCAAGTCTGCCTTTAGGTAATGTATTCAGATGTTGACCTATTCCTACTTGATCTCCAAGATAAATTGAATACAACTGCTGTGTGGTTGTTTAATGTAGTGTCAGTTTAAGGAAAGCTTAATTAAAGTTATTTAAAACTTCTCTTCTTCTTCTCTCCATTCTCCCCCCCACTCCTGGCCTTCAAGCTCCTGTTGGTCTTACTGCTAGCGATGCCTGAAGCCCTCAGCGGTGCAGCAGCAGTGGACCTGCCCGTCCTTTCATCCCTGCTCTCCCTGCCTTTCTACCTCCTGTGCCTGCTGCTCTCCTCAGTTCACGTCTTGGTGTGCACATCTGCCGAGAGCTCCTGCTACTTCTGCAGCCTCTCCTGGGGTCTCGTGTTTGTTGCTGTTGTCTTCTCCTCGGCGATGTTTTGTATTCTGATCTCCATGGTAACACGCCGACTCCCCCAGGGGACGAAGATTCACGGGAAGGTGAGTTTGTGCGTCTAAATATACCACTCATACACAAAGATAGAGACAGTGACAGATCCTTTACCTGTGCACAGCTGCATTTAAAGTCCAAACCTTTTTGATTGTTTTATAAAAAAAGAAGCTTCAAGGAACAATTGTGCAAAAAGGTCTTATGTCTTTGTATTCAGAGCTCATGCAAAATACATTTTCACTTCCTTCAGGTAAAGAAACTTTACCTTTGGGACCATCAGAATTTATTTTAGAGAAAATCCACTAACTTTTTCAAGGGTCGGGTGACGTACCTGTGTTATTTTCACCTACTTTGTGATTTAGCAAAGTCTTCACTAATTCAGCTTTATATCAGATTGTTCCTTTACTTTGGAAAAAAAGGCCTAATAACACGTTGTTGTGGATTTTCTAGGATCTATGACAATATTTTCAGTGAGTGCCTTTTAGTCAATTTTAGAACTGCATTCAAGTTAACAGTGCATATATTGGTACGCACACTGTGTGTTTTTAATGGAAAATGGAATAATCATTAGGTTTAATAACTTACCCTTAATATGTTGAGCATATTAATATTAGCCTAAGGATCTTTAAATAGAGAAAGTACGAGTTTTGTTCAAACTCCTGAACTTCACTACTGAGGTCAGTAGAACATTACAATGTGAGCTGCTACAGTTTGTTCCACTGCAGGTTCAACGCTACGTCCCAGAGGTCACAGGCTCCCATTGTTTTCAGAATCCCTTAAAAACATCTTGCATGTCTGAAACACACTGCTGCTCTGATGAGCCTAATCCATTGTTATACATAGCATATGTTTTTACTCATATCAAAAACCAGTCTATCAGAAGTGAGTCCGTGCGGATCATTGTGTGTCTGCAGCTAAATGGTGTCTTCCACTCTGCATCACAGAAAGATTTACTCTACCTTTTTATTGCCATGCGAAGGTATCAACTGGTTTAATGAAAGTAAAGAAAATAGGCCAAAGAAACTTGACTACATCAATATAAAGCTATTGTAGGAAAAATTTATATAGATTTTCTGTTGAACATTGGGCTAGGGGATATAAATATAAAGTTACATCATGATAAACATTTTCCTATCAGTCTATATCTACAATTATCACGATAAATGTAACATTATTATTTCTTTAAAGTTTAAAGACTTATGTTTGCTCCTGAGAAAAGGTTGTGGTTTTAAACTCTTTTATGAGCAGAGAATGACAAACAGCAAAACATTTCACAAATGTGACCAATGATATATTATATCTCCTCACTGTGCTTATATACAATATAAAAGCGTTATATCGATATTAGGGCTGTGAAATGATTAACACTTTTAATCAAATAATCACATGTTTCTATGGATTAATTATGATTAATCACATTAACAATTTTCTCGGTATATTTTTGTGAGAACAAAAAGATTTATGACAAAAGACGGATATATACATTTAAAATGTTTTCTTTTTTATTCGTAAATAAATAACAACAATGGTGCTGCAACTCAGCAGTTCATTAGCAGTTCCCTTTGCTATTCCATATGGAACATTAATATAATCTTCATCCTAAACAGAATTCGGGCTTCTTTTTTCTTTTCTTTTTAAATCAAACAGAAATTATTTGGGCTTCTTAGCCTTTGTTTTTATAGGATGGTTGAACAGTTTTCTATTTTTTGAGAGTGTGCATATCACCTTGGTTTTATTGAATGTTCGATCTTTGTTTTTTTGGAACACGATCTTCCCATCCAGAAGCTCCTCAGGTTCGTCAGAATTATCCATGTTATTTGTTTGTTTGAATAGCAGCTGCCGTCTGACTGCACTAAAGCGGCAACTAGTGCAGATTGGGCGGAATTGTGTATATATTGGAAGGTCCTCCTTCTGCGCATGCGTTAAATGCGTTAAAAAAAAATCACGAATGAATCCTGTAATTTAATCAACGCATTAACGTGTTATTTTTCACAGCTCTAATCGATATATATTAAGCTTTGTTTATATCGTTATTGATGAAATTATACTGCAATAATTATTTATATAGTTTCATTGCCCTGCCCGAGTTAATTATGGAAGCTTTATGAAAGTCAGTACAACAGTGGGATTCTGTTTATGTCACTTGAGGCTTTTTGGCAAGCAGTTTTATCTTCGGCAATAAAACTAAAGTGAAAACAATGGTAACATTTGGCCTAACTCTGCAAAACAGATTACTTTTATCAGTGGAAAAATTAAAACTTCCCATTTCTTCAACTTTGTAGTGATGTTTCCCCTTTCGCCATCACTTCGACAAAGGTTAACCACATACTACTTGATGCCAGATTTCTTCCATAATCAAAAGCATAAGATAACATGGGCTGAACCTGTTGGTGCACTGCTAAAATTAAATCATTTATTAAGCATTAAAAATGTCAAGGGGAACAGTCACTAATCTACCATGGCACAATAAACCTCCAAAGTTAATGGACAAAGTGCTGTATTGAAAAGGACCTCCACAAATAAAAGTAAATGCCAGCTATATATATAGATAACTCTTTTAAATTTGAGCAATCAATCAGATATAACAAGACAAGTTCTTCAGAAGGTGGACGCTCTCAGCCTTTAGTGCTTGTTTGAATTGGCCTAAAAGATGATTTGTCTTTACTGCTGGATCTCTTTGCTCACACTAATTTAAAGGTTACATCTCAATTCCCTTCCGCAAACTTCAAGAAAGTGCTGACACGGTGAAAAAAAGTCTGAGGAATTCCACAGACCATTAATTTGGGCAAATAAATAAATGTCCATATCTATACACTACACACTATACTATACAGTGCTATGGATGTTTCTTTGACTCAGTGGAAGTTTAATGCCATAAAAATGTCAATGTGCACATACCTCAGAGAGCTTTTGGACGCATAAAGAGAAATATGTCTCCTCACTGAGAGTCAAATTCCTGAGAAATTACCATGCTTTCACTAGAATTGTAACAGAAAGTTGTTATGAACTAAATTAATTAATCTATTTAGAAAGATTTTAACGATACCTATTTTTCTCGAAGTGACAAGTTCAGGTAAAAAATATTCCTTCCCACTACTAAATTGTAATACCTAGACTTTGCATATCGGTCACTGTCAAGTACCAATCTGATGCCAGTGCATAAAACAGCTACTTATATTGTATTTTAATAGCTGTCTGCTACTCGCCCTGTGTGGAAGTGATGATTGCTATCATCGTTGTATGGCCGTGGCTCAGGTTAAACCCTTTGATAAACAAATACATTGTATAATACACAGAGAATGACATAGAACTTCTTTTCTTATCTAGTTTAACGTAACTGAAAAAGAACACAATAAATTTCTAAATACATCTAAGAATAAATAACAGTTACTTCCTTTAAATAGCTGTTAAATGCTGCCACATTTTGTAATTGAAGACATTTAAGTAGTGACACCCTTTGAACCTGAAGTATTGTATACAGTCCACGTCACTTTTACTTGTGGGATTATTCGCAGCTGCTCTATGTCAATGCTGGCTAGTGGAAGTACAGCGCAGCTGTTGTTCTGGAGCGAGAAGTGGTTTGCCTATAAAGAAAATTGCAGATTTATCTGGGGGAAACTAATATCTTTAATTACATGGTATCGGATCAGTACATAGATTTGCTCACTTGCCAATGCCCAACCAGAATTTTCAGCAGTATCTGAAGAATTTTCTGACGTCTCTAGAACACGAAATCTAGGACCACGAAATAAAAGGGAAATAATCATTTTCTGGTAGTTATGGCCATAACTAATGATTGATTTCATATTTATTTGACATTTGACTCCTTCTTTTGATCAACTAATCAATTATTTATCAAACATCAGGGATTAATAAGTGTCCCAACTATATTAAACTAACCAATCCTCAAAGCAGAACCTCAGAGTTGAGAAGATTGAGGGAAACACTGGTATTAATGAGTCTCAGTGGTTCTTGCTTTTATATATGAGTTTATATATATATATATTTGTAAAACAGTATTTACTGTAACACAAATCTGTTTACAGATCTTGTTGGTACAGCTCTTGCTGACAGCCTCACTAAAAAGCTTGAAGTACAAAAGTTGCATCTCAGTATTATCCACCATGGGAGGGAGCAGATAACAACAGTTTACTATAAGTCATGTCAGGATTGTTATTGTCTTTGTGAGAGTGGAGTCTCCAGTCAAACCTTATCCCAAGTCACACCTTATCCCACTCAAGCAGATTATAAAGGCTAGTTACACTATATTTGAATGCATAATAAGATGTATTCTGTCATCAATTATAAAACCTTAAAGTCTACAAACTCTACAGTCACTGATTTAGCTTAGGAGAGGCTTCAGTTTCAATTTGAGTTTCATGTCAAAATGAATTCTTATAATGTGTGCTCATCCACTTAGTACCTGTTGTGAATAAACAAAGACATATTCTTACACACAAAGTAAGTTGATGAGATTCTTTGCTAACTCCCATAACTTTTGAAAGATACTCCCTGGATATACAAGTTGCAGTAACTCAATGCTTTTCTGTATTTAAGTGAAGTTAAAACAGACCAACATCTTAAAATAGGGTTCAACTACGTCTAACAATCTATTGTTGCTGAAAATGTTCTTGATTTCAACCTTTACTAACTGACCCCATGAAAAAAATAATTACTTTAGCACCTAACTTCATTTTGGTCTAAATCCTGAAGATAACTTGTATGTGGTCTTTCAGCTTCTTACATTGACTCTTAGCTGATAATTAAATCAACTTATTGATTACAGTAAAGGCAATACATTATTTTAGTGTACAGATTTCCTCTATTGTATCATGACGTGTTTTTATATCTTGTTCCAGAAACAGTGATTCAAAGTTAACAGTCAGGGCCCAAATCTTTATCTCTGCAATAACCTGTGTGAAGAGGAAATACAATTAATATCCTCGACGTCGGGACTGACAAAACCCATTTTGTTATGGAGATTAAGTAATGAAGCTGTTTCATCGTGTTACTGTCAGTAATGAATTTACAAGTAAAAGGTTTTTTAAAAAAAATTATTACAGGAGGAAAATAAATGTGCTTGTGCCAATCAGAAATCTTCTTGGACAGTTTTCAGCTGCCTTTCAATTTACTTTACTGCCTTGAAATAAAGTTGGAGTTGCCATTAAAGAGAAAAAAAGAAAATATCGTGGGACAGAGTTCGTCAATGAAAGAAGGAAATAATGCAAAATTATCAGCAGCCGTGTGCGGTGTTGTTAGATTTTGTAATCATTTCAATCAGTGTGGAGCTTCGCCTGGTTTGGCTTGACAAATTACTGCATTATGGGCGGCGTCCAAAACTTATATTAGAAGTATCCTGATTAGTTTCTCTGCACGACGCAGTGAGGTCAAGAAACTTGAAGATTAAGCACATTTAACCACCTCACTACTTGAATAAAAATGTGATTAGGATTCTAGCTGAATGAATTTGAACAAGAAGGGAGTATACTTTATTTAAAGAGGTAGTTTCTATGGTTACAAGTGGGGGAATATTTGAAAAGAGGGAATTGGCGAAAACTCAAATGACAAGAGTGAAATTCGTGCAATGTTAAAAAGTTAAGCCTCCTTAATAAATGCCTATATGACGTGTTAGGAGCATATTTAACTTTGAGAATAATACAATAGTTTAATAAGTTCTAATTTTTTTGGACTAAGGGAAAATAACTTCTGTTTACTTGAATTCATTCTATTTAAAAAGATCACTACAGGATGCTTGGTGCCATATCTCCGTTAATACCAGACAAGATATTTAAGGCAAAAATAGAATGAATTTGCGAACTATGATTATTCATTTTCTTGGCAAGGGGTGGATGAACAATAATTCTATAAAAAAAAAAAATGATGATGATTATACATAAGTCATCATACAGTGGTGTATCTTAGCGTAGCATATATAATGTATTCTGGGAAATAGCTGATCCAAGTTTACTTATATCACATGTTAATATCTTGTTTTTTGATCCATTGATTGTGTTACGAGTCAACAGCTGAAGAATTAGAACAACAGTCTGTCATTTTTGTCATGTTCTGGACAGTTTCTCAGGCTAGGGCTAGTAACTTCATGCTTTACCTGCTGTTTGTAGACAGAAGTCATAAATGACCAGTGGTGGTATTTTTAAAAATGATCCTCTGACTGACTGATATGTTTGTATTTCTTTGTTTGAACTTGAGTGGCTGACTTTTGACCAAAGTATTTGAAGTTGTAGTAACCTCTCAAATGGAGACTAGTTTAATCTGCTCCCGATGAAAGTGTGTTTTAGATATACATTTTGATTATCCTGTTTGGATGGGTGTCCTCTTAATCCAGCAATATTTTACCTCCACTAAGAAGGTTATGTCTTCATCTTTATTTGTTTGTTACTTAGCAGGATTACGCAGAAAAATAGTGGACCAAATACCTTAAGATTTTTATAGTGAGCATGACCAAAGGAAAAACATGTTAGAATTTAATGCGTATCCAGGAGTTCTATTTTTTTTTTTTTTTTTTAACTAGGCGAGATATTTTGCTTAAGTAAAGATTTAATTTAATTTAATTCCTTTTCATGTGCTGAAAATCCGATGTGATACTTAAATATGAGTATCGTCGCAAAGGTATGGCAAGTCATGAAGTTGTTTTTAAAACTCCTTAACAGCAGCGTGCTTGAATTGTATTGGTTGTGTACATGCAGAGTGTGGTAAATTCTACGTAAATGCAATACTTCCTAAAAAATTTAGGAATATATCTTGTAATCAGTACCACGTACCTATAGATGGAAACAGTGCAATGAATACAATAAGTTTGGAAAAAACGTGACACCTTTTGCGTTTGAATTTTCATAATTTGACAACCACTGGAGGAGAGAAAGACACATGGAGGGAGCTGGATAAAAAACACATTGCAGCTCCCACTGGGCCATGACATGAAGTTAGAGGCATATAGGACATCAACTCTGTTGTCAGATATGCATCGATGGCTCAGAATGAACAGGCTCTGCTGTACCAAAGACTTGATTCATCCCAATGTACACCTCTATTTTTCAGCTTAACAAAAAGACAAAGAATTATTGAATCTTTTAGTTCATCCAGCAGCCAATCACACTTGTGACAATACAATGGGGATCAAACATTGTTCAGAAGGTTCATCTTAGCACTGTTGCAGGAGTTCAAAAAAATGTGTGGCACTTGTAGTGTAAGTAATTAAATATAAAGGGCCCATTTAAGGGTAAAGAAAACAACAATTTGCACAATTTAGATGAAGCACACATCAAACATCACTGGGATTATTTCATATTTAATTTCTGCCATAAGATCCTTTTCACCTAAATCTTACCAACTGGACCTTCCAACTGGACCTTTAAAACAGCAAAGGCCTGTAGTTTTGTAACAGGAAAAACAAGAACTGTATGAAACAGTCCAGTTCCCCTGTGAAGCGAGTACAGTGGCCTCAAGGTCATACATGTACGGGTTCAACTCTCTCCTCATCTTCAAGGGGAACATTGTATTTGGTGGCTGTTTGTTGGGATAAAATCTTGCTGCCGAAATAAGAGGTTGGCTGAACTTCATTTCAACTTGCTTCAAATGCTAATGTGATTTGAGCAAATACATTTTGCATAAGTGATTGGACAAATACTAATCTGATGGAACTATACACGAGTAAACTTTTATTTAACCAGGAACTCTACACATCATGAACTGCAGTCTTGATGGTGTCTATTTGTATCTTTATATCTGTCTGAAACCTTTCTGAGTGTTAAATGATGTGCATGAGATATCAGTGTCTGCAGATTGGACTGTTTTATTATGAAGTACATGGGTCATTCAGTTCTTTGATTAGTTTTATTTCAGGATTGGAAATAGATTGGTATGAATCTCCCAAGCAGTAGTTTGATCCAACCAATTATCCCACTGAGATGAACAATAACATTCTGATTAGATATTCGCGTAGATATTCCAAATATACAAAGTCTTATGGTAAATAGACGGGTTGATGCATAAAACTTAATCAAGACCTACCTCTTTGCAAAATCCCATGGATATCCCAGCCGAGAAACAAACAGATCCGAGCAAAAATGTGACATCTTTTCAGAGTTAAATATACAAATGTTGATTGCATGTAACCTCCTGTTTTCATGCACTTTTATTCTTTCTGTATAGTCTCCACTGAGGGGCAGCGGCAGTGAGTGGTCACTCTCGGAGCTGGATGTGTTGCTGCTGGCGGGCACCGTTGGACACACTCTCAGCTTGGCGGCCAGCAGCTTCGTAGAGGAGGAGCACCAAACCTGGTACTTTCTGCTCAGCACCCTCTGCCTCGCCATCTTCCAGGATGTGTGCCGCGAGTACTTCAGAGAGCAGAGTGGCTCGAGAGATGAGGAAGAGCTTATCCTGCCCTCCAAAGACGGTCACCCCTCTGCTCACCCTAAGGCAGAGATGTACTCCGAGAAGTGGTTAGCATTAGCCACGCCGCCCTTCACTCTGCTCTGCTGCCGGCTGCTGCGCTCGCTCAACCAGACCGGGGTACAATGGGCTCATCTTCCTGATGTCGGACATTGGCTGAACAGGTTGGCTTTACCAATCCTCTAACATTACTACACAAATCTGAATTACAGAAACATACATTAAAAAGTTCAAAGTATATTTATTAAAAATAGTTAATTTCAATCAACTAATCCTAAATACAGACAATATTTTGAGAAAAAAAAAGTATCAATAATATATTTTCATTGTCAATTATTATTTTATCATAATTATTTTTATATATATTCATCTAAAGATTATTTTCTCCTAGTGTATTTCCTCCTGTTGATGTCACTTTTCATGATCGTGTTGCCATTGCCTGCCTCATCGCCCCTGGGCCAATCACACGCCTCCAGCCTGTTATTGTAAAACCAAAACAATTAGCTGAAAGACACTAAAAATCGCTGAGTGGTACAGCAGGGCCGTTTAATAATTATCTTTGTTCAAACTCATATATAGTCATCTGTTGTTATTACACATATATTGGTTAGAGCCTATTTAACTAAGAATTAGAGGAGTAGATAATGGATGGATGGATGCATGCAAGCAGTCTTGTCTAGCATTATACAGCAACTTGTGAACTTATCAGAATTTCCTTGAGAGCATTATGATTCCTAAGATGTTCATTAGAGAGAAGACATACCTCTGTTTATATAGCATGAAGATAGGTGTGACTCTGTCTTTGGTTTCTCTGAAGTTCCATTTAGATAACATAAAATACATTTTACTCGTAAAGTAATTATATTTAAGTTCAAATGTGCATCTGAACATCTCCACAAAAGGTTCTACAAAATCTTTATTATGTTGTTTGTTCTGCCAAACGATATTGTGTTGCTGAGGTAAAGTTGAGTTTTCAGTGCAGTTAAAGTGAATGTTCCACTGAAGTAGTTTTCCTCAGTCATGCAAGGATAGATTTATAATTAAAAGGCTGAGACACCAATTTGTTCCCTAAGACAGTAGCCTTCCTCCGTAGATGAGAATGCAGTGCAGCGACAAGTTGCTCAATTCCCATTTGTCTCTCCGCCTACATTTAAGTGTGAGAGATCAATAGAACAAGTTCAGGCGAGGCTGGTTGAGTGAAATACATCGGGAAATTACTCATGTTAACTAAATAAGTCTCTTAATTATTTGGTCCTCACACACACTCAAGGGAAACAATAGGGTGTTAACCGGCACTTCCTCTGCCCCTGTTCAGATTTGTTGTTTTCAGACGTACTGACTGATCCAATCAAAAGTAGTCAGAGCTAAGTTCAGGTCTGAAATGTGTACAGTATCCTGGGCCAATATGAAGAACCACCTCAGCTGATGTCCTCTGACCTGCTAGAGTTTAAACTTTCTGCTTCTTTTTGCTTCCTACATTTGTTAATATGTTTGAGGCCACCGCCAAAATGTCAACACTGATCACAATGACTAATGTTTCATCCTACATTGATAAAAATCTATTTATCATAGCTGCACCCATTCATTCATTCAGTCCCTCCCAACTTTGCTCACTCTTTTTATCCATCTCTCTCGCTTACGTCGACACCCACACAACCACACACATTGTCCCTAGACACATCTGTTAACTCAGACTGGGTAAAAAAGCAACATCATTTGATCTTAATGAACACAAAATACATCTGATCACAAGTGGTCTAATATTGTTATTATTTTAAAGCCAGGTGTGAACCGATGAAATGTTGCCTGAGAATCTGACAGGACCCTCCACTTACCATTCTGAAAAACAAGATTTAGAAGGAGAAATAGTCTTCTGCTCTGACTGTAGAATAACTATGATTTCTGTTAAACTAAGACTTGGTATATTTTGTCACCAGCACGAGGGCAGGGGGGTTATGGTTTGCTTCTTTAAAATGCATCACATTGTGGAGTAGAGATGTGAATTCTGACCTTTTCCCTGTCCGGTTCTTGCCCTTTCAACCCACCCTCCACTGCCTGTGGCTTAGAAAATGAGATCTAGGCGGCGTAACACCTCATCTTGTCTCAAAGTACCCAACTTCAGCTGCTGTCTGATCTAGCTAACGGCTAAATAAACAGCGTCTGTTCAACTTTGATATGTCCTTTGAGGTCTAATTTCCTGTCTGTGCTCAGTGCGGTGTAGTTTCACACTGTATAGACTCAAATCCAGGGAACAATTGAAGATCCCTGATGCTTTAAAGTTTAAACTACTGCTGGAGGATATGATTGACAGTGTTTTATCTCATCCAAATGTTTGCTCCTACTCAGGGAAATCTACTTCAAGGTTTAATCTTTGTTTTTTGTATTTTGATTTCAAATTATTTATTTTTTTATCACTTAAATCATTTTCACACATCCTATAATTTTTGGCTAAGAGAAAGGAATATGTAGGAAAATGTTTACACCCACATTGTAAATATGGATGAACTTGAGAGTGAGATTTCCAAGCGCAACTGTATATGAGACTGCGTGGTCTTTTCTTTACCTCATGACTTTCTGTCTCTGTCTGTCATTATGTTGTAGCTCTGAGCACAAGGTGGTTATCTCCCTGCTGGCTGCTTTCTGTTTGGTTCTTATCTACTTCCTGGTTCAAAGACGGTGCTCATGGGTCTCCAAGGTCGCCCTCGCTCTTGGACTTCTGGGCGTCTACAGCTACCGGGCAGCTGTCGGCAACGTCTTGTTTCCCTGGCAACATTCTGGCCGTACCCCATCCAAGTAAGTTTGTTGTGAAACCCCAGGACCATGTTTTCATTCACTGTAACAGTTGGCATATTGCTCTCCCCTGTTAGTGGGCTAATTTAAACTGGCAGGTTGTGCTGTCATGCAGTTAAGCGTGCAGACTACAGCGCTGCTTGTGACAACTGGGACAAACACTCAGACCCACATCGTTTTAACTCTGATGATGAACTGATGTACCCTTTTTTTCTTTCTTGCTTTACATCTATCTTACATTTTCACATCACAGAGAGGTAAGCTGCGTAATGAGAGCACAGACTGAGCGGATAAATTGAAGTGGTAATATATCAGCATGCAGAGTAGTGGAATAATAGTTTTAAAGATTTGATTTTCATTTGTCTTGAAAAGAAAGTTTTTTTGCCTTTCATGAGGGAACTGCAAAACTTTGCATTGTTCACCAATGCTGAGCAATGAAAAGGTCACTAAGTGGACGGTCTGTAAGTATATAGACACTCCATATGTGCAAATTTATAATTCATGCTGGAAAGGGAAATTGGAAATCTCAATGCCTGTTAGAAAGCAAAGCTTTTGATTCACCAGTACATCTGCATTCCCCCCCGTCACATCAGACATCCGGGGGGAACTCCAAGTAGTCCCGCTGCTCCTTTATGTAGCAAGGGGACAGTTGAGTTGGTTTGGGCATCTAGTCAGGCTGCCTCCTGGGCACCTTCCGTTAGTGGTTTGTGCAACTGAGATGTGAGAAATCACAGGAAGGGTTACATATGCCATCTGGCCGGGGAACGTCTCGGGATCCCCCATGAATAGCTAGAAACTGAGCTAGGAAGATGAACGTCTGGGATAGCCTTTATAGCACACTGACAATGGGACACAAACAAACGCCTGTTGGTGCTGGACTGTAACTGGAGCCATCATAAGATCAAAAATTATATATATCCTTTGTTTTATGAACAAATACTTAGACCAAATGTTTAGTGTTGAGTAGCATACTAAAAGGCATCTACACACAAACAAAGCTCGGCACGGTGGTACAGTGTTTAGCGCTGTCGCCTAAAAGCACAAAGGTTCTGGGTTGAGCATGACGGCCAGTAGGGACCTTACTTTATGAAGTATGCATGTCATCTCTGTGTCTGTGTGGGTTCTCCGACTTCCTCCCCCCAAAAAAACATGCAGCTTGAGTTCATTGGAAGCTCTAAATTTCCCATAAATTTGGATTTCTTTAATCTGCAAATGTAGTTAAATCTTCAAAGTATCTTCTTGAGGGTAATAATCTCCTCATCTACTCTTCAACCTTTATCAAGCACACTGAGTTTTTACACATGTTAGAGCATTTTATCTCATCCACATCCCTCTTGTGTCCAGTGAGTTTTTTGAAATTTTGAGTCTCCTTGATCCTAACCCGAATAATAAAATATCGTGTTTAATTTGTGTCTTAAAATAGATTAGCCCTCTCGGTTAATAATGCCTTTTTACTGTGTGTGTGTGTGTGTGTGTGTGTGTGTGTGTGTGTGTGTGTGTGTGTGTGTGTGTGTGTGTGTGTGTGTGTGTGTGTGTGTGTGTGTGTGTGTGTGTGTGTGTGTGTGTGTGTGTGTGTGTGTGTGTGTGTGTGTGTGTGTGTGTGTGTGATCATTCAGAACAATTTATATGTAATAGCAGTATTTAGCATAGTTCAAAGATCGGGAATCAACAGTGTTTGAGCCCCTAACTGTGGTTATTTTTCACTCTGCAGTCTGTAGCATGGCACAGAGTTATCTGCTACTAACCCCCGTCAGAAAATAATGAGTGTGCACGGCTGCACAGAGTTCTCCTGTCTTGTTTCTCCGACTTCCCTTCATCTACCACCAGTACCTGGCCTTCCCTAACCTTTCCTGTTCTCCTTGGCAGCCTCTCCTACTCGCTGACCTAATTAAAAGCTCAACCTCTCACCCTTACTCATACAAAGACACCTGAACTGAAGCCACGCAGGGACCATGGCTCTTTATGATGAGCTATATGATTGACAAGGTTGACGGCTGACCCAGTCCTTCAGATTTTTCTTCAGAATTAAACAAGTTGATCATTAAGGTGGTCCGCCACCGATATGTATTTGAGATTTAGTCTACACTGCTTTTTATTCTGTAGAGCTAAGAACAACTTTAGTTTTAGGCCTTAAAGGAAAGGTTTGTACGTTTTCTCTGAAACACATTTGATCTTATTGTTGAAATTCTCTTCACATCCCGATAGCCATAAATAAATAAATAAAGTTGTCTGGGAAAAACAGGCCCTCGCAGGACTGTATTAAACAGTACCGATCTTTTCATTAGGACTGAATTCTGATTGGCTGGTGTACCTGTCGGTCACTTACAGACCTGCCTGCCTGTGTGTACCCTGCCTGTGCGCGTACTGAACATCTCACTGAGACATAAACTGCTGAAGCAGAGCCGACAGACAGAAGTTAGTGAGCTAGTCCCCGAAAAGTCGGCTTCCAGCACTTGTCAGGCAGTGTGTGTTCATGTGAGGCGTAGCTTTGACGAGGAGGAGAAGGGGTGGGATATATTAGCTGCATATTTTTCGAAGTGTAGCCTGCTCTTGCTAACTATTTCTGGATCACCAACCCTAGCTTTAACAGTAACATGCAGTCCGTGTTGGAAGCTGAATTTTGTTTGCTGGGTAAGAAGAACGTATATATTTGTGCCTTCCACTAAAATAATGCTTTGATTGTAGTTTGTGGTTTGCAACTGCTGAGTTGGAATCAAATAATGCGCTGTATTTCCCATGGGTCCGACATTATTTTTTCATCTCTTGGTTTGGTATTTTTAAAGAGCTCAGTTGGATTTCTGATGATTTCAGATACAATATCAAAGCAGTTTCTCTTTTTTCTGAAGTTAAAAATCCCCCCAAAATGCGGCACCTTTTCATTTTGTCGCTGCTGCACTTTTCATTTCAACCATTACATGAATATAAAGAGGAATGACTTTGTATAATGACCCTTTCAAAGTCGGCTCTTCCTGTGTCACTCTTTCTGTGTTTTTATCACTCCTTAGTCCCCTCCTTTCCTTCCCTTTGTGCCAAAGATCTAATTGTGCTGTTGCATCTTTCAAAATGGCTAATGGGTTTGAGAGCCGCCAACGCTTCTCACTTTAAACGGTTCAAAGAGATAGTTGGATTGATGTCACTGTGGGTACAGTTTTGTCTCTCTCGCTTTCTGTGTTTCTGTCTCTCCCGCACACACACCCTTCCTCATGGCATCAGAAAAGAACCTAAAAATAGACTTGCTGTCAACTGACAGGAAAGACATGCACTTTGAATCAGTTTTATTTCACAGGATATTGAGAAATCATCAATAATACCGGAGCACTAACAGCACAAAACATACATAAATCAAGGTAACATAAAAGATGAAGCAAATTAAATTCTCTGAAGAGGACCTCCAATAGGAAGTAGCTGAACATCAAAGCAGCCAGCTGAGGGCCCAACCTGTCGGAGTCTGTCTACATCATAGCCACAGTTTGTCGCAGTCTCTCTCACCCGTGTGTCTTCATGGCACAACTTCTACCAAACATAAAGCCAGGAAGGAAGTATTTATGTTTTTGTTTTCTTTTGTGTATGTGTGTGTGTGTGTGTGTGTGTGTGTGTGTGTGTGTGTGTGTGTGTGTGTGTGTTTGTATGTATGTATGTGTTCCACTCCTGCACAAAACATGACCCATTTTATCATGCACTGCTTTATGTATGACGGGGCTGTTGTGCAGGTTCCCAATTTAAAAATATTCATGCATACCGATCCTGTTTAAAAATGGAAATGTATTCAGACTTGTCCCAAAACACCTGTGAACCCCCGCCACACACACACACGCACACACGCACGCACGTATGCACGCACACACTCACAGCCAGTGAGTAACACACACAATTCAGTTTTCTCTTTTAGTAACCGAGGGGTGACTAATTTTATAATGTTGTTTCAAGTATTTCCTATGTCGTCTACAATATATCAGTGGTAACAATTAACAGTCTTATCCTCCTCTGACTTCAGGCCATTGTTTATTAAACTGCTTTGGTCTCAATCCCGCTGCTGTTGTGCTTTTCTTTTTAATCAAACATAAGGCTGCCAGTAAGGCAGATATATCGATCCAGTGGTTTGTTTTGTAATTAGATGTTTAGTCTGTAACCATTGCTCGAAAGTCTTCCACTTACTCCCAGTGGCACCCCAGTAGTTGCCACTTCGACGTACTCAGTTTAATCCCACAAAAGTCCAGGTCTCAGGCGCAGTGGGCAGACCCTCATCGTTGTCAGCTCTCATCTGACAGTGAATTACTTGCTTTGGTAGATTTACTCCAAGTGTTAGCCTGATGCAGGTGATTGATGAAGGGTTATACCAAACATGTCGAGGGGATTGGCCATCGTCTTACCTTTTCTTATTCACTTGCTGGAACACAAGCGCTTGTTTCCAAGGTAACAGGCTGTGTCTCTGTACCACAGCATGACAAGCTCCTATTTTCTGTCCAGTGTTACTTCTGTTAACATGAAACAATGCAGCAAGTAAGATTGATTTGACTGGCCATGCCCTCTCTATGTAAAGGGGAGGATATCTCTCTTAAGCCGTTTTCAGACATCACCTGTGGAGGAACTCTGGACAGTTAGGACCTTCTCCTCAGTTTTCCTTTCACACATGCACAATGCAGCAGGAGATGCTCTGCTCAGATGCGTTCACAACAGCAACAAATCCTCCGGAGGATTCAGGTGAGGGTTGGTGCAGAGGCAGGATGTAACTTATTATTTCAGCTATAGAGATCACAGGTTTTGTTAACAGCACATTGACAACTGTTTCCTCCCTTAACGCCATAAAGTCTCTTCACATTTTCATCTGTGTCTACATGCGGGACTCCACTTTTTCACGATAAAATATTATTTTGTATTCTTTTCAATTTTTTATTTTATATTTCAATTTTCATGTTATAAACGTCATCAACACCACCACCCCGACCCCACCACTGTCACTCTCCTTGAACCCTGCAGAGACCTTCTGCTGTGTTCTCACTTTGAACTCCTCTGCAGACTTTACTCTACGGCCAGGAGAAACTCCGGAGGCTCTCATTCACACAAAACATTTGTCGTAAACATATTCCCCAAATGGATGTAAAATGCTCAAATCTAACTCTACACCTTCCCTCCTCATTTAATGACTGGGATCTATGAATTTGTTAATATGCCGATGCCTCTGCTCCCAGTCTCCCCACCAAGCTACTACGCCCCACCCACAAGTTGACAGGACTGGTTTCTTAGATTCCTGACATCAGACTGGCATTTGTTACCCACTCTGCTAAATTGGACATACTCTGCCATGGTGTTGATTTATTATATCACTCAAAATGTGTCTTCAATCAAATAAAAGGAACAAGGGGTAAAGAAAAAACGGTATTCTCACTGATGATGCGTGTCCCGTATTATAAAAGGGACACCAGAGGGAATGGGTTTTGGACAGACTTTTAGCACTTACCATTTTCTATGTAGACTCACCTGACTAAAGAATCTTTGATTAATTAATCCATTTGGGCTACAGTGTTACTGTATCTGCTTTAATGAATGTTTAATGACTGGCCTTGTCTTATTAATCTGATCGTGACACTGTGAAACAGAACTGAAAACATGACTCTTTTTAGAGTTAAGTTCTCAAATCCAAGAGATCTCAACCAATGATGCCAAAAAACCTTAGCATTGCTCTTAAAGCTTAATGTTCTCTGGTTTAAAAACCCCATTATCACAGCATTATTCATATTTTTTTGTTAATTGTTCTGAGCTTACTGTGACCTCGGCCCTTGCCTTCTGGTCTGAACGACAGCCTGCTATACGACAATTAAAGAACTCTTACAATACCCTTTTACAATATGACACTAATATATATCTGAGGGTGGATTTTATAGGATTGACGTTCAATGACTTAAAAATTCCCTGTGCTGAAAGCTGGCAGGAACAAAAACTCCCTCTAGACTGGAGCTTCAAAACACTTTGCATACTGCCAACAAATAAAAAATGCAGCATTATTAACCCAGCATTTGCCATTGTTATTCTGTCTGTTAGCGTGCTTACATCTAGCTTACAACTGGTGCATTTGTAGTTGCTGCTTGTCTGAAGAGATGCATGGTGATCAGAGATTTCCTATAATTGAACTTATGAGTGGACATTTTGAGGAATCTGCTGCAAAGCTGTCTCATTTACACATTGAACTGTAGAGAAAATGTGATATAATATAATCAGGAAGCTTAATATTGCAGCAGCCATTTTTGGGAGTGCTGCAGATGGGGACATGACATAAACAAAAAGTAGCCTTTATTGTTTAGACAAGAAGTCGCACTTTTCTACTTTTGAAAATGTCAAAGCAAAAATGCCTCCCACCATCAGACATTTGTTTCAGTGTTCAGAAAGTGTTTGT
Organism: Pleuronectes platessa; assembly: GCF_947347685.1. NCBI lineage: Eukaryota > Metazoa > Chordata > Actinopteri > Pleuronectiformes > Pleuronectidae > Pleuronectes > Pleuronectes platessa. The sequence continues at coordinate 9,247,329 of NC_070633.1, forward strand.
TGTTTCCAGCTGATGTGGATTTATCCTCCAGTCATTCAGGATCAAATACACAAGTTTCACAAGGGAAGCCATGTAGATCTCATATGCTTCCGTTTTTCTCCTCACTCTGCTTCCTTCGTGTAAAGCATAGTTGTAAAAATAACATAAAACATCAAATGCATGACACAGTGCCGGCTGTTAAACACAAACATGTCGGGACGGAAAAATTAGTTTGTAATTCACTCCATCTCTCCACCATGCAAACCAGTTTAGTGAGCCCGGCAGCTGGAAATCCATCACTGTCCTCTCATAGAATCAAATCCAGGCCAGGATTCTCTGCTTTTCCTTTGCATAAAATAATGATGAATACAGTCCCTGCCATATTGTTAGGGGAGTTGTGAATAATATAGAATAGTGCTGTATGGAGCATATTACTCTGCTCCTTCCCCCTGTTGGAACAGGTTTCCATAAAACACTGATAAATAATACATATCCAATACTTGCTCAACTCCTTCAGGGTCAGCTATTATCCTGTGGCGCTCGTGCAGCTTTGACTGGATCCTGCTGCACGAGAGGCATCCTATTACCCTGGGATATGGTTTTGAGATGAAGCGTCATCATAATGTCTGGACTTCGATTCACTGAACGTATAAATAGCTTCTGAATGGCTGTGCAAATGAAAACAGAAATATTTCTTTGTGACTTTATGTTTGATAGAAAATGTACCATAAATACCAGAAGCTACTTTAAATGAACACAGGGCTGGGTATTGTTGCCAAAGGTTGTATCAAGATAAAACATTTCATATTAGTCGATATCAATAATTATCACAATAAATGTCACATCATTATTTCTTTTAAGTTTAAAAAATTGTTTTGCTCCTGAGTGAAGGTTTTGGTTTTAAACTCTTCTTTATGAGCAGAGACAAACACTTGATAAACAGCAATTGTAAAAGTCTGAGTTATATCAGTTATCTGATACAGATATTAACATGCTCTTAAAATAATCTATGAATAAGAGCAACATGATAATAATAACTGTCAGAATGAATCTCAGTTCACTCGTCTCGCCTTTGGTACCGTGTCCGCTTGTAGCTTGTGAGATATCGTGGTGCTTTGAGGGCTACTCTCCACTGGGCTACTTCATTATATCTTTAATTATGTTGTAAGTGTAAGTGATTGCAGGACTTGGATATTCCTTCATATCTGTTAGACTTGACGTTTCAAATTTCATTCATTATGGTCGTAAAAAGTCTTAATCATAACTTGCAGAAACTCTGTATGAGGAGGAAAGAGAAAATCGTATTAGATCAATGTTTGTTGTGGCCAAACTGTTTATTAAAAACAATGGAAACTAGACCAAGTATTGTTAAATGGGTAAAAGAATAATCTTCATAGCTACCAGCAGCAGGATGTCTCACTTTACTGTATGGAGGGTTTGTTATTGATGATTATCTTTCTTAGTTTTAATTTCAGTTTTATTTTGAATGTTGAAAATTCCTATTTAATTAATTTTGTATTTCTCTTGTTTGTATAGAGATATAGTTATTCAAAGTTTTGTTGAAAAATGAATGAAGTTTAAAAGAAAAGTCTCAGTTTCCCTGAGGCTGTGACTGAATGAAAATCCAGTGCCTCCCTAAACTTCATTAGCTCTTAATGCTCTTTATTCCCCACCAATCCATTATTGACTATTATAAAACAATTTATCATTGCCACAGCTCTTACCACCCATTTGTTGTCTGATTGTGTTTTATAATGGCTAATTTACCCTTTAATTTCTTCCTCTTTGGACAAATGTTAATACATGTAAATTAATTAAAGGGCAGATTTGAGGGGAAGAAATGTTTTCATTTAAGTGTCTGTGGATAAGAGCATATGCTGAATGCCTGAAATGGAAATTAGACTAAAATGTAATTGCTTTCGTAATCGAAAGCACTTTTCCTTAAAGCTTACATTTTTGGAGCATATCAATTATGGATAGTTGGAAAAGGATTTTTGTGTAATCAGCCTTTTAGATGGAGTAGAACCTTGGTGAAACTATTCTAACCTTGTAGGAGCTTTAAAGGTTAGCCCCAGATTCACTGTCATGCAACACAGGGGATACATTATAGAGGACTCTTGGATTGCATCACCTCTTGTCCACCTCATTTATATCAGTGACTGTAGTAGATTAACATTAAACGATTCCAGTATTTGAATGGATTAGTTCACTTACTCCATGCTGTACTATGATCACCTTCCCTTTTTTGCCATCCATGTAGATTTTCAGCCAGAAATATTCTGTTCAGTCTAAACAAATAGATCACGAAACACATTCTATCCATCCATCCATCCATCCATCCATCCATCCATCCATCCATCCATTCATCCATCCATCAAAAACTTCGGGTTATGTTTTTGTCTGAGTTTGTGAGTTAGCAGCATTACGCAAAATCTCCTTGATGGATTTTCATACATTTTCGTGAAAGGGTGGAGCATCACCCAAGAAAGACACCATTCGATTTTGATGTCGATCAGGAGCCTGATTCAAAAAAATTATGTTCACTTTCTTTCACATTGTGAGATTGCATTTTTCAACATTGTTGTTGATTTCTCAGAGATCCCTGGGTCACAGGTCAATAATAGTATTTTCACTTTCTTTAACATTGTTAGAATTTGGTGATTTTCTTTATGTTAAAAATCTGGCATGTGTAGAGTGCATATATCTATGAACAGGTGACATTCAGAGCGGATCTGGATAATGATCCGAATTTATCAGATCTCAATACATTTTTATTCAGTATGGTGACAAAGCCTAGGCAGAGGTCTGCACTCTCCCTTATAGTTGGGTTAATAAATGCAACAGTATGTTTCATGTATTTTTGAAAAAGGTTTTCTGTGACTTCCAGAAGAAGAATTAAGCTTGCAGTAATAATAGCCTGGAGTCTGGATTTGCTGTTGTTATCCATTATCACCTCTCACTTTTCACAATTTGTGCTCTATTCAAGAAATAGAGTTTAAATCAAATGTCACACAACCTTACAACTTACTAAAATATGTTAATACAGTGTTCCTGTATGATAATGATGCAGAAACAATCACAACAGACAGAGTGACTGGTGTGAGGAAGTCGGTCTACCTCAGGCAATTCATTCTGTCTTTCACCTTTAATTATTAATGTTACATTGACACACTGCATACTGAATGAAAGAAAGGTTATGCGTTATAGAAATATATAGAATCCTGTCTAACAAGAGATTGGGATATGGAATTAATTAAAGTAGTGAACTTTAATATGCTGTTATAATAGAGGGATTTGGATGATATATGAAGAAACCACTGGTATAATGTGAGGCTGTTGTCTTTATATATGAAGATGTCCCACAGATTTTTGTAAGTTTATGTTAATGCTTGAGAAATTTAACAATGTGAGCTAAATAAGATCTACTATTTTAAGCTTAAGACCCCTTCTGCGCTTTCCCTCTGTAATTTCCTGCTCTGAAGAAGATAATGAGGACGCTTATTCTGGTTCTGTTAAATTCTTTGATTTGATTTTGCTCTTGTCTTTTTTACAGCTTTTCTTTATTAAGAAGCATGAGTTTTCTTTTATTACCACATAAAGCCTGCATTAGATCATTTTCCGAATGTCCCAAAATCTAGCTCTGGATATTTCATTGCTAAATATATGAACAAGTGCTGAGAGATGCCAGAATCCACATCCCAGAGTCACGTACCACATTGAATATTGAACGAGGAGTTTTGTTGGGGGGGGATCGATAGCAGCTTACTGCAAATGTGAAAGTGACACAGTCTGGAATCTTTCTCTTTTAGGGGAACGGTGGAGGCCCGCTTTGTTTATGTCTTCGTTTTGGGCATCCTCTTCACGGGCACCAAGGACCTGCTGCGCTCCCAAATCATCACAGCAGATGCCAAACTGAAGAGCAGGGGATTGTGGGAGATTTACAGCGGTTTGGTTTTGCTGGTCACGCTGCTGTTCCGTCCCCACAACATGCCCGTGCTGTGCTGCTGCCTGTTGATCCAGACGCTCATGGCTCAGTTTATCTGGAAGAAGCTCCACTACGACGCAGCCCAGACCACCATCATGCACTACTGGTTTGGTCAGGCCTTCTTTTACTTTCAGGTAAACACAAATAAGCATGTTAGTAGTGTTGCATATTTTAATAGCCACTGTGTGCAATAATATGTAGTGCAGAGGATAGTGTTATAAAGAGTAAATTCAGGGCAGAAAAGTTGTGTTTTTCCTTCCTACCTTCTGACCACACCCAGTTGTGATCTAGTCTTTTTTGCAATTGTAACCACACCTTACAGTGTAGCTGAGCTGTGAACATGATTAAATGTTTCCTGAGTTTTTGAAGTGTCATTAACTAACAGCGAAACCTCAAAGCAACTGTTCTCCACACGATTGCAAATGGAAAAGTGAGACTGAAAAGTCACGTGATCAGACCATATCAAAATCTCACTTTATAGAAATGAAACTAGAGTACACCAGATACTAACTTTGCCCTCTTTTGAATTTGGAGCCAGAGTCTGTGCAGTAGCAATTGGAGGATATAGCCACAGTAGGAAGGTGCCACTAATCCTGAGTCACTCTCAGCTGTCAATCATGATGTTTCACCCTTTTTTGCATCATAACTAATTCAAGCCAATCTGACAAGAAAAATGTAACACTTGAACAAACATCAATGTGGTAAGAACTACCTAAAATGACAAAACCTGGTCCCTGTCCCATACAATAACGTGGATGACAGGGGGTAAATACCTGTACTGCAGTCAGGCACCAGGTGGCGATCGACACACTTTGCTTTCACCTTTGGGGAGCGGTCATGTCGTCCGTCTTACAGTCTATGAGTTAATGACACAGTCTATGAGATTCAACATAGTAGTGTTTAAGTCTCCAGTTAGAGTAGTTCAACATCTAGCTCTGTTAAAACAATGTAATAAAGCTTTTGGCAGCTGAATATTCAGCTAATCTGCCACTTTTTTGTGGTTAACTTGAGAAAGGCCTTTGACTGAGGTTGAGCTGAGCTGCTCAATTGCCAAACGTGTAGACTGTAATTTTGCAGCTTCCATATGTCAACGTGCAAGGCTTTGTGTTGAGTTTCTGTCAACATCTTAAAAGTAACGTGAGACCCATCATTATTCTGATATGGTCATCATATCTCTGGCCGAACAACAGCTGTTTTTGTAAAGGCATTTGTTGGTTCCTTTAAAACAGAATTCTGGGTGCTTTAGTTATCGGTGGTTTTGCTCTTTGACAGTAAGATAAAATATTTATTAATCCTGTTATATCACTTAACTTTCTCTCTACACATTTAGCTCAGTTAAAGCAGAAGAACTGCCCCAGCAAATCCATAACACATGTCTTGTTACTAGAAAAAATATATAAACAGTTTACAAAAGTGCATGATGCCGACACCAGAAAAAATGGCAGAGGTGGGAAGTTGTGGCTCATAGAACCAAACTTGCTGAGGCTCACATCGTCAAAAGTAAGTTCAGAGAGCAACACACCCTGAGTAAGTTTCTGATTGTAAGAGACGTCTCCTTTAGAGCTGGCACACGGAGTGCGGCACCATTTAGTAAAACTATCACCACTGATAAAGGAAAGTGTAATAGGACCTGCTTTGGGCAGAGGAAGTGTTTGTGTTTAAATTAAATTACTCAGCAGCTGGACTACTTGTTTACCGGGGAAGTGTTATGGGGTTATGGGCTGTGACTGCTCCTCATAGGCCATTTGATTTAACCTCTACCCAATGCAGATGTTTGGTTAGCAGCTGTGTTCGGTTGTCAACACTGAACTTCCACATCCCTAACATTTTAACAACCCTCATCACCTTTGGTTCATTTATACTGTGATGGGCTCGGGAATAGACTGCCACCAGACAATTTTGCCCAGGCATGTAATCACAGACCTTTGAGTAATAACGTTCTCAACGAAGCTTTAACCATAATGGATCTGTAAAGCTGCGACAGCGTGTATGTGATTTAGATTTACTGCTCTGAAACAAAAACTGCTGTTACACATCACATTTAGCAGTTACAGTAGATCCCAGACCTCTGGGCTGCAAATCAATCATGATTCAAGATGTTAGCATAACAATTATGACAATAATAATTATAATAGTGTGTATTATACTTTTCATAAAACCGGTGTACAAAGTGCTTCACAGTCATAACAACTGAAAACTTGTACTGTAACAAATTATTACAGGAGACAATGAATGAAACATCTCAATCAAATTCCTTTTATAAAAATCCACCTTGTAAAGCATTTTAAAAGAGGACACTGAGGTAACTAGTCTGATTGACCTAGGCAGGTTATTCCAGTGTTGTGGAGCCCTTACAGTAAAAGCCCTACCACCCTCTGTAACAAGGCTTGTCCTGGGTAACAAGAGTCACAGCCACTTAGCAGATCTACGGCTGTGGTCAGAACTGGTATTAACATCCATCCTGAGAGATCTGATCACAAGCAGACAATGCTAAGTATGAGTGTTCACACACATTAACATCCATCCTGAATGCAAATAATCCTGACTCATTTATGTTGAGTTTACAGATATGTCCGATGTCACTGTTTGTGTTAGTATGTGTGCGTGTGTTGCCATTAGAGAGAGGTAGAGAGAGAGAGGTAGAGAGAGAGAGAGAGCTGCGTGTAGCTGCTGCCGAGGGGGACTTGACCAATTCAAGGAGAATGTCAATCATTATGTGTTGGTCAGTGTTGATATTGTAACCGAGAAGAGTGAAAATACATTTGGTTCATTTTGAAACTGTAGCAGGTCCAGGAAGCATTTGCGTTGAGTGCGTTCAGACCTGAACTTAGTGCTGACAACTTGTCATCAAGCCAGATGTTAATACCAGGTCTGAGTGCAGCCCAAGTGAAAGGGAGGATGAGTTCTGCTTTGTTGGACGGCACAATGCCATTCAGTGATTAAAGAACAAAGGACAAACTTCAAAAATCAATTCTAAAAACCATGGGTGACCAGTGAAATGAGGCGAGAAGGGGCGTCATGTGCTCATACTTTTGACTCCTTGTAAGAACACCATAGCTGCTGGGTTTTTAGTAAGTTGGTGGTGGTAGATTGATTACTGGGGGACCCCTGTGAATAATGAGTTGCAGTAATCCAGATGACTGGAGACAATAGCATGAGATGAGGGTTTGTGCATTATTGAATGAACAGAATGATCTGATGTGGACAGTATTGCTGATTTGACTGATATCAGGCTTGGTGGTAGTGATGACATGTCTTGATTTTAATAGTGTAGAGTCTCATAAATATCTGCAGAAAGCTGTTGGATTTAGCCGCTTGTTTGTGTCAGTCATGTTGGAGTGATGGACATGTCCGGATTTGCTGCAGTGGAATTTCTGAGGATTTATCTCCATTCCAAAACCAGATGGTCTGTGAAGCAGCAAGAAGGTGTTTATTCTTCAGATATGATACACTTTTTGCAAAAGAGCTTATGCGTCACCTGATGTGTATGAATTCAACCAAGCAACCTCCTGTAAAAACTATGAATCATGGACTGTTTTAGAGCTGAGAAAGGAAAAGGGGATCTCTCATTTGATCATCTGTTCTCATCAGTTCTACAGTTATTTCTGTTTTGCACATATAGCCAATCGCAAAGCTTGAATTCAATGAATGGAGGTAGCGGGAGTGCGCGCGTTCACGCATGAATGTCACTGTCACATGCTTCAGAGTGACAGAGAAAGAGAAGTGATGGACAAGTTATTGTGTGTGAGAGAGGACTGATATGTCTGTCACTTCCAGGTACATGCAAAAAGGCATCTGAAACTATGAGGTCTGTCTGTCAGTGTGGACAGTAATACTGTATGGACAATAGTTGGAGCTTGGACGCTGCAAATAGTACTGCAAATAGTACTGCATGCAGCAATTTAATGCACTTAGAGCCCCAAGTTAGAGATTTGTTATGATCTAGAAGATGATCAATAGGAAACACTGTATATAAAAGGTTTGAAGTTATCATCCTCACACAAGGTACAGACGTCAGTACTTAGACTTTCCCCAAACAGAGGTGTGTCTGGAGTCATCTCATATCCATGCTTCTTCTCCGCGTGGTGTGCACTTCAGCAAAGAGCTCTCATCGACCATCCTCGCTCTCTTACCATTGTTATGACGATCAATTCTGTCTGGAAATTCAAACATAAAACATCTTATGCTCTCTTGCTTCATCACGAGTGATGTATTGGTCGACGATGTCTTCAGCAAATAGAAAACATGCATATGTAGCCATCCACCTGCTCACTGATATTCACTGGGTGTTTGTTTTAGATGGAGCCAGCTGTTAATGCTCTCGTCCTGTGCGATCACAGACGGCGTGTGCACAGAAGGGAATTAAACGATCACATGTTCTATTGCTGCTGGTGGATCGTCGTCGCATTCAAATGTAACAAGAAAGGCATCCTTGATCTCTGCTGATTCCCAGAGACGCTTTTTTTTTTCCTGGTGTGTGTTCATGCATAGGGCGGAACTTAAATGTAACAGCCTAGCAATCAGAAGGAATTTTAAAGGTAATTATCACTTGTTATGCAGACAGAAATTGAATTTGTCAAGTAAAACACTTACAAAGTGAAATGCTAATGAGACATCTTGAGCTTAATCGGAAAAGATCAGAATGTGCCACCCAGAAATCAGATTAGGCTCCTGAGCAGCTCGAGTTTGAACACAAATGACTTTGACTGAGTATTCTCTGAACTTTGGGACTAGACTCGAATAAATACATAAAGGTTTTTATCATAAATCATAGATAAGGGAATATTGCTTAGACAATGGATCTGTACTCTTAAAAAAAATAAAATAAACATAAGTACAAGTAAGATGACTTATGTCATGCATCCTAAGACAGGCCTTGTTTCACATAAATTACAACAAAAACAAAAAGTCTACAACCAAACAACACAGTAAATACATGTACACACTAATTGCTTCACACAGTATGAATAAGTTGCTGCGGTGCAATAAATACTATCACTCCCAGGTTAAGTTAAATATTTCATATTAGCAAATTTTTTGCATAATGCTATTACATTTAAATCACAGTTTGTTTTCCTTGTGTGAATATATGCTACACTTATAGCACCATATACACTTTATATTGTGGCTCAAAATCGTGATTGTACTGCACTGAAAACACTTTCCCAAGATAAAGAAATTAAGAAAAGGAAAAAGGGTTGGTGCAGTATAATATCTTGAGTGTACTTCAGGCATATTTAACTTTTTTGTTAGTTAAATGAGTCATAAATATGCTTGGTATTAAGAAAACCAACATATGGTGAATAAACATATGCACACAAACATGACCTGAGTGACTCTCTGAGTTCAGCTGCAGATAGAAGGCTGTGGGCACTGCTCTGGTCTGGAAAACACAAACAACCGAGCTGCTGGGAAGTTGCCAGAAGCTCAAAGTAATGATGATGAGGCAAAGGAGCAGGCGTCAGAGCTCTGAAATGCTTACAAAGCTTCACCCACAGATCTTTGTGTACTCTTTTGTCGGAACACTGGGTGAGTTATCCACGCGCCCCTGGCGATGCTAAATAAAAATGTATTTTGCTTCTGCAGGGCAATTCCAACAACATTGGCACCGTCGACATTTCAGTCGGATTCATCGGACTGGAAAGTTACGTGGAGGCACCTGCCATCATCTTGACGGCCCTCAACACTTATGCGGGGCCCGTGCTCTGGGCATGTCACCTGGTCTGCTACCTCAGCTCAGCGAGAGGCCGGTAAGTCACCCTGACGCAGTTTGTACCCTGCTGGCACGTCTGCACTTTCCAGAAAGAATACAATGAGAAACTAGTGTCTTTTGTTGTTGTTGTTTAAATAGCTAAAAGTATTGGAGAAAGTGAGTTAGTAACTAATACATAAACTTAAAGTCATGAAAAGGCTTCTCTCACCTTAAACTGTAGAAGTTTAACTTTCCTTCTTTTCAAGGCAGCCATTACACTCACAGTTCAATTTTAGGAAAACATTATTGTAATAATAAGTGGGATTTTAAAGCAGCTGTCACGTGTTAAGCACTCTCTGGTATAGGATGAGATGTAATATAGTCGTAAGGCTCTCACTGCTGCAAGTTTACCTTTCTCACCCTTTCACAAAAAAAATTCTAGATCTTATCTCTTCCAGGATTTTCAAAATGTTTAACAATTCTGCTCCTAAAGGAAATTTTACCAGGGTTCATTAAAATGATTTGAGTAGTTTTTGCTGAGATTGTTATCCTGATAAACGACAGACAGAAATGAAACATAACCTCATTGGCAGAAGTAATAATACAACAAGCGGATGGATGGATGGATGAAAAATGGATGAATAAAAACCCATTCGGAACATTATGGTTAGAAATACTTCCTTTTATTGTACTCTAAACCATCGATGGCATCTCATCCACAGCATCATCACTGCTAAGGGACTCCGGAGTGTTTCTTAAATCTTTAAAAAAAATATATATACTTTTTCATTCTGAATTCTCTCTGCGGGGACAGTGCAGGTGCTGCTATATATATTCTGTTAATTGGTTCACTCATGGCAGCAGGGTGATTTGGCTTGCACGGTATCAAAGATGCATGTAAACAGCTTAACCTGCGTAACACCTCAACTGGAGGGAAGCCAGGCGCTGGGCTGCTGTGTGTTTGTGTGAATGCAGCCAATAAATGCAGCTCCCCCTCAGCATGAGGCCCCTGCACAGTGCCGAGTGATGAGCTCTGTGTCTTGCCACCAACGGCCCTGCAGACAGAACCTAAACCAGAATCCTCCTTTAATGTAGATAAAGTGTGGTATTTGTATTTTACCTGCCGCCGTTGTTAAAATGCCAGTGACAGTAATTCAGGGATATAAATATAACATCTATCTGCAACCTTGTGATTTAAAGTCCCTACAATTCCTTAGCACCCAGGCCCCGGAGAAATGTTTCAATGCATGATTTAGATTCTTAATAATTTCCGATCCCATATTTGAATATAATATGTTTGACTTTTCCGCAGCCCAGACAGTCTCTGATTAAAAAGCTCTACTCATCTTAAAACGTTTGCATTGCCAGAGGCAGAGCCTGGGGATGACAAAGTTGATCCATTAATACATCCAACATTTGTGTCCAAGTGGCTCCCCTCTGATGACTCGCAGAGAAATGTGAGGGGGACTTTGAAAGTCGGAGAGAACTTCTCAATGATGTTGGGGACAAAGACACAGAAACCTGTATCGATGTCCATAAAGTTTTCTCTGACAATACCCCCTAACAATTCCACTTTAGCATAGAAGTAATAAACTTTATTCTCCATGTTGATTATAATGGCCTCCATCATCTTCAGTAAGACTCTTTTAAGGTGGGGTCAGCGATTTCATGACTATCACCGTTGATATTTAAACTCAAGACCAAAACAACTACACCTCTATCTTCACTGCTCCTTCAGAATCTCCACCCCATTCATTCATTCTCGGTCATTGCCAAGGTGAACCACTGATCTCCTCAAGTTGGAATTAGTCCCCATGCCAGTATCCTATCCTTCAATAGTAGAAGAAGAGGAATGATGACATTCTCTCGTTCAGGATGTAACATATGACATTTCTACACGTTTTACTTATGAATCGCTTTAAGAAAGAGGATTAGCATACAGGTAGCATATACTGTTCATGACCCCTGCTGCCCTGTGCACGAGCATGAATATCTTTGTTGCTGATTGGCTGGAACAGTGCTGTTCTGTTGGATTGTCCAGTTTTCTTTAGCTGTTTTCAGACATGAACTCTGGAGAACGTCTGCAATGTGGCTTTTCCCAGAGTTTTCCTTTCACTTATGAACAACACAGCAGGAGGTTCTGCGCTCAGATGCATTCACAACAGCACTGATACCTCTGGAGCGTTCAGGTGAGGGGTGGTGCACCAGGCAGAGGCAGGAAGTAAAGTATTAATTCCGCTGCAAAGATCACTGGTTTTTGGTTCAAAGCACATCGACACTGGCGTCAGCCCTCATAACCAAGAGCTCTCAAATCTTCGTCTGTGTCTTATATGTGTGTGTCACCACTGTCTTCTCATATCGCCATTCGGAAATTATCCAGAGTTTTTACTTTGTGGCTGAAAGAAGAAACTCGTCTCTTACTCTCACATCTGTGTTCTCACATGTGGCCCCTCTGGAGAAAGTCAGGAGATTTTCCGGAGTTCAGTGTACGACTGAAAGCAGCTTTTGTTTCCCAAATACAGACACAGAGCTTTGTATTTAAACCAGATTATTTCCAGCCCACACATAGAACACACGAATAGCGGACCATGAGGAGATATTAGCAGAATTTAACAAAAAGTGCATTCGATTAAAATCACTTACCCCACCTCTAAGAGTAAATATTTCACAAATTCATAGTACAGCCACAGTGGCAAGGGAGAATGATTTACAGTAACCAGGCACTAAATAACAGCACCTATCTGTTGTGTATTTCATACATATAAATCCATGCCCCCCTACTAGAAAACTGAACTCAGACGCAGCACAATGTGAACCTGAGGTCCAAAAACAACAATGTAAGCAGGTGGTAAATCGCATTTAGAGTGACAGCACGATTGATCCGCCCACAAACAGCTGCTAATGGGAGGGGATGCTGGTCCCTGCGCTGCCTCACTACACTCACTGTGGTTTTACCCTCCGTAACCCAATCACCAGCATGTTGTTCATTCTGCCCCAGAGTTTGATATCATTTAACCTACGATACCCTTCACACATTACACATTAAATCCAGCATGTGAACGTTATATTCTGCACTACAGGACCATCTTGCATTGCTAGCATCAATCACAGTGGGGTGCGTCTCACGGAAGCCCCCATTGTAATATGGACATATGAGGCTAAAAAAAGTCTCATCCAGAGACACAGAGAGACGGTCGCTCATTTAAGATTCACTCTGCACCGTCAGCAGCTCGGCCACAAGGAAAATGCTGGAAATGGGCTTTGATCAATAGCTTTTCCACGGGTTTCCCTTGACACCGTCTTAGTCCACTTAAAGCCGTACTAGGGTTTGAAGTCAATGTTTTCATTGTGTTATTGTTCCACATAATCACTGAGGAGCTTCAAGGATGGCTAATCAGAGGAGACTCATCTCTACTTTACTATTTTCATTTAAGTCACATACACTGGCTCAAATACAAGCAGCAGAAATCATATAAAGGTCAAACTATTTCCACATTTTTCTTGATTTCCAAGACACTGAATTGGCTCTTTGTTGAGAGGTGAAAAAGCACAAGGGGAGATGGTGACGGGCTGTTGATCTTTAGTGCTGCTTTCTACAGTAAGGTGTTGGTTTACTGACATATGATATATTGCAGGAGGACAGTCACTAGATGCATCGTTTATCCTTCATTTTTTCACTGTCTAACGTTTAGAACAACCAGACCACAACTTCTATCTCATCCTTTCACCTTCTTTCTCCTTCTTTCTACATCCTGGTCATTTTGTTTTAAGAATTTAACTTTTCCAACCACCGCCTCGCTGTAAATGACATCAAGCTAAAGTAGTGCTAAGCTTCTTTATCACCTCATTCATTTATAATTTGTAACCGCAAATTAGACACAAAGTCAAAGATGAGGCTCATCTCCTCCACCGAGAGACGGATGAAGTCTCTGGCAGGATTTTACAGACTGTTTAACGTACCTGAGAGGCTGCACATGAATGTTTCAGCAGCTCTTTGAGGTCAGACACAGAAATAAACTTAAGCTGTGTTAAAAACAGCAGCACTGTGGACGTAGCCATTAGCTGGAGGGCTTAACGTTTATGGAAATTCACTGGGTTTAATGGGATTCAGGGGTTTTTGCTTATTTTTGCCGATTTTTGTACTCACAGATTTACAAATGAAACCAGACATATAATAAAAGTTATAGTTAATATCAAACTTGTCTGTTGGGAAGTTGTGGTTCATCTTTGACCTGTTGTTCTTACTTTATTCATGTGTGATAACAGCGTTATTAGAGCGGTTTGTCGACCATCGTTTTTGCTTCAAGTTAAAGTTATGTTTATGTAAGTGGAGCAGGTCACTGAACGTGTAGCCACAGCGGCTCAGGCCTCCGTATGAGGGGAGCCAGCGTAACATGGGCTAGCAGCTCTTGTACGGACGCTTAAGGCCAATTTATGCTTCTCCGTTTTGACGGACACGGACAGATAGGACCGCCTTCTTTGCCTTGGAACCTCCTCTCCGAGCTCCACGGAGAGCTCTTCGTGCAGCTCAGATTTTTCTAACTACACGTCGGCATGGCGGAGAGCCTACGGATAGCCATTGGCTGTGATTGGTCCGCTAACGACAGTATTTCGGAATGACATCATTTCCGGACCTCAAACTTCATTTCCTATATCACAATAAACCCAAACACAACTACGACTCTAGGATTAATGTGACAAGTGTGTTAAGCCAGCGGAGTTGTCCGGCTGACGGTGGCTGGTTAGAGCCCTGACGGCATGTGTGTATGGTCACATACGGTTATAACGAACTTTCATAACGCCGCTAGCATCATAGCCACCATGCTAACTGCGGTCGTAACTGTGAAAAAACATGCGGTCACGACTTTAATTCCACGGCTATCATGAGACTGTTTCTCAAACACCGTCAGGTTAGAAGCAAACACTTGGTAGTAGCTAGTATCGGGTGTCCCTGCTGACTGTGTGTGGAAGCTGTGGGGGAAGCTAGCTGCCTCCGTATAGCTTCAAGCTGTTGAATTATCAACGCCGTTCGGAAACAAGACCGGGGAACCGCTGCGCTAAGAAACGATAACATCAGCTGGGTGTCACTTTATTTTATTTGGTTGCCATCGTAGACTGTGTGTGAGGAGCCGGGAGCAGGTAAATAATGAACGTGGACTTCTTCTGAGAACTCATGAGGTAGGCTTCTCTAAGCTTGTCTTCCGTTGCGCCACCTACTGTTCTGGCGCCCAATTGTTTTCAGCAACGGAGAAATATAAATCAAAAAGTGTCCGTCCGATCCGTCCGTCCTTCCGTAGCGGACTCGGAGAAGTATAAATTGGCCTTTAGGCCTTATTTTGCACTGGATTACAAACTACTGAGATCAAACAAACACTTTATTTTCTTACTCTTGTCACAGATGAAGATCTGAAGGTTTTATCTTTTCATTTAATAATATAGTCGCATTTTCATTACTGGCCCTTTGGTTGAATTTCCACCTCCAATCTGGACTCTCTCCCACGTCTCCTACCTTATCAGTGTGTCTTCTCTTGAAGTTCCTCCCCCTCAGCTGGGACTCTGCCTGTTTGAAATGAACAAAATTGCTTGTGTAGCGGCGTGTGTTTGATTTTAAATCTCCTGATTTCCTCGCTGCATCCATCCTCATATCATGCAGGTTTAAAGTTATTTACTTCTTCAGAATGTGCCAGCAATCCATAATATTGTGTGAAGGTAATAGGATCAGACTCTTCTCCCGGGTACAGGTAAAATATTCCGAATGTGTCATCAAAAAACAATTGGCACCTTTAGTGACTCAACATCCTCAAGGATCATTTAGAAACAATCAATTGACTCAGGATGACCTTTGCACACATAGAAACTTTTCTGTGTTGCTCTACAGGAAGTGTTCCTATTATTCACAGCACAGAGATGTGCCTGCTTTGCCTCCTGCTGGTCCTTCCTCCTCACTGATGCCTCTTCTTCTTCTCTGCAGGACCCCGGTTTCAGTCGGTCACGGCTGCTACTGCTTGGCGCTGCTGAGGTCTGTGCCGGCTGCAGCCTACATTGTGCTGGTGACCGTTCTGCGCTACCATCTCTTCATATGGAGTGTCTTTTCGCCCAAATTACTGTACGAGTCCATGCACCTGCTGCTGACTGCAGGGATCTGTCTCTTCTTCAACACGATGGAGCAGAGCCAGAGCGCCGGTACGTCATAGGCAGAACGGCTGATCTTCCACTGAGGGAACCTCTGGAGTCGAAGGGTCAGATACAGTCTCTTGATTATGTGTGTAAGAACCGCTAATAAAGACTGATGCACACTGGAGCATGCTTATCCTCACTCTGTAGTGTACTCGTCTGTTCACAGTATGTGAGCAGATGCCTCTGAAACAGTCCATCATCCGGACTCTGTACGTCTGCTTTGCAAAAATACTTTGAGAATGCTCTTACAGTGCACTTATGAGCGGTCTATTTAATATTTAATACTTTCCAAGGAGAAAAATGTTTGTGGACGAATAAAAGGGGAATCGTGTAAATAAGCTTTTTTGAAGTAGTATAACTTTTTTCATACATAAAGGGTGTGACCTCAGGGACTGGTGTACAGTGAGTAGTAGTGATGCAGAGTTTAATGTTTTGACTCCATGGGTTCAACATCAGTGCAGAAGCTTGTGTGTTTATGTTGAACAGAGTGTGAACATGATCTGAACTCTGCTGAACAATTGTTGTATAGATCATCAAACAGGGAGAGCAGAAGTGTTGATAACATGGTAAATGGACTGTTTATACAACACTACTCCTGTCTTGTGGACCTCTCTAAACCCTTTTACAGTTCACGTTCACCCATTCATGCACACACTCAAACAGAGCTCCTACATGCATCATATCTTACACGTATTCCTACACACTGTCAGCCCAGCCGTCAGGAGCAATTTCTGGGGTTTGGTATCTTGCCCAAGGACAAAATGAAATGTGGACTAGAAGAGCCGGAGTTCAATCCACCGACCCTCCGGTTAGAGGACGACCTGCTCTACCCCCTGAGCCACAGCTGTCCAATAACTAAATTAATGATGGCTGAATTCCATTTAGCTGCTTCAGTTTCAGGGTCATAGTTTTACTGTCACGTCTATGACATTACAGCCGTTGTTAATGTTCACACCTTTGATTTTCATAAACGTGAGCGTGTGTGCTGTGGACTTTTGGCCTTTTGACTGATCGTAGAGGACTATGTTGTCAGTAGAGTGAGGGGGATGTCGGTCAAACACAGACTGTACCTGCCCACACAGTTAAAGGATGATGTAAAGGCTGTTGTCTGAGATATTTTCACATCAAATGCGTAGTTACAACTCAGACTTGTTGTTCAAAGTCTAAGAAAATGGCTGGACTATAAAGAAAAGGCATAAAATTGCCAATATTGGTAATCTCATGCCAATGTCCCATCGGCCTTCTGGGTCAAATCTTCAGTTCTCTGACACTGTTTCCCGTCCATCCAGTTTCTGTTATCACACAAAACACTGTGACACTTTTTAAAGGTGTGTTCGGTCAAGTCGACATTTTGACTTATCTCTATCAACAGCTATCTGCTTATGAATGCAGATAAATTAAAAATCAGATAGCCGATGCATTTCGGTCAATGAGCTCCGTCTCCTTTGCTCTCGTCGTGGACTGTTCACCTGCGAGCAACAAAAGTCTGCTCAAGCATAATCGATCAAACTAGAAGGATTCCAACCCCAAATCCTCGCCCACAGATTCTGCATGTTCACATCTAGAATCTGTTTATTGAAATGTATCTCATGCTAACCTAAATTTATTCAAAACACAATTTCCAACTAAATGATCTGTCTCCAATATAGTCATCAGTTCTCTGGACATTTCCAGATTCTTAAACCTTAAAAGGTACCAGGTGAAAAGGAAATATTATATTTGTACTATTATAAACTGCAGCACGTGTTGTACAGTTCTAATTCCAATCTCAGTCAGTAGCAATATTATTTTCTTGGCAAACATTTCTACACATGATAGTAATAATAAAGTCGAGGCCCATTAAGAAGACCTGACACACTTTTCCTGACACGCAGCCGGTTTTATTTCAGTGTAGCTCAATGAGGATTTAGCTGTGGGGATGTCAGGCACAGAATCCGTGTAACGCAGCATGTAGGACACACTTAATGAAATTGGCATGAATACCCAGTTAACATGGTGGTGTCAGTTCTTTGCCATAAATATATTCAATGTATATTTTTCTCTCAATCTACTGAGGTAGTTTAAATTCACAAACACTGAGCTCGCAGTTACCCACAGCCATCATTCATCTGCACCACAGCTTCAAGAAGATGTGGGAAAGTGAAGTGCACTTTCCTTCTGTTTTCGTATTTATTGAGTCCCCACATTGTTGTGGAGGAGATAGAGTTTCAAAACAAAAGAACAGCTAAAATGATTCTAGCTGGATGACCTCAAGGTTTTGCTAAAGGCACACAATTTCCTTTTTTTAATTTGCTCCCGTATATACATTATAACTTTCATTGTGCAAGTCATATAACTTCCAGAGTCTGGCACTGCACTGCAGAGTTATGCACTTCTCCAACTTCTACTCAATCCATTCCTTCAATATCACTGAGAAAACTACCAAAGTAAAGTTGGAAAGTTGGCGATCGTCCAAAGTAATAAGAGATTGGAGCCAGAACAGCAAACAGTGTGCTGCTGTCCAAGTACTTATGGAGCTCACTGTATTATATCAGACTGCTGGGACGTGAAATTTTGGTCTGATCAAACTTCATTGACCGTCATTGACCCTCGGTTTCTGTATCATCATCATGTTGGTTTTGTGTCAGGGTGTGGCCATCTCCCACATGCAGGACCACAGAGCTAAGACTTCCTCTGTAGCCGTCATGTTGTCAGGCTGCCGGTGTCTGTGATGTCACTGAACAGCTGTGACGACTTCAAAGCTCCTTCCTCATCATTACCTGGCCGTCCTTGGCTCTGAGATTTGTCCAGAAAACAGGTTTAAAGATATAGTGTTAAAGCCACAGTGAGGAACTTTTCACCTCCAGGCAGTGAAGTGAATCGTAAGTTCCCACCCACAAAACCTTGTCACTCACCTTGATGAGCTGTCTGCCTTGAAACGGCAACTCGCCCAAGGCTAAGATCACGGACGTTCCCTCAAGTCGCCATGGGCGTCGGAGACGCAGATGGCAAAACTGAGGAAAGGGGGAAAACAGAGCAGTGCTGGTGCTTGTTGTGTTATTGAATAGCGTTTGTGCTTCGAGACGAGTCCGACTGTTTATTTTACTGCCATCGAAGTTGTTGCTGTGTGTCACCTTGACAGGGACAGGGAGCCGCAACGCTGACTACACCCAGAGAGAATGGAATTTAAATGTCCTGAACAACATTGAAAAGTTAGACAAACAAGAGGATTTACATTTGAATAGACCGACAGACATTCACTGCGTATGGATCACAGCGTGGTTACTGGTTTGCATCAGAGGCAGGACACGTTTAGCTTTCAGGTTTTCAGACTCAACATCATGTTACTCCTTTTCTGAACCGGTAGCACACTGTCACAGCACACAGGCTTCAAACAAAGGCTGATGGGAATAGTTGATGAAGCAGATAATAATCTACATCACTCATGAGGATTGTTTCCTCAGTGATCAGTATGCTTCATATCACTTTGCCTGTCCTACAACATCACAGTGTCTCAGTAGCAAAGAAGAGTTTGACATTTTCCAGGAAACCAGAGAGGCTTCAGGAAGTAGATGTGCCCTGTCAGGAAATAGTCAAGGGCAGACAAATATCATTATATAGTTTATAACAGTAATAATATGTAATATTATCAGATTGGTTATCTGGTGACTTTTTTTTTTTCATTCATTTCCATTTTCCATCATAAACAATCCAGAAATACTCAAAAGATATTGTGTAAATATAGAACCTCATGAAATGGCTATAGATTGAGCCAGTGGAGAGTTTTATTGACCCTAAAACTGTTTTTAAATTTGGGTTGGTTCTTTTTCCAAAACCTCCTCTGCGTCCTCTGTGAAACTCGTCGTCACCGGTGCAAGACCAAGCCTCAGAACCGCTTCTCACAAATCTGATGGGACTGCTCTTTTTGTGTGGAATCATTCCTCTGTATCCAAATAGCCAACAGCCCATGAAATGGATCGGAATAATTGTAGTGTCCACATGCTTGAAAGTTTCCTAGCATGTGTTACTAATACAGTTGTACATCACAGGATGAGAGGACTGGTGTCTAATTACTCTCCCAATGTTTTAACATCCTTACATCATATGAGACAATCGTCTTCAGATCACTTTGGTTGCATTAGATTCTGTGTCACTTCTATCAGACCTTACCCAACCCTGCTTCTTGTCAAACCAAACTTTAAAACAACCTGTAGGAGTTTACCTAGTCTTGATTTCATTGTTTTTGCAGCAAGGATAAAACTGTTCTAATTTCTGTTTCTGTTGATGGCCACAATGTTTGGATTTACCTGATCACATCCGTTTTGTTTTGTTTGTAATATATTTGAACTGTACAATGTGTTTGTATTGAGTCTCTTTCTGTGATTCTTTTTGCCGTATGTGCTGAACCTTTTTTTTTTCTTCCGATTTTCTGTATTTCACTGTGCTGGGTTTTCTTTTGGTTCCTGAGTTTTCGTTACGAAGCTCTGCAACTGAAAATATGTGAAAGATGACAAATACCAAAATGATTTTTTAGTCACTTTTGCAATATTGGTTTCTAATGATGAAATAAATGATTTACTCTATTGTATCATTTTGATTGTGTAACTTTTATTTGGCTGTAAGAAACTACAAGACCCTTAAAGGTCATGTATGATATTCACTAGCACCAGATGTCACACCTGCACCTGCACTTGCACCTGCACCTCGTAACAAAAATAAACACCTTGTCACACCTTCAAACACACAAGGTGTTGTCTATACAAATAGTGTTGACTGGGAGTTAGTGAAGCCATGTGAAAGTTGCCCCTAAATACACAACCAGAAACGTCTTCCTGTGTACAGAGGAGCCAACACATGAACAAATATCCAACCAGCTGCAGTGCAGACTGATAACATGGATCCATAGCCTCTCATCTGCAGGTTGGTTTTCCTGTCAGCGTCTGAGCCTTCATTTTTATAAGCTTCCATCAGGTGTGTTTTTTAAAACTTATTTCAGTATGTGCTCACTCTTGCTGCTCCAAGCACAACAACAGCATCAGCATCAACTGTGCTGTGTGTAGCCGATATCTATTTCCAATGCAATAGAAAGCGTTGACTGCAACCTTAATGTTTAAAATCTCTTACATAGAACCTTTAAACTGTCTTTCAGCTGCGTGCAGGCTGGTTGAGACCATGTGTCTGCAGGCTCAACCTGCTCTGGAGGATGGGTCACATATGATACACTTTCACTGGAGTTTCTCCTTCCAAACTTTCTTACTTACTTTAATAAATCTGGACAAGAAACCATCTGTGCAAGTGCACCTTGCATATCTCCACGTACAGTGTTGTGGTAGGAGGATGATAATTTAGTAATCAGTCCTCTATCTGTTATCCACCCACCAAATCATTATTTTATGGCTTCAGGAGCTGGACTTCACTGCCATCATTAGAGGAACGACACGTTTCTTGCTGTGCTCACTTCTGAGTGGGAGTCTCTCTAAAAACCTTCCTAAGTGATGATGCGCTGAAGATCTATTATTGCCTTGAAATCAGAAACATTGCAGACAAAAAGCTGAATTGTTTAAAGCCAAACACTTTGAAGTTGCTATATCAATATTCTGCATTTATAAGTGGATTCCATGACTCTGTGTATTGTTTGCTGAGTCACACGCAGTTATGAACCTCCAGAGAATAATCACCTGACACTGCAGCTCCACAGAGCATAGTCTTTGTTTTGGTTTCAACAGTTTGTGTCAGTTCAGTAACTCTGCTCATCAGCCTCATGTCCAGCTGCAGCAGGCAGCTGTTTTGTGTTTAAAAACCATTGTGTACTATGGGTTTGGCTCTGAACAACAGACAACAACTAGCTGGTAAACATTTAGCAAACCAAAGAGCCAGATATTCCCTCCAGAGTTGGTAGAAATCAGAACTGAGCTTAGAGGAGAGCAAATATTGGACTAACATCCGCCAGGAGTCCAGAATCACGACTCCAGATGAATGATAATGTTGCTGTGTATCTGCTGGCAGTGTAAACTGTTGGCTGACAGGTTTGTCACATCCGTTTAAAATAACAATTCTGCTTGTTTGTCATGTCCTCAAGTGGCCAGAAACATCCCTTCAAGCAGGTTTAAGTGAGACTAAATGATTAGAATAATTCCAGATCCCTATTGAAAATGGATAAATGGGACAGAATATATTTTTATGCAAATAAAAACAAAGTGTGTGACATTTAACTTCCTTCCTTTGCAGTGCGATGTCTCTGTGAATCACGTTGTTGTGTTTCTGTGCGTGTGAAAGGGCATAAATCATGTTGTCATAAATCAGTTAGCGTTCCGCGCCTCCTCAGCTTGGACAATATGCCGCTGGAATACATATCTGACGCTCTGTGATTTGAGTGCTGCTGCTCATCTCTCATGTGAAGTCAGGACTAACCAGCCTGGCCGTTCCAGCAGAAAATACAGAACTAATTACAGAAGCCGAGCAGCTGGAGAGCCAAATTGAAGTTGTGCCTCTGAGTTGGAGCTTTCCCTGTGAAAGCGACCTTAACTGGGCTCCGGCGCTCCACTCTTTTACTGCTCCAGGAGTTGTCTGCTAAGTGGCAGATGGCGGCGAGCCAAAGAGGTTATTGCAAATTTAGAGCTGGCTCCCTCTGAAAACACCATCCACTGCAGGAGCTGGTGATTGACGCACACCTCGCTCTGTGGCTGCAGAAGCTGCCAGGGTTCCCCTTCTCCCTCCGCTGCATCGCTGCCACACTTCTCTCTCTTCCGAGCTACTGAGAGGAATCCGCGGGATCACTAAAATTCGACTCTTGTTAAGACGCCTGGAGGGAAACGCTTGCTGTTTGCATTAAATTACTACTGGCTTGATTTACAGAACGACGGAGAAACTGCTTGTTGACCCTCCATGAAGCAGATTGGACCATCAGCCTCGAGATCCTTTCATTGATAATTGCATCAGATCAGACGTGAGCAGATTTGACTGTGTCCAAGTCGTGATTCTGACCTAGAAAAACCTTTGAGTATTTCCCCTGCACTTTAAATGTCAGGATGTGCTGAGAAGACTTTCTTGGAATTATATAATCACTCCATATTCTGAATAATATAGCAGTGGCACTGCTGGAGAAGCTGTAGGTGAGAAATGGGGTGCTAAGAAATCCCATGAACAATATAATTAGCAGGATGAAGAAACGGATGAACAAAGTATCCAGGAGTTAGTAAGATGCTTTGCTGGCAAATGGAGCTCATTAGGTGGCAGATAAAGGGAACAAAGACATCTGGGATAGAGAGTTTGGTTTATATCTGAGTATAGGAAGATAATGAAAAAGCAACAGTGAGGAAAAGCACTCATTAAGTATTAATTCAGCAGGCTGCCTTGTGAGATGAAGTTACTCTAATCCACGAATCCAGTTACAGGTCGGTGCTGGAGGAAGCTTAGTTGTTAAAGCGATGACAAGGAAACCATTAGCAGGTCAAACGATTAGTCGATCTGATAATTGATCAGTTAATAACAAAAGTAAAAATCTCATTACCCCATAATCAGAGCAGTCATATGCTGCAGCTTGACAAAGACGGACTAAGTGAGTGTTCCCCAAAAGCGAAGCCAAAGCATTTGGATCAGCGCCTGGTGGCTGGCTGCAGTATTTGGTAAGTATAAGTTTTGACATGTGAAATCTAAACAGAAGCTCTGGTGTTGTCAGGATGCTGCAGCGCTGCATCACCTGCCGTCTGAATCCATCTGCTGCGAAAAAAGCTCTTCAATTGTCATTCCACAGATTTTCGTTGCAGGGAGAAAGAGAAGAAGAAATGGCTGCAGTTGATCAGGGAAGTTACTATTCTTGGGAAACTTCTTAGACGTGAGTGTTTTTTGTCGATCAAGCCAACGTTCCCTGGTGAATGAGAGTTACTGCCATCAAGAACAGTTTGATTTGAATAGAATGAATTTAGGCCCATTCTTACCCTGTTTGTTGCCTCACTCAAAACAGACGTGATGTTAAATGAATTCACAGGTTCTTCCATCGTTGTTTGCTGGCAGCCTGAAAGTTTGGACCTGGATACGGATATTACATCACACTTTACCAGCTCCTCCATGTTAGTGGATGGGTCGTAGTTTACTTTCAAAGAGACTGACTCTTCGCTCCATCTCCCGATCGCTAACACTCGATAGTGGAAGGAGGTGGAGAAGATAAGAGAGAAGATTCTCTGAGCTGCATAAGACCCAGCTCTGTGTACGGACTCAGACCAAAAAGGCTCTAGGAATACAAGTGACGTTAAATTAATTCAAACTACTTCTTATGAGCTGAATCTAAAGAAAAGGTTTCTCATTACCTGCAAATAAGGTGAACACACAGTTAACGGGACTGCAGCTTGTGTCTATGTGGGCGAATGTCTGTAACATGTCTTGAGTTTACATTGCATTCAATAGTGATGAAGGATCTAAACAGGAAGTTTCAAATTCTTCAAAGACATTATATCAAAGGAAACTAGCTTTTGAGAAATTGGCACAGGCTAATGGTTTGGACACTCACACATACAGTAGGTAATGAACCACATTTGGTCAGGGAGAAACCCGGTGTTGGCTTTTAAAAGCCACTGGAGTTTTTCCAGGCTCAACTTTCCCTGGCAGCCGCACACAGACAAATGGATATGTGTCTAATGAAAGGCTTTTAGGGGGTATTGATTTTTTTTTTTTTTTTTTTCGGACAAGTATGCAGATGGAAAATAATAATGTAATGTAATATCTATGTGTGGGTTAGCCTGTGTGTCTCTCAGCAGTACAATGAGTATAAATCTGTGAGGGCGCAGCTACACAAAGCGGTACAACAAGGTTCAAAAGGTTAGTACGCACGTTAATGAGCTGATCGTCAAACCACGTCTCAAAGTAGGATCCAACGACCGTGTTTGATCTCACTTCCTTGCCTCGGGGGCCCGTGGCCGCTCCTGTCCACGTACATCACTCATCCAAATATCTGCAGTGTAATCACTTGTGCAGAAACCCTCTCTTTATTATTCCTCTGACTGGGGGAGGAACTTTGAGATGCAAGTCAGCGCTTTTTTTTTACCTTGTGTGACCGGAGCTGGAGGCTGTCATTACACTAATGCAGCACTGTGATCCAACAAAGGATCTGCCACCAGGTAGGAGGGGGAAAAGGGAACAGCTCTTGACCGCACTGAACACAGATCTTAAGATAATAGAGTGACCTACATCACAACCTCATAGGTCTTGTTTAAATGTGCAATTACTCATCATTACACCTCGGAAGCAGCAGGATGTGTCGTGTGGCAGAAAAGACACCGTGAGCTGCTTCAAAGTCAGAGCTAATTCATTAATGGAGGTAATCACTTACAGATACACACTGTTGATGGCTCCTTAAACACAGTTTTCATGCTGAATTAGTGATTTGTGAAAGAGATTAATAATACATGCCATTTATCATGACACGAGTTGAAATCATCACGTGTTTAAACAGAAGGTTACTGGGTCAAATACCGTCTAAGCCCGGCTCTCATGCAGCAGCTGAGCATCAGTGGAGGGCAGCGGCTGCACCAGGCTCTCACCGTGAACGTGTAAAAACAGCCTCCGGGCTCCGGGGACACACACTCAGTTTCCAGTTAACAGGCAGGTGACATTTTGTTAATGACCACACCACAGAGATGCATTTGTCATGACGGACAGCGGATTAAAAACTGCTCCCACGGTGATGACTATCACACAGTTTGTAAGAGTGAATGAATTTAGTCATTTTAGGATTACATCTGATGGAGATGATATTTAAACACATGTACACTGTGTACACGGGAAAAAAAAAGCAGGGATGTTTAGGTAGCTGATATTTCTAAGTGTGTGTAATTTGGTGCAGATTCCACATATAAATCCTGATCTGGTGGATTTAAATGGAGTTTCATGAGGAGACTGTGGGGCCTGGGCAGAGCTAAGTGCTCTACTGAGTGCTCTTCTATTTTCTCATGTTGTTGTTTTGACTTGAAAAAGTGGAATTGTATTTGTAATTTAGTGGAGAAACGATCATTACTCCAAGAACAGAAATCAGTGTTTGTTATTATCCACACACAAGTAACCTCTTACAGCTGCCATGTGCCAAAGTCTAAGACAATACAATGAAAGACAGAAGTTTATTTCTGATGATCTGTTTAGTCTCAGTGTGACTATTGGTATCATCACTTTCTGTGGAAGCAGAGTTTACAGTTTAAGTTGTTGCCTAGTTAGCTTCATCCAAATAAGCAGATGACTTTATGGATTGGAAGTTAAATATTTATCTAGCTAGCTTACTAACAATCCCAGCTGCGGAAGATTTGTTCAGACTTTTTTTTGAATGAGCTTTAAATAACTAAAACTACCTTTTAAAAATGTTATCAGCATTAAACAGCAGCAAAGAAACAAAGCAAAATGTACTAATCAAAATTTGCCAACATTGTGATGTAATAGTATCAAGCCTAGATGTATTACAAATAAATACGTCAACCCCTGTGTTACTATTTACCATTTCATGTTTATTGGTTTTAGTGTCACTTTACTGTTGTGGTTGGCCAAGGGGAAGCTAATTTTAATAGTTTAATAGTTTTATTCTATAATAATGATCATATTATTATTAGTTATTTAATACGTTTTTTTTTGCATTATGTGTATATGTTTATTACATGTTACTTCTTGGTAACGTGTAACTATAGTTGTCTAATCCATTAATGCCTTGTCTTCACTACTTTTCCCAAAATTTTTAAGAAAAGATCTTGACTTTGCAAATTCCATCCGGACGAGAAAACATTTTGGAATGTAAAGTACTGCTGTTTACTTAAGTGCAATTTGTTAGAAAACTGTGTTGTTGTTTCAGATCGATGAGTTCAATGACCCCGGCTAGCAGGATGGTAGTGATAACAGTGATAAATATTTGGTTTTGATGTGGTCAGCTGATTTTAAAGGGATTCTAATAGAAGCATGAACAGACTCAGTCTTAAATAAATCGAAGTTTTCAAACTAAAACTGGAGGAAAATCTGCTCAGTCATTTCTCTATGTTGTCAACTGAATAATAATATCGTGGCAATAATTATCCCAAGAAAATTGTGAATCTGCATGATTGTGTCTATAAGCAACAATCGAAATTGTATTTATACAGAGTTTGCTTAACAGTTGGAAAATCTACCTGGGTATTTCACTGTTTTGAAATACTTAATATGTAAAGAGACCTTGAACATTCGGAAAATATATAAAACCTCAAGGCTCAGCTTAACCTTTCAATGAAGTGGAAAATGGAAAATCGCTCCAGTCCAACGACTCCCAATGCAAACAAAGTTAGTACTGACGTCCCAGTGATTTGATAGAAGGCCTCACAGCACCATCACGCTGCAGTTTATTTCATTATCTACATTTCTGTGTCTTAAATATCACGTTCAGTCACGTAAGATCTCACTCCGACCCAGTCAAGCAAAACCAGCTGATAACTATTTACCTCCACTTTTTCACCCTTGTATTGTGACTTCATTTATTGAATGTCAGAGCATTTCTCTGAGGAAACAAGCTCCGTGCATAACAGAAACATCGAATAGAATCAGTGTTGCATCGTTGCACCAGCTCCGTGAACAATGGTCCAAACAAAACCTGACATTTAACTGTATTTTGAGAAGTTAGGAGGAAGAAAACCTCCCCAGCTACCTTCTCTTAAGGTGAAGCTAAATTTACCCAACTACTTTACCACTTGAAATGCTCACTTTGAACACTCCAGCTGGTTTACTGTGGACGGACACTGCCGGTGCACAGCCTCGGCAGATGACTTTCACTCAGCCCTCCACCATTAGCACCATTAGCATATATATATATAATTATATTACAGGCAGGAAACCTAAGCAGGAGGAAGGCAGTTTATAAAGGCGTGATCCTGCACTTGGCTCTAAGTAGAGCATCATCACATGGGTCGAGAGGGATGAGAGGAGGATTATTACACTGAGCCATGTAAAGTACTTCTTCAAGTTTATAAGTCAAAAATTCCCCTGGAGAGACATTTGAGGGTTTATTGAGAACTTTAGTTTGAAGGGGGGAAGTGACCGTTTCGATGACATTTTGCGGAGAACAATGTTGTTGTAAAGGTGGGCGCAGGACGATGACAGGCAGCTATGGTTGTGTGAATTCATTCAATTGAGTAAGAGTGAGGCTGAATAGGTTCTGATGATCCGTGCTGAGAGCTGACGTATCGGTGAGTGGTGCAGTTCATGATTGGTTTTGAGTCACATCGCGTTGAACAACGTGGGGAGCAGATCTGTACAGTTTGATTCTTTGTGATCAGACACAGTGAGTCATGTAGTCGGTGTCATATCAGGACATTCTGGTCACGAGTCACGCAAATTAATAAAGCAAATGAGTTACGTTGCGTTCGGGTTCAGACTGTTCCCCTGCTTCCTCCTAACCCCAGTATGTGTATTACCTTTATGAGTGATTCCAGTGTTATCTATGGTCTGATCCCACAAGTTTTCTTCATCATGTTCAGTTTACATGTCTGGAAAGAGTTTTCTACCGTGACGGTCTCATAGTGACTCATCTGGGTTTTCTCTGGGTTTGAGGGCCACGCAGTTATCACAGCAAGCCTGCGTTCACCAGGCAAAGGACTGTTTTAATGAGAGGTGCCGTCAATTTGCATCATGGGAAATGTGTTTAGGACCCCTCTTTTTAAAGATGTGCCGGTTCTGATTGCCCCAACTTTCTGGACAAATGAATAAACCAGGGGAGTTTCCTTTTCAGTGGGCTCCACACACTGTCTGAGATGCAGAGCACTTTTCAGTGTTCTCTTCAGTATTATGGAACAAGAATGACACTCATGGTACTTATCATCACTTTGATGATGCTGACTCATGGATTAGTAAATAACTCACTGACTGGCACCAGCCACACTCAGTGATAGGGGACATGTTGTTTGAAGCCTTGGAAATGAACGTCAGACTAAACCGACAAGAGCTAAAGTGGCAGCAGCGTCATGATGAGGATAAATGCACTTTTTATTCGCAAGTAGAAATGTCAACAGCAAACATTCAAAACACAAACTCTGCTTTTGTTATAATACTTTGCAAGCTGTTGCGTCTATGGGCCTTGATCTGGCTGCCCTGTCTGGGCCTGTGTCACTTACTCCTCTACATCAGGTGACGGACATGAGAAGCTTCCAGGCACATGAAGCCTGAGAACATATCAGATCAAATCCACTG
The DNA here is from genome assembly GCF_947347685.1 of Pleuronectes platessa. Classification (NCBI taxonomy): domain Eukaryota; kingdom Metazoa; phylum Chordata; class Actinopteri; order Pleuronectiformes; family Pleuronectidae; genus Pleuronectes; species Pleuronectes platessa. The sequence goes on from NC_070633.1 coordinate 9,276,323, forward strand.
CTGCTGCTGTCCTCCTGTGTGTCACTTACTGTTTTCCTCAGTTTGTTTAGTTTGTGTTTCAGTGGTGGGGGGGTTGTAAGAGCAGCGGATGAGGAGGGGGATTGATGAAGCAGAAAGTCACCGATTGTCACAGCAGAGGAAAGCGCTGCTGCGGGCTGCTCCGGAGCGGCTATGTGTTGCATGCCTCAGCGGGGAAAATGTCATCGTATGCGGGCGGAAGTTCGCTGGGGAGCGGGTAGGAGAACGGGAAGCAGTGGTTGAGCTCCGGGTCCGTGGTCGCGTACCCCGGCAGCTCGATGGACGGGTGCCCCCCGCACTGCACCTCTGCGCCCGTCTCGTCCAACACGTTAAAAACACCCAGGTTGATGTAAGACACCGGCTGGAAATCCGCCGAGGAGCAGTCCCGGTCCTCACTGAACAGGATGCCCGCGGTGCTCTGCCTCTGAGACGGTCTGTTCCTGGAGAACTGCGCGGTCTTGTACCTCTTGACGATCACCAGGTGGATGAGCCCCAGCAGACACTCCAGCGTGCTGAGCACCGTGGAGATGACCAGGCTCCGCTGGTAGTTCCTCAGCTGCTCGCAGGCAGGGTTCACTACCACGGTGTGGAGGCAGTAGTGGGAATATTTCCTGTCCACCAGGGAAGCCGCGTCCCCGTCCACCACCGCGCCGGAGAAGGCGGTGAGCACTCCCAGCAAGAAGACCACAACCCCGAGCAGAAAGAGGTTCCTGCAGCCGGGCTTCTCCATGCAGCACAGCAGCGCGGAGCACAGCAGCCCCTGTCCGATGCCCACAAGTATCCCGGAGTAGAAAGCCCCGGCCGCGGCGCCGAGGTGGAAGTGCGCTTTCACCGTAGATCCCAGAGAGACGCATCTTAATCCAACGACAACTTCGCTGAGGGCGCACACGAAGAGGAGGGTGCTGGAGAGGACGGTGCACAGTCCTTTCCCACTCAACTTCATTATATTCCACCTCTGCCACTCTCGATCCCTCTCCCCCCGTCTTCATCCTCCCTCGTCCTCACCCTCGTCCCCCCTGGAAGCGCTCTCACACTGGGACATCGTCTGCCGGTGACTCCGGTTCAGAGCGGCCGATCCTCGCCGCTGTGGCGTCTCTCTCGCATCCCCGCCGCTTTACAGGAACAGATATATAAATAATTAATGGCAAGAACGCGCTCCTGTTTTCTGCACTTATCGATAATCCATAGGCTACACAACCAACGATCACTTTGAACTCCACATCACCCAGAACCGTCCATCAGCTCTCCGACCAAAAGTTTCTCCCTGCTCCTGAGTGGGCTCTCCGCAGTCCGCCGGGCTCAGTGCTGTGTGGCGTGTGAGAGGCAGAGGAGGAGGCGGCTGCTCCAACACTGAGCTGCTTCAGGGTCCATGTGGACCAATGGTCACTGACCCACAGGCCCTCACATCACTGCAGCATCACTTCAGATGTGGTGGGTTTATAGGCACCACGTTTACTGGGTGATCCACAAAACAACCTGCAGCCAGAAAATCCCTGGTTTTCAAGAACATTCATCTCTCCACACTCCTTTAAAGCCCTCAGGCTGAGTAGTAAATCAGATTGGTAGCAGAGGCTGGTGATAAACTGAAGGTTATTCCTGCAAATAAAAGCTGGATGAATTGAGTTTAGATGGAATCATAATTTCCACAGCACAATGGCATGATGTGATTAAATTGCATTCATTATACACAGGCTGCATAAATACTGTGATGGATACGTCATCCTCTCATTATTTTATCATGAGGGTTATAGTTTATAGGGGATCTTTCTGGAAACCGTGAACAAAATCATGAATAATAGAGTAACTGCTGAGGCTGGACAGAGGCTGAGCTGTCCGTGGTGCTGAAACATCCAGTCTGATGGAAGCTGACTGGACTCCTCAACATCTTTCTCTCAGGCAACATCTTCTTAAAAACAATCCACCAGGTGTCTGTAGGGGAAACTGTACTTCTTAGTTTTATTCAGCACGGATTAAATGACCTGTTGTGTTGGTGGGGACATAAGCGTGGCCTTTTTTATATATATATTAAGATGCATTTATTAGTCCCAAACACATGCACAGAAATGCACAGGCACACTCATGCAGGTAGGGAAATGTAACCTCTGCTTTTGACCCATCTGGTGCAGGACGCACAGAGCAGTGAGCGACCATGTACGGCGCCCGAGGAGCAGATGTTGGTGGAGTAAGGTGCCTTGCTCAGGGGCACTAGACAAATCCTGGATTTTTGGACAGATCAATCCAGGTTCGTCTTTTTGTTGTTTCTCCGTCGAACCAGAGACGAACCAGAGACCTTTTCTGCCCATAGTCCAAGTTTCTGCCACTAGCCTCATCAATGCCCAAACTAAGTTAATGTGAGAATCAGGGGGAGGAAACAAAAGAAACACAAAAACTGTGAGGTGATGAAATGATGCATTTTGGCCCTAAAACAAATCTACAAGACTCACTCTAAATGTCTTCAAGAGAACATTTCAGAAAATGTTTATCAAATATGGCTATAGAGGAAAATGCGTGAGAGGGGGCGGTGTGGCCTAGGGGGTAGAGTGGGCGTTCTCCAACATGAAGGTTGCCGGTTCAATCCCCACTCTTCCCCATCTGCATACCGAAGTGTCCTTGGCAAGATACTGAACCCCTAAATGGCCCCTCATGAATGTTGAGTGTTCTAAAAATGTAAGACGCTTTGGAAAAAAGCATCAGCTAAATGACATGTAATGTTATTCAGTTGTCAAGTCATTTCACTCAAAATGATAGATCTGTCTTAGAGATGTTTGTGATGTTGGAGGTGTCAGTTTCCCCGTACACATGAGAAATTCGGCCTGCTGATGGAGAGGGAAAAAAAGATCACCAAAGTTATTACTTTATTACTGGGAACCATGAATATCTGCCAGTTCATTGAGTAGATGCTGCTACTGTGGGCCAACTGACATTGCCAACAATATGAATATGTCATTAGAAGAGAAGATGTGTCCTGGGACCAGCAATAACTGACAACGTTAGACAAATGGAGAAATTAGTTTCCACACTCAGGATGCAACCACCTGAACAAAAAGTTCAAGGAGATGTAAAACTATCCCGTGAAGCGACCTGCTGGCAAATTGTTGGAGGTTCTTGGATGTGATTTGTTTCCAATTCATTTAGTCTGGATGTGAAAACATTCAGAGGACAAGCACAAGTTTCTGACTTAATGTGCCAAATGTCTGATGAGTGCAGGTGAGAGAAAAACACCAGAGAAAAGGCCCTCGTCCGTCCATTCATCACAATGAGCCACCTCATTTACTGTACCAGTACAGCTGCCAGTAAGTAAGTGTGTGTGTGTGTGTGTGTGTGTGTGTGTGTGTGTGTGTGTGTGTGTGTGTGTGTGTGTGTGTGTGTGTGTGTGTGTGTGTGTGTGTGTGTGTGTGTGTGTGTGTGTGTGTGTGTGTGTGTGTGTGTGTGTGTGTGTGTAGGAGAGAGTGAGTGTGAGGCTAATTAGGTCCGTATTACTTTGTGTAGGTTTACAGATAAGAGAAAGTGCTGTGAATGAGGGGTTGATGATGCTGATTGGTGGATTGATCGGCCGTCCTGGCAGGGACAGGACAGTGGATGTCAACACCATCAGCAGCAAACATGACGGGACCCATCACTTCACATCCTTTGACCCAAACAGACCAAGCGTCAGCAGGAAAAACCACAGCTCCACCTTTCTGTTGCACCTCTGTATAATGACCAAGCTTTGTTGATCAGCACATTCAAACCAGTTTCCACAATGTTGGTGTCATGAGGCCTTTTGAGCATGTAACATTAATTAAAAACTAACCTTACATTTGGACCAGGCCAGCTCAGAAAAAGGTTTTAGTTTTTGCACAATAGAAGCAGGTACACACCACATACGTCAGTTCAAATGAAAGCTATTGAATTCAATTGTCCGACAAATTAAACGGCGCAAAAGTTAACAGCATAGGTCTTTGATTAGGGCACAAGGGGAGTCCTGCTCCCCTCCGTGACACAGACAATTTCCCTGTCATGGTCACAAACCTGGAAGATGCTGCAACCAAAGGAAACTAATTCCAATCAAATACAAGGCAGCAAGAAGAGGGAGGCTATGAACTGACGCAGCATTGCTTAAAAATGTATTTCATTTCATTGCCGAGGAGATTCCCAGTAGTATAAAATAATTAAACAGGCTAATTTATTGACAAAAAATTCTCACATAGTGGGGGGGAAAACTCCATTTTCTCCGGCATGTGTGTGTGTGTGTGTGTGCGTGTGTGTGTGTCAGTGCGTGTGTGTGTGTGTGTGTGCGTGTGTGTGTGTCAGTGCGTGTGTGTGTGTGTGTGTGTGTGTGTGTGTGTGTGTGTGTGTGTGTGCGTGTGCGCTGTGGTGGCACTGCTTCAGCATCTCAGATACTGTTTTACAGCAGCAGTTACAACAGTAGTTGACAGGTCAAAAATCCTGTCTTGGCTTTTAAATATTAATGGACCTAAAGCAGTTAGCACTGATGTTGCCTGGAACTTTATCCTGAAGAGGAATTGACTCCGAACCATATGGAATCAATACCGAGGCTGGAGATGAGTCTGGCCAGGATAAGACCCAAGACAGGGCCTGCCGGATGGGCAGGACTGAAAGGAAAATTAACAAAGACACAAGATGGTGAAGGAGTATTGGAGAACTATTTAAAGCTGCACTAATCAATATTTTTATATCAACAATATATCCAATGACTGCGTAATGCATCAGGTGTGGTTTGTAGTGGGTAACCTACAGGAAATCATCATATAAACCTCTGCTTTAGCCTCTTTTAGTTAAATGGTTACTGTGAAAAAAAGAGGAAACCCACTGTAGGCTGCAAACTAACATTAACAAGAAACAGACAACACACTTTATCGACTAATGTTTGCAGGTGAATATGCTGAAGCATGTGGCAGCTAAAATACCAGAAACATTTCACTTGTTGGCGGCTGTGGCTGAGGGGGTAGAGTGGTCGTCCCCCACCTGAAGGTCGGCAGTTCGACCCCCAGTCTGACCCATCTGCATGCCGAAGTGTCCTTGGGCAAGATGCTGAACCCCGAATGCCCCCCCATAGAATAACAAAGTGCTGTTAATAGATGCACTGTATGAATGTGTGTGTGAATGGGTGAATGTAAAACTGTACTGTAAAGCGCTTTGAGTGGTCATCAAGACTAGAAAAGCGCTATATAAATACAAAACCATTTACAAGCTCAATATTACCAATTTTTAAGTATTATGAAAGTCACAGTCTACATCAAAAGTCCATGTAACTTTAAACCCTGTGCCTGGCCACTTTCATCAGCTCTTCCTGGTGTAATAGGAGACTTCATTGCCCAGCAATAAATAATTTTAGGTGGGTTCCTTGAAGTGACTTTTTATCAAAGATCAGTAAAAGGGCACAAAGAGCTGTGGAAGAGTGAAAGCTGCTCACACTTAAGATTAAGATACATTTATTAGTCCCAAACACATGCACAGACATGCACAGGCACACTCATGCACGTAGGGAAATTTAACCTCTGCTTTTGACCCATCTGGTGCAGGACACACAGAGCAGTGAGCGACCATGTACGGCGCCCGGGGAGCAGATGTTGGGGGAGTAAGGTGCCTTGCTCAGCGGCACTAGACAGGGTAGGTAGAATCCTCTTGGATTTTTGGACAGATCAATCCAGGTCCGTCTTTTTGTTGTTTCTCCGTGGAGTCGAACCAGAGACCTTTTCTGCCCATAGTTCAAGTGTCTGCCTCTAGTCCACCGCCTCACATCTGTGGAATATCTTCTTATAATAAACTGACAACAGTTTGTGTGGGAGTAGATTCTGTCTGTTTAACTTATTTTTTTTAAAGACCTTGGCAATATATCATCTGTCGGGCATTGACTGGTCTGAGGACAGCAGAATCAGAAACTTGAGAAATGTTTACAGTTCAATCTCTCCACCTACGTCCCCATCACTGATTGTTCTGCTCTTAGTATGGCTGCAGATCCCTGCTTTGTTTCTGCATCTCAGGCTCAATAAGTGGTTCTCATTCGTCAGTGTATTGGGAACGCCCAGATAAAATTAATGCTAATGCAACAGCCTTGTGATAAATATTGCCTCCATGAAGATATAACTCTCAGTGACTTTCAAATCAATGAGATTAGGCCAAACAACAGACACACCTCTTCGATCCAACACATTTGAACGGCAGCACAAACTGCAGCCTCCTAAACGATCTAAGAGTCGACTCAGCACTTCTAAAACATGAGTGCACCTCAGTGGAGCACATTCCTCAGTCAAGGCCCACAGCAAATCTGTCATGTTTGTTAGGGCATAGTTCTAAAGATACTGACGATACATAGAAGCTGTTGTTATCAGTCCACCCAATATGAAAGGTTTTTTCATCAAACTCCACGTTTTATGAAAATATCTGACTAAAAGCATCATGAAAGGAGGATTTATTGCCAGACCTTTGGATTCGCGTGCATTAGTTTTAGATGTGTACCTGAAAGAAGTCAACTCAGTGAATAGTGTCATGTTGGAAAAAGTCTAAATTAATTCCTTTTACAGTAGAGGTCTGAGTAATCCTAAATTCAGCATTGGTATGCAATGCGTTTGTCAGGCACTATTTTCCGCCACGGATTGATACAAGTTTTAATTGAGAGAGCAGTTTTGTGTGTGTGTGTGGGATTGACTCAAAATACACCACAGCTCTCCCATTCATTTGTAATGAAGGAACCTGTCAGTCAGTGTAATGACACACTGAAGTTTTCTGGAAAGCAATGGAGATCAGGGGCTCTGCAGACTTTGGCTACATAGGATAAGTTGATTGTTAGTTTTGATCTTTTATTATGGGATTTCTTGATATTAAGAACAGTATATATTTGCCCCATCCCTAAGCCACACATGCACTAAGCCAGGTTTTGTGTTTCTTTTAGTATTTGTATGTACCTTCAATCAATTTGTAAAGTACAGTATTACACTTTTCAAGTGAACCGTTTGACGGAAAGCTGTCCTGTACGTTCAGCTGCTGAGTAACTCTGGAGCAACCTTTGGTTTAAGTAATTGCATATTTAATTTATTGTCAATAAGACTTTATTCTGGGTGTTATTTTTCCATCAGCTTCCATCAAAATATCGTGAGCAAACTAATGCACTAATGTAGTCGATCGAAAGCAGCGGCTGGAGGATCCCACTCAGGATGAGCAGCCTTCTCCACCAATTATAAGAAACAGATGTCTCAGAACCGGGCTGGATCTCGTCCAGGCCTCTGCACCGATACACTGGGTGTGCATGCATGTTAAAAAGCTGCACTGGACATGACATACAAACAGAACTGAAGAACAGACAGAAGCTTTTCTGTCTGTCTTTGTCACCGATATTTAATAACATCCAAAGCCTGCGACTCCTCGGTGGTTTATTTCATTAGTATTTTAATTAAACACCGTCTGCAACCCCTTTGTTTGGTTCTTTGTTTTTGGTTTAACCGCTGAGGAGCACTGTCCTCCAAACAGCACTTGAAGTGATGGAGCAGGCACCTGGTCTGTTTTGCTTAAGTAGCAGAAACAGTGGAGCTTATATTCATATTCACCCAGCAGCCTGGTTAATGTGTCATGTGGCCTGTTTGTTATTTCAGCTCCTTCAGCTTTTTGATGTGAGAACACAGTGAGAAATGTTTTGTCCTCGACTGGTGTATTAGAGCAAATGAATCACGTGATCTGTCTTCTTGCAGTCACAGTTTGTATTTGTCCCTTGTCCTCAGTCATGTCATTACTTATGACGTGAACGTTGCTGATTAGTGTCCTCCACACGAATGAGGAAAAGCAGAGAAAAGAACCAGTGCTCTGTTAATATCAAGCACCCAGAGAAGCAGTAATCACAAACTGCTGGCATTTAGAAACTGGAGGGTATGGATTGTGGTGTAGTGTCTGCACAAGTAGAAACAGCTGCATCTAGTGGAGTAAATCCATTTCCAAGCTCCAAGGGAGTCCAGGACATGAGGCTGTGTGTCAATACAGGTGCTGTACGAATTTGGGGGGGGGGGGGGGGGAAGCTTAGCTCAAAGGACCAAACAAAACAAACATCCGAGAGAAAGGGGCTTGTTTAGCTCAACTAATGACCTAAACACTTTTATTCTGCATTTTTATTCATGGTCTTACATTTTACTGTCCTTGTGTACTGTTTTTTCAACAAAGTATATTTGATTTGATTTAACCTGCTACAGATTTAGAGAAAGACTAATTAACTACATGTTATGAGTCATCGATCAGAGCAGCAACAAGCCACCGCATGTCATCTCTCATCTGCTTTGTTAACACTGCTTAATTAGTTTCACAAACCACTCGCTGTTTTATAACCAAGAAAAATAATAATTCTAAATAATAAGACTAAATCTGACAACATTCCAAAAATGTTCCAGGATGTATGAAACTGCATGATGTGTAATAACAGGACCACTTCTTACTGTTGTTCAGTGTGAAAAAAATCATTTTCAAAGATTTCCGTTAGTGCGAGGCTTTCATGTTTTAGTTGACTTGTATGTTTTACTTTCAGTCTCCGTCTTTTCCTAGATGACCTCATTTTAATTGACATTAATATCAAACTGCGTGGACTGGTTCGGCCAACAGCCCTGACGAGGCAGCACAGGAGTGGAAATGGTGCGAGTCCCCTGGAGGTCTAGCTGGTTTCTTGCTGCACAGATGCTGGGACTGATGGTTCGGAGTTGTCTGCCGTGCTCTCCTCGGAGCTATCACTGCTTCCATATTTGCTCTTTAAAGAACTTCCCAAAAAATGCCAGTACTCTTTACGAATGGTGTCCTTCTCCTGCGCTAGAAGTTTACAGATCTTCCAAGGAGTTGGGAACAAACAAAGAGAGAAAACAATGTTAATAAAACATTTTTAGGACTCAATTTTAAGCTGTAACAAAGTGTGACACCCGGATCGCAATGGATATATAAGCAGTGCTGACGTTGCACATGCACCCAGTGTGGCTCGGGCATAGGACTGAGTTTGCTGAGGTATACTAGGGACCTACCTCTAGAGCTTTTCTTAAAGTTCCCTTGCATTCTTCTTCCTCCACATTTTCCTTTTGGTTGCTGCTCTCCAAGACATCCTCATAGCAATCAAACAGAAAGGCTAGAAGGTAAGGAGAACAGTGCGTGTCTTTCAGCTCCAGGACTCTCTCCAGCAGACCTGGCTGAGATGACAGACCTCTGTCTTGCAGCATCCTTCAGGATAAAAACAAATTGAGGATATAGTGTCAGTGAGCTTTTCCATATTTAATAACCGAGTCTCCATTCAGTTTTCCCCCTGTAATCTAAATAAGGAAGGCAAATTCAAATGTCAGTCATTCTACTCAAAAATTTGAAAAGCCTATTCATGTCAGATAAAAACAAACATGTTCGCCATTTGTACATATTGTGGGATGTCTGTAGGAAAACATTATTTGTTACATCTTACCCTTTCAAATAGTTCCATGCACTTTCATTGTGGGGAGCCTTCCTGATCTGCTTCAGGCAATACCTTATGTCAAGAAACATTAAAAGAATAAACAAAATAGCCAAATTTAATTATGCTCATCGCTGAAGAGATTAAGCCAATAACAAGTGCAATGTCTTCTCAACATGTACAAAATATATTTTCATGTAAAGAATTAGATCTTCCAACTTGGAAAAGTGCACATTATCTGTGTCTAAATATTTATACTGAGGACTCACTTAATCTCTCTCTCCACTATGGTCGGATCAGAGAAACCTGTGGTTTGAGAAATTACAAAGTGCCTCTGGTTCCATGCAGAGTTATTCCTCACATCTTCTTCCAGAAGAGTCTCCACAAACTCCAGCTCATTATCCCACAGTTTGTACTCCTGAAAATTAAACAAAGCCAGCGTTGGCAACACACTTGTTAATGGAATCATGCAGAGCTTTTCATAGTGGCCGTGCAATGATTGAGACAAATACTGATTAGAGAAGGCCTCAAACAACGCACCAACAAACAGCCAAAGGATTCAGTTTTGCAGGGTGGCTCATTGTGGGTGGAAAACTGGATCCATTTCCACTGGTTAAAGGCCAAACTCTGCTAAAGGCTCCAACACCTACCTGGATGACCCACTGCCTGTGCTGCCAAGCGTGGTAGTTCTTTGCATCTTGGCTGAGGATGTCTGCAATGAACTCCAACTCCTCTGAAGGGTCCTTTAACCACTCCACCACCATACGTCTGTGATGCCTGGAGGACAGGTTAGGAAAAATCAACCTTTATTTGTATGTTATCTTTTCATTTAAATGAGTACACTTAGAAACACTTCCTGCCTCCCGGTCTGTTCGGTGTTGTCTGGACAGATACAGAAGACATGTGACCTGATAGGAATTTGCCAGCGCTCACCAGACTTGATAGTTTTTGGGTTGCTCGTCGATGATGGCAGTAATGTACCTCATCTCATCCTCCAGGTCCTTTGAAAGGGCTTGAAGTAATACTCGCCGGTAGTGCCTGCACATCCCCAAAATATTACAGTTTCACAACCAACGCTGTCATATTCAGAAATAACAAACAAATTTAGCTATTGCTCTTTTATAAGGTGATTCATATGTGACTAGAGGTATTTTTTTACTTAACTTACAGCCCTACGTATTACATATCATGTTACCCAAAGACAAAATAGGGTTCAAACACCACTTAGAAAGTTATTACATAGAAAAAAACTAAAGAAATCTTTCATTCCTCCCCATGATGCTAAGATGATTAAACACAACCTAATAGTACACATTGGTTTTCCATAATGCAAACATGCAGCATGCTCACCACACTGTGTAATTAGCAGCATTTAGCTCGATGGCTTCTGCTGTCAAGGCGAAGGCCCGTTCACTTCTCTCATCGTTCTTCAGGAGCGCACGGAAATAGTCATAAACATCGGAGACTGTGGGAAGAAATGTATGAATGTGAATTAAACAAGTCTGAGTTACTAACAGACTCAAAGAACTGCAGATCATCTGTTTGGTAATGTCGAATGCCGGTACAATTTCTAGCATCTGCTTTTTAAGTGATTTCGGATGTAGGAAGTTTAAAGAAAACACAACTGAAAGCTCATTTTGGTTTTTTGATCACAAGGTGATACAAATTGTTTTAACAGCGAGATATGTTCATTTGGATCTGCAGGATGATTCAATTCAATTATACAGTATCTCAAGGCACTTTACATAGTACGGTCAAGAATTTATAGAGAAAAAATTATGGAGAATTACAACAGTTCCCACAAGGAGCAGCACTGACGACTACAAAGAGAGAGAACTCCTTTTTTAACAAAGCTGGCTCCATCAGACTCGGTGGGGGAGAGAAGAGAGAGACCAGGAGCAGTAACAGTCAGATGGAACTTTAATGTGACCCTCTACTCTTCCTTACTCCCATCTCTTTCTAGCAATCCCAACAATCTTACACTTGTCAGAGTAGGCGATCTTCACCACAGGATTCGGTCCATCATCCTGGGGAACTGGCTCCAGGTCTGCCCACTCCTTTCTGTCCCTGCAGCACACAAACACGGGGGTGGGTTTCCTGGCTGCTGAGCGACAACACCTCCTGATGGCTGCTAACTACTTCGTTTTTACAAATGAAATATAAACAACGTGAATTCATGAGGCCTAATGTAGCTGGTGTGGGTGCATTTTATGTTCACATTGGTTAGTCTGTTAAATGCAGCTACTAGTCGGAGCAGGACAGAGCTCCACCATCCAATTAGCACAGCACTGATACAATGATCACGTGTCTCTGGTGCCGGTGACCCGGGAGATAACGTCACTAGAGCAACTATTAAGCAAAGTGACAACAGCATTAAACCTCCAGTTATCAAACATCACCGAGTTAGTACAAACTTAAGCTCCTGCAGAATTAGTTAGCCGTCAGAGCTAGCACGCTAACCACCCAAACATGTCGGGGAGAGGCCAGGCAGACAGTACCTGTAAAATATATATCGAGTTGGGTCAACCGCATAATCGTCCCCGAGCTGGTCCTCGACGCCATCATCAAACGCGTTGTTTTCCTTCACCTCCACCGACTCATGAGAACTTTCTTCTACACCTGACATTGCTAACCTGCTAGCCTAGCCGCGCCTGCTCCGTCTGAGAGGAAGATGACGTCACTACCGGAGAGGCAGGACGCTGCCTTCGTGTGCTGTGGGAAATATTGACTTCTCAACAACTACAATTCCGTTAGCTGTTAGTATAACGTCCACGTGGGTTTAGTTAACGTCCATACACTATATATATATATATAAATACATGTTCCTATTGCTCTTTCTTGTTGATTTTGATTCATTTATTATTATCAGCAGTACATTTACATATTTATGACCTGTCTTAGTAGGAAATGACCCACCTGATATTAAACTAGCTCCAGGAGTTACGTTAATGTTGCACATGTGTAACCTTCACATTTTTCCCCACTTATAAATGTGCTCAGAGTTTCTGAATCACCATCTGCCTTTTCAAGTTAATTTGTAAATCTCTCCAACAGCTGGTGAGGACATGTAGTGCAGTTTGACCACTGATCTTCAGTAGAGATGCTTTTTCTGGCTCCATCTTATGGCAGGATTTAGATGAAAAATTCAAAAATACAAATCATTCACAAATGTAAAACATTGCAGGCCTGTTTCAAACTGTCCTTTAGAGCCTGTTATCTAATTTAAATCCCCAAATAGCAAAGGTGACATAAAACATCTGATGAGTTTGAAATAACTTTCTGAAGGAGAGGTCAAGCTGAACTTTATTTTCATCAATGACTCTGAACATTATAAAAATAAATAGATGATTCACAGTCAGTGGATCATAATACAAATTGTTATCAAAATTATGTATCAGCCTGAATGAAGAATTAAAGACATGCATAATAACCATTGCATCAACTGAAACATGTTCTGAATACTCATCTCCATCGTTTGGAAATGACAACAACTGCTTTGTAACAGAACCTGCTGACAGAATATAAAATCATCATTTAAATTACACAGCTGTGCAGGTAGTATATGCTTCTTCTGACAAGATTTCAATGATGGCTTGACCCGAAGTGTTCAGTGACTGTCTTCTGGATTCAATCCGTGTTTTTCAAGGTAGCGTCTGGGAGAGAAAAAGAGGGAAAACCATCAGTCAGTGTTAACTTCACTTCATAAGAGTTAATCTGTAAAAGAATTTAACACAAGTCTGGGATAAATGTGGGTTGTGAAATAGTTAATACCCAACTTGCTACCAGTGGACTTTAACAGGATTCAATGAGTTTGCAAAACATGTGGTTTTGCCAGTGCCTTACTGGACCAGATTAAAATGAATCAAGTGCCATATGGTGAAATTGAAAAAAACTATCTTCCACATTGGAAATACCTAAAATATACAGCCTTTCAAGAATAATAGTTTTTCCAAATAAGATTTAAAAGTTGTTGTGTTTTTAATCTTTATAATGTGAATAACTAAAGTATGAAATAACATTACACTGAGGCCCACTGAGGTGAAATCTTCTGTAAATATTTCTTTCTCCACTGTTGAGTAACCTGAAATCATTTGTTTCACTTGAGGGTAACATCAAAAACTAGAAATAATATCGTTAAAAAAATGCTTTGTTCTGCAGCCATTATTCAGGTAACCTGACACATGTAAGTTCAATATTCTCTCTCTAGTCGTTTCAACTCCCCTGCAACTCCATAAAAAGACCTGGTACATTAAAGGGTTGGATTAATTCACTGTTTAACTAAACTTTGTTTAGTGTCCCTGGGCATTTTATACAAATATTCTGGAAATACAAAATTGGTAAATTTGCATCTGAAGATATTTTAAATTTAGTACTTAAAATCCAGGGGGTGCTTATAATTTTGACCAGCACTGTAATTGCTCCACTAGGTTCAGCAGATAGCTGGTCACATGGTCTGTGTGTTTATGTACAGTGACTAAAGATATTTACTGGAAACAGTTGCTTGCTGAGTCTAAAAATAACACTAATGAGTGTGAACCAAGTTGCGGGCTAAAACATAATAAGGGCATTCATTACAAGGTTTCATAGAGGGGAACTGCAGAGTTTGTTTAGAACAGTAAAAAAAAAAAAAGAGTTAAAAAAAAAAAACTTTCGCTGCCACAATAAAAAGGCAAGATCCTGTTTTGTTGAGCACTATGGTTCATGTAATACAAAGAAGAGATGAGACGGTTTAGAGACCTCGAGTTGGTAGCTCTACTTTACTCTTGATGACTTGCTCCCTCACTACTCTGTCAGAGACTGTGTGGATTTCAGAACAAATCCGCGGGTTTAAATTAGCAGAGACATGTATATTTTGACATAAGACCTTTAGCTTTAACACTGTGTAGAATCAGTACTGAGTGACAGACCCAACCCGAGGAATGAATTCAAAGTAAGTCTCAAGCCATATGAATATTGCATAACTGTTCAGTCCTGCACAAGTACAAGATGCTGTGCATAATGAAGCACCTCTGGCTGTTCTCTGAGGTGTTTTATTAACACAAGCGCAACAGACATGGAGCATTTTCAATGAGTCCAGAAATATTCGATTAAATCAAAGGTTAAGAGACTAGACAAATATTTAATTTCCCCATGTATGGCAGCTCCTCTTACAAATAATAAAATCATATCCTTATGAAGGGGACACTGCTCATGGCAAGAAAAGAAAAAAACTCACCTTCTTGCAAAATTATACAGCGCTTCTTTTCTATCCTGGAGAGACAAATGTCTGACAACTGGTGATTTCCCAAAAGATTTGGCAGCAGGCTGTAGAGGACAAAAACATTTATTGAAAGACAGATCTGCACAAATCAGTTTGAATCTGGGCAACAAAAAAAAATATTGTCAACTGAAATTCCCCCACATATTTATACTATTTTCTAGGCAATATCAACTTCATATGCTTAGAGGAAATTTGATCCTTAATGATAAATAGACATTTTTAATTTCAGAGATAACAGCATTCTGAATCAAATAGCCAGACCTTTATGGTGGGTTCAGAACCAGGGGAGTAGGAGTCAGCATTTGAGGGCTCAAATGTAGAGGTCCCGGTTGCTTCCATTGGAGTTTCCTCCCTGCTCTCCAGCAGATTTGTTATGGTGGTGTCAACACAATTGGTTTTCGCTGTACGTAATCAAGAGACTAATGTTAGTACAAGTCAAAGTAAAGACTGAACAGAGAGATTACTTTTTCACCTTCTGTAAAAAACAAAGGAAACATAACTGTCGACTGTTAATTTCTCTGTTATGTGATTGGTTTCCCAATAAACATATTTGAAACAAAAAGACTGAACAGAGAGACATTCCAAAGGGACAGTTAAAGGTAAATGTGTGTCATACCTAAATCCCTTGCGATGACATTGAGTGGAACATGAGGCAGCACATCCTTCACTTGTTGGGCCATCTTAGCAATCCGATGATCGTCAGTGCCCAAACTCTGCACCATGAAACCGAGCCCAATAGAGCTAGGTCTGACACCTAGGGTTAGAAGAGGAATAACTAACATCCCTCTGAAAACAATCAGCTCAAACTTTACATGCAGAGAATTGGATGAATTATGAGTTCATGTGATTGACTTACTTGTAGATGTTTGTGGTACAGTGTGTCGTTTCCTTTTGATGTGCTCAGCTTTATCAGCTTTAGTGATCTTGGTGGAGACCAGGCCAAGTTCACCTGCTAGAAGCTGAAAAGGGGATTTTAAAGAGATATTACATAGTGATTTAAGCACAGGAACTGGGGTCAGCGATACAGAAACACTGCATTATTACTGACATTTTTCTACAACTTTTACCATTACAAATCTCACTGAACTGGAAAACATTGGTTTTACCTCCTGGACTTTGTTGGCAAACTCCTGTGTGGACTCGCCATCTTGTCTGGAAACTGATGGGAGCCAACTAGGATGAAAAACAAAAACAAATACGGCTCTGATAGAGGTCATTCTGATCACATCATGGCAGAGCAGAAATTCTGACAAATCATCAAGATACTCTGAAAGGGTTTCACATCAGTCTCCAAGAAAAGCCAACTAATGGGAGTGGATAATATATTTGCTGAGCATGATTATATTTCAAAAAGCAAGTGCTAGTAGAAAAGTTGATACAAATTATTTAGTACCTTACATGATACACTGTACATGGAGCAAAGAAGGTCCACAAGAGCTCGGTCAGCCAGCTGGACTCAGGTGTGCTCTGTGGACGGACAGAAGACAAAAAAGTCAATACACTTTTTATTAAGTGACGTGCCCAAAAACTAATTATGAACACAAAGTCAGCAAGGGAAATGATAGACAATAATAAGTGTGGTGCTATATCTTACAACAATATTTAAATGTTCTCACTCAACTTCAGCCACTTGTGCACCCAGCAGCACAAGACAGATTTACTCCTGGTAGTCAGACTGCTGGATTAGATTTAAACTGACCACAGTAATGAGCTGGCTGCTACTTACAGGAATTTCACTCATTTGGCAACGATATTTCCAAAGCTTAGAAATGGAACATAAAATGTCATTGTTCTCCCTTATAGAGTTTCTGACTTCTGTAGGTGTCTATTGACACCTACACACATACAACTCAAGCAGTTTATGCCGTTAACAAATCATATTACCAGTTATATTGGAATAAACATCTACTTTATCTTAAAAGTCGAGTTTAATGAAAATAAATTACCAAAGCAATCAATGGTCTTGTCACCCTTAAGGCCACAGGTTGAATGGAATCAGTCAGTGAGAAAGGCCAAGAACTGAGAGGAACAAAAAACATATTTGTTAGTGGTTTAAGTACATTTGACCATTTTAGTTGTTGCTGAAACAGGCTCTTATTTGTTGAAATCCTCTTCACGCCCGGTTGCCATTATTAAAGTTGTCTAAAAAAGAGAAAGAGCATAGCCAGTGTCTCTGCCCTTGCAGAACTGTAATACATACAACCCATCATTTCATTCAGATCCGATGAAATGATCAGTCAGTGTAACTACACAGCTGAAGCAGAGGTGATAGCAGGAAGTTAGTTTTGGAGGGGACGGGATGGTTCTATTGCATTTTGTAGTGAATCCTACTCTTGCTAACTTCTCCCAGATGACCAGCCCTAGATTTTTGAGAAACCACTCAAAACTTGTCAAATTTTCTTTTATTTACCCATTTTAAATCAGTTAAATACATCAGAGATAACAGTCCTCAACCTGGTGGTTTGTTTCTTACAAATCCCAACGCAGTCTCTGGTCAACATAGTCACCATTACCGTGTCATTAAAAACTGATATAAATGGAAATGATAACAATATACTTAATCCTCCTATGAAGTGGTGCAGTTTGTCTGCTGAAGGCTTCAGGTGAAGATACAGTACACATGGTTCTGAGTTACTCAAAAAAAAAACATAGAAATGAAGCAATCTTAGAGCCAACTACACATCTCCACAGAACTCGGAAGGGAAATTTATAAAGAGAAACAGCCACCACGACCAAAGTTTCTAGTCTCCATGTGCTAAATACTGGTGGATACCAAATGGTTACAGTAGTGCTTACCTGAACTTGAGGAGGCCAGCACGGCCGTTTGTGGTGTCCTCCTCAGGGAACAGGAGCAAAGGAGCGGTGCCTTCAGTGGAACAGTATCTCTGAAGAGTCTCCCCTATCGCTCCTTGGCCAGATGTTGAATGGATTTCCATGAAGCCTCTGGCCCAACACATGAAGCCGGTGGAGCCCTCTAGCTGTGGCTAAAAAGCAGCAGGAGACAGCGCAAGCTCACCAACCACAATATCTTACTAGGCAGAGTACCACAATATGTTGCACAACACAATGAAGTAAAGTTAACAAACAAAACATCATGTCACTAGGGGCAGTAAATTGTCCTCAAAAATGAGCGGGTAGGACTTTGTTATACTCTCATGCACCACAGCACACACTGTTTTATTTGCGTTGCAACATCTGTCATCTGCAGAAACTAATATTTTCATACAGAATAGGATGTGCTGTTGTCCATGCAGTTTCAATGGGGATCATTGGCAGAGATTGAAAAGTAATACTAACATGAAGGTGATCAAAAAGGCTTTGCAAGTGCAACAGTTTTTAACCAAAAGCACGAGGAAAACGTGGATAAAAGGATCATTGATGACTATGATTACTGCAACATTAACAGCTGTGCAGTTTTCACCATATGTGTTTTTAGGGGTGGGTGCATGTCCACAATGAGGTCATAGCAAACAGGAAGTTTTAGTGTGTCTGCAGGGGCTAACTGGTGCAGGAAACATGCTGCATTCTTATGGTAAAGAAATATCTAAAATATTTAAAACATAGATTTAAACAGAATGAAAGTCAAACACTCACAGTATTACAGGGGGTCAGGAGGTTGATTATGTTGAGGTCGAAGTCTGTCACATGATTGCAAATGTACAGCTTGGTGTTTTTGTCTCTGGAGCGAAGGTTCTTCTGTCTCACGTGCATTCCCAGCACCGAGGACATAACTCTCACAATAAATCTAAAGGTAAACAAAGAAGTGAATGTCAACAGGATCGACTTGTTAACTACATGGAAGTCACTACTGTGCCCAGAGAGCCAGACATCATTAGAGTTTAAATATATATCTCCACATGTAATTAATGGTTCATGGTAATAATCTATAGTTTGAACTCTGGAAACTATAATGTGTCCTGAAATGCACTAAATTGGGGTATTATAAAGTATGCATAAAGGCTAGCTTAGTATTACCTGACATTATTAATCCTAATTTACTACTTCATGCCCATTTAATGGAGTCTTGTTTGATATAGATGAAATGCATACAACAACTACTACTACTGGTACTGCTTCAGCAACTATTATTGTTACTACTGAGAGTAAAAATGTGTTTGTAGAAAAGTAACATGTTCGTATCAAACAAATCTTTGTAGAAAAATGTATGCTTTTAAATACTTGCCTTCTAACAAAACTTTCTGGAAGTGCACAGCTGACCAAGAACACGTGGACGCCAATAAAAATGCGTATGAACATCAAACAAATTCCAACTGGAAAGTAAATCAGCAACAGCAGGAGAACCACTGCATCTTTAGGGAACCTGTTAGAGTAAAGAATTTAAAAAACGTTTTTAAATCAAATAGACGAAACACAAGATTTATTGAGTTCAGACCACACGGATCACACTGACAGATTGCAGAGGTGAAATAAATGTATTTAAGCAGGAAAATCAAACACATCCATGTATACTAATAAAAAGAATAAGTATAATGCAATGCAATGAACACGACGGATGAAAGAACAACAATAAAAAAAACTGCTGGACATTGTGTACTTCGCTCTTTGTTCAACACCTGCTGGTAAACCCCTACATTACAGATTTATACTTGAAGGTGGATCTTTCTCGCAACTTTAGAGCAGGTCATGAAGACTGAGCATTAAGCTGAGTTTCAGTCTGCCATTTCCGCCCAGTCCTTACTACACGTGTTTCTACAGGGTTGGCTGAGCATTAGGTGCTGGAACATGTGATGACCAACACAACTATACTCCAATCCGACATCATGATCACTACAACAGCACATACAGCCCTTTTGTGTCCCCTGAATGTGAAGGTGGAATACATATTCTTGGCGTTTATGATAGAAACACAACCTTTACATTTCAAATCTGAGGCCACAGCAGAGGGATTTGGTTATAACCAGTACAAAGAAGTTCGTCCTTTGAATAAACTTCACTCTCAGTTTCAGGAGACAATGCTGTTATTTTACAATGTGCAATCCAACAAATATACAAGGCTAAGCTTGCTGGATGGTCAAAGCACGCTGTGGCTAATGGCAGCCCATTCTGAGCCTTGATATTAGTGTTACACAACGTTGCACTTTGAGAGTTACCCTGAAATGCTTATGTAAACGTGTCTAGCACATAGCTAGATTAGCTAGCTAGCTTTGTGTTTTTAAAAAGATTTGACTTCCGTTGCATGAGTCTACAGTAGTTAGCTAACTGACGATACACGTCACTAATAAAACTGTATTTTATTAACATTAGCCAGAGGTTGTGTGTGTAGCGCCTAGCTTAGAGGCGTTAGCTGACTTACCGTCGAAAGTCAAACATGTCTTCGATCCCCCGAGTCTCCATGTCTGCCAGTCAGACCTTTGCTCAGAGGCTAATGCTAAGAATTCAACCTGACGCCTGGAAATAAATGAATCATAACGTTTACAACAGGACTTTAAATCATCCGGTGGCTAAGCTAACAGCTAATGCCACTGTTCCACCGATGAAAACGTTCCAGGGCAGCTTCACTAGTGAGTTTACAATGTTAGCTTAGCAATTGTCTACAGATATATTTAGCCGCAGTGCTAACAGCGCTAGCGCCTCCTCTCTGCCAGCAGCAACAACACTTCCGGAAGAAGTCATCGAGAATAAAAGCACTAAAATAAATAATACCCCCCCCCAAACAGGAAAGGTGACGATATTTTGTCGCTATCTAGTGGTTCGATTTGATTCTCGTAAATTCATTAGAAAAGATTTCACGATATTGGTGTAATTAATGAGAAAAGTAGATTTGATATCGCTGTGCTTTTTCAGTAGATAACCAAAACTATTTTAGTTATTTAATACTATAATATTCATATTTAAGAGATTTTCTTAAAGTAATTAGATTATGTTAACTAAAATACTTGATTACTCCTGTGCGCTCTATTTAAACTATTATGTCTGTCATAATCAATACATATGTATCAGAGTGTTTTTTCAGTGGGCTAGATTTAATTACAAGAATAATGTAATAACTGTAGACTACATGTATTGTTACAGGATGAATCAGCACGAGAAATATAGATCCTGTCAGGTTATATTTCAGAAGAAGTTTAAGAAATAAAGAACTTTATCTTTTTGATCGTCAGCACCAACCTTTGAAAAAGTAGGACTTTGAAAAGATTGATCAAGAAATTGTGTAATCAAAGGAAAGAGACACACAATTGAAGAAATCGTCTCTTTTGTGGATGAGAGAATATTTGGTCAACTGTGAAATTATCGTTGGTTACATCTGTGAAACTTTCAAAGTGGTTTTCATAGACCACCAACAATGAGGTTTGGTTAAAAAGAGTTACCTTTTTTTTTTAATTCCCCCCAAAATGTTATAACTTTTACTCTTGTAATATTAGGACAGGTAATATTATTCACAATTGTGGGTTTCGTCTCCTAATCTTACTTATTTTTGAGCATTTTCTTTATTATGACTTTTTAATTGACTTAAAATTGTAATCTTGTAATGCTACATTTAAAAAATATTGATATACATATATGACCTTTCTTTTCATATTATACTCGTAATGTTACATCTTTGTTTTGTTTAAGTAATGACTTTAAGGCTTATCGTCTGAATATTCTGGAAAATGAATCGCATTTTTGACGACTTGAACAACGTCGAAAACTCACCAAACTTCGCGTGCGCCTCGGTCCTTGTTAAAATGTACGTATTCTGGAGTAATTGGAGAGGGTTGTGTCAAAATGGCTCAACAGACCACACTAAAACGCAGCACTTCCGTCTGGTTTAAACTATCTTCACGAGACTCGGTACACACATGTATCATGACCGGATGGGAAACAAAAGTCCCTGGCACCAATTTGATTAACACAACAGGAAGATGGCCATTTACGATTTTGTTGCCATTTTGGCCTTTCACAATAGAAATTGAGCCGTGTCACTTTTGACCCCCATTGTGTATCCAAGGGCTACATTCAAGTTTGTGACTATTTGTCACAAACTTGAATGTAGTGTTGTGTACTATTTAGATCCACAAAGGCTTTATATAAGGCAACATTTCAAAGGATTCATTAAGCAAATAATTCCCATGTTGTCAGATGTCAAATTTAATGTC
This sequence comes from Pleuronectes platessa, assembly GCF_947347685.1. Lineage (NCBI taxonomy): Eukaryota > Metazoa > Chordata > Actinopteri > Pleuronectiformes > Pleuronectidae > Pleuronectes > Pleuronectes platessa. The sequence goes on from NC_070633.1 coordinate 9,298,104, forward strand.
TGGGTCAGTGGTCATAGATTCCATTGTATGTAGCAATGGTGATAGCGCCACCTAGTGCTAAAAGGAGGTAAGCCTCGTCTTACCATATAATTCGATTGACATTACGTTTTCACCTTGTGGTCTACACTTGATGAACCATAACGCGTGATCAGTGGGCTTAGGGTGTGTATCTTTGAAGGGTTATTACGGGTTTGTAAGCAACATTGGTGCGTTTGAGCGTGCGGGCGTGCGTGCGGTGTGTGTGTGAATGTGTGTGTGTGCGTGTGTGTTGGTCACGCCTCTCTCATAATTAAAGCTGACTCCTCCTCCCACAGCTTCATCAGCTGTGTTTGGCAACAATCTCTTCCAACACTGTAAGCACTATTCCAACATGGAGGCTGGATTCCGCTACCGTCCGCTGATCTTTTGTCTGGCTTTGGCCGCCGTGCTGGGCTCGGTGCTCGGGCTCGGTGAGGACCTGGACCGGCCTCTCATCGGGCCTCCCGGTTCTCCCATCCTGCTCGACGGGTCTGACCCGGGGCTGAAGAAGGCTCTGCAGTTCGCCGAGGATCACTACAACCGGGGCTCGAACGCCATGCACCTCCGCAGGATCAGCCGCTTCGTGTCCGCGACCAAACAGGTTACAAATACAGATGGAGGCTTTTTGTCGTCTCATTCTTTTATTCACAATATACAGTGTTTAATTGTGCCATAGTGTGACAGGTGAATACTGATCATATGACGACTAATGACGTAAGAGTAGGTTACATTCTTTGGGAACAACATTGACGTTGCGGACCGGCTTAACGAAGTAAACACAGACCGGAAATAAGATGTCCTCTTCAAAATAATAGAACAGCGGTCTAAACGGTTCTTCTGAATACAACAAAGATAGAAACCATTTATATTTTCACTTCACAGTCAGCAATATTTTTATTTCGACGCCTCAATTGTTAAATTTCAACGACAAGTAAAAGCAAGTATTCCACTCAATACTTATATTTCTTCTGACCGGAAGTCACACTACTAGCCTGGATTGAGTGATGCAGTGCCTCGCCATCGATGATGCAGCAAAAATGCATCCTCATACTGAAACATAGATTTCTTGAAAGTTCCTGACCAAATGCAATTCAATTATACAGCTATAGTATGAACACCAGTATACAAGAGTGTGACAGTTATTTCTGAACAATAAGGGCACAATATCTTGTTTGTAAATAAACAAAAACATTATCTGTGTGTGTGTCTGTTTTGCAGCTGGTTAAGGGAATCCGCTACACAATAACAGTGGAAGTGAGTAATACTCAGTGCAAGAAATCCACCATGCTCCGAACATGTGACTTCTACCCGCAAACACCGAAACTCAAGGTACGGTGTGTGTTTGTTTGTATGTGTACTTAAATCTTTGGGCGGACCATATGGAGTGATGTTATTTTGGGAAAGTGAGGACATTTTGGACTGTCCTCATATTTTAAAGACCCACAAATATGCGTATATAAAAACCACGGAAGTGCTGAAGACAAAGTGCTGGGAAATATATATATAAATGTTTTTTGAAAGGTTAGGGTAAGGGGCTCAGGAATACATTATGTCAACGAGTGTCCTAACGAAGATGGAAGTACAAAAATGTGTGTGCGTTTCTTTCAGTTTGTAGTTTGCCAAAATGGAAATGTGCATGTGTTCCTCTAGCTTTGCATTGATTTCTTATCGTAGCAGTGTTGTTGTGGTCGTTCAGCAGTTACGTCAACAATCACATGATGTTGTGACTTGAGTTTGACTCGGAGTAAACCCGAGCCTGCTGATGTCTCTCTTACTCATACATACATGCACACACTCAGCCGACATACATTTTTCTCAGATTTTTCGTTTGCCTTCTCCCGGACTACATAGTTAAAACTTATTCCCAAAAGAAAGAGCACATTGTATCTGAATAATGAAACAAATGTCATTACAAACACAGGCTGTAAATCAACTATTTTGTCCATTAGATGTTGTTGGCCTGGTCTGCAAGTGTGTCAATCCACATCTTCAATCAATTTCTAACAATGTAAATATATACTGTATACAGTATAATAATGTAATAATGTTTATAATCCGAATATCTCTGTGCGCTGTGTATGTTTTTGTTTATGTCAGACGGAGCTGTGCATGTTTGAAGTGTGGGACATTCCCTGGCAGGGCACTTCGACTCTGCTCAAACAGAAGTGTCAACCTAAAGGTCAGTCAGCAGCATTGACTCAGCCAATCACACTAACACATTCAGTATGGATGGTTCAGCACTTTTCTGTACAGATGTTTAGCAGGTTAGCAGCACTCACTGTTGATAAATTGTTAATGGTGTTTCCGTGTTACCCACATGATGCTTTACTTCCTTTGTAATAAAACTTCACAGTGTGGTTCTGTAAATATAAATCCCATTCATTGTCGGAATACAGTCTTAGATTATCAGACATTATAAGCTGTAGTAAGTCTGTATGACTTCAACTGCATTTTAAGAAAAGGAGACGTACTAGATTGCTAATTATGCTGCTGTTTAATAACCTGGTCAATAACTTTATACTGGAGAGTTAAAGGAGGTTAAAGGGTGAAGTATGAGGTTGAGTCCACCTGTACAAGTATATTTCATATATATATATTTAACAACATTATTTATGTTAGGGTCCTCTTTGTTGAAGTTCATCCTTTTCAATTAGATTTGCATGGCTGATTGTGGTTCAGGAACCGATCATGTCCAATGTTTCTCTTATCAGTTCAATTGCAAGAGAAGGAGACCAACGAGGTGGAGGATCTATCCGCAAAACCGCCTATGGAGGTAAAAATGAAGTCATTATCGCAGACAAAAACAAAATGTTGTTGTTAAGTTCAGTCTTGTTATCTGCTTCTTGTTGTGAACTGCTATAATCAATATGAACATGAGATTGAGGTTTTCGTCATCTGTTCTGTTTGTTCTGCTCTTTATCTGACAGGAGTCTGTGGAGCTGCTGGGACAGTTCAAAGAGTTTATGGTGAAGTACAATAAGGTGTACGGCAGCCAGGAGGGTAAGTGGCTGACACAGTGGCTACTATAAAGAAAGATGTTATCCCTTTAAATAAAATAGAAATCATTTTGTGTTGGTCTGTATTCATAAAGTAGCGGTGGCCACAAAATAATCAATGTATGTCACAAGCATAAAAATAAGTCTGATTCATTGGGAAACTCTAGCGGATCAAAGGTCATCAGCTCCTTCATATGTGGCCGGGACACTTTTGCAATAACACAGTTAAAAGACCAAAGCTACATGTGTCCCAGATCCCCTCTGAATGTGGTCTGAGACACATTGAGGATGCATTTTATTGCATTCACACCTGTACATGGTGCTGTCCACTTGGACGGATGTTAACACCAGGTCTGAATGGGGTCATAATAATTAACAACTTACCCGGTACATACCAAACATAGCAGGTGTATAGTGTGTCATATTCATGTGTACATAACTTGAAGACTCACTCGCTGCCTAAAAACCTAAACAGCTCAACATCCTCAGTCAACTTAACCAATCAAATCACTAGACAGGGATTCAATTATAAGCATCTCCTCCACATTGAATAAGCATAATCAATATTACTTTTGGAAAAATTAATCTTTGATGAGACATTAAATACAATATAACCAGGACAATTTCATCACATGAATATCAATAAAGAATCAGAAACACAAAACAAAAAGATAAATGGATGTAAACAGAAAAAAACCTTTATGCTTCCGTGACCACACACTACACCAGTGGTTCTCAACTGGTCTGGCTTCGGGACCCACCATCTTAATGATGGAAAGATGGTGCAGATTGAACCTGAAATAGTACAGGATATCACAGTATGCCAAGACAAAAAAAAAAAACCCTGATAAACCAAAACGACAAGCAGGTAGCGATGCTAGAGAGGGAAGTATTCCCTTTTACACTTAATTAGCTACACTTTAATTAAAAACGCGAAAGTGCATCTTAAGTACACACGGTAATAGAACATACATAACAATTCAGTAACTTCAGCCTTTTTTAACAGACTCAGCGGTGCTTTCATGCACAAACTTGAAATAAAAAAGTCCAACTAAAATATGTAGCTTTTGCTGAAAATACTCACTCACTGAATCTATGACAACCAACAAAACTCATCCTATTCACACTCCTTAACAGTATTAGTTGAGGAGTGTGAATAGGATAAGACAACACTCCGCTGCATAAAAAAATCCCCCTCAAAATAAAAGCACAGGGTTTTTTCTTAACATTTTCTTTTGCCCAGGCAAAGACGGGTCTGCGACCCACCAGTTGAGAATCACTGCACTACACAGCTTTACTTATCCGCAGATGGATTGGATTAAGATATATTTATTATCATGTAGAAAATAAAGACACTTTCCAAAGTTCAAAAGACAGGTGCAGTCACAGAAAATGTGTTGGCTTATATTTAGTGTTCAAAACACTGATCATCTGCCTTCTGTCTAATTGAATTTCACTGCAAGAGCGCCAGCTATAATAATAATAACAAAAATAATAATAATAATCAGGTGAAAGTTTGAGTTTCTTCAAATGTGTGTATTCTGACCCTGCAGACGTAGACCGTCGTCTGAGCATCTTCCATGAGAACCTCAAGACTGCTGAGAAGCTCCAGTCTCTGGATCAGGGCTCAGCAGAATATGGAGTCACTAAGTTCAGCGACTTGACAGGTGAGGGTGTCTGTTTGCTCAAGGGCTTGTGTTTCCACATAGTTTCCGATGGGGAAATGTTGCTTCTGCTTACTAGGTGTTTGCGTCATCAGCTTTTCTAGAAACAGGCTTTTATTTGTTCTCCCTTTGTCTTGTTTTTTTTCCAGAGGAGGAGTTTCGCTCTACATACCTTAATCCGCTCCTGAGTCAGACAAACCTCCATCGAACAATGAAACCGGCCTCTCCTGCCCAAGGTCCCGCCCCGGCAAGCTGGGATTGGCGGGATCATGGAGCCGTCAGTCCTGTGAAGAATCAGGTGCAGCTTTAATTACAGGGATCTGAATAACATGCCGCTAATGAATGAATCACACATCCCGCTTACTTTATATTGAGGTGTGTGTGTTTATTTCAGGGTATGTGTGGATCCTGCTGGGCCTTTTCTGTCACTGGCAACATTGAGGGCCAGTGGTTCCTGAAAAATGGAACTCTGGTGTCACTGTCTGAACAAGGTAAAGAAGAAGACGCATAAAATAAGAAAATTATTCAGTAACGTTATCTCGCAGATGAAGAAGTCTCTGTTTACAGTTTGAGATAAAAGCCCCGATTTGATTGGTGTATTAATTTGCCCTCTTGCAGAGCTGGTTGACTGTGACGGTTTGGACCAGGCGTGCAAAGGAGGGCTGCCATCAAACGCTTATGAAGCCATTGAGAAGCTGGGTGAGAATTTGATGTGTCCAACCTCAGTGCTCCATTTTCCATTCCAACGAAAATTGTATCTCATTTTAACTCTGAGGAAACTGCAAAAGAGAGTGAATTCAGAGTTGAATGTGCATTGGTTCCAACACTCCTGAGGTGTGTACCTGGGAATTGATGAAAATAACAACATTTCTTGGAAATAATCTTAATTGTTCTTCACATATGTTGATTGTATTTTGACCCTGGGGTGCATATAAGAACCCTTTACAATATAAATGTTTACACAAAGCCTTGACAATAACTCACAGCTTACAGTGAACCTTATAATGGGATTTCTTTCATTCATAAATTATTATAGAGGCAGAGCATAGTCATGTTTTTGTCCAAATTTGAAGTTCATATGAAGGACCTGGCACAAAACAAAAAGAGGTCATGGTCAAAAAGTTGTTGTACAGTTTGTAGTATGTAATCATCACCTTTTAAAGAGACAATTAATTATGAACCCTGCATCATTAAAAAAAAGGAATACAAATTAAGGTAAATGTGTCAATACTAGGCCTTGCCTGAAAAACATACCTTAGAAATAGGTCTGTTTTTGATGTTGATGAAATAGGACCTTTGTATTGAAACTTCCGCTGTGTTTGTGAATTTTAACCATTTCTTTCCTGCTCCCTGGTGTGTGGTGAAGGTGGCCTGGAGACAGAGACTGACTACTCCTACACTGGGAAGAAGCAGAACTGTGACTTCGCTACAAAGAAAGTAGCTGCATACATCAACAGCTCTGTGGAGCTGTCCAAAGACGAGAAGGGTGAGTGGGTGGGATAAATCAATGATAAGTACAATCTTCAGAGATGTCTTCTAAATACACATGTTTTTTAATAAGAAGTGGAGACCGATCATTGTTAATTTGCAGGTATATAATAGTAAATACAAAATTCCGCCATGTGTTCTTGGGTTTGAAGGTGTGAGACAAAGGGCTGTTTAATGGACTGATCTTGATTTTTGTTTTTACTCAGAGATTGCAGCTTGGCTTGCTGAAAATGGACCAGTCTCTGTGGCTCTGAATGCTTTTGCAATGCAGGTAAGCAGCTTTTCATCACTGTTACACCATCACACCAGCACAGCGGTGACTGACTCTAGCATTTAACACATAAGCTGTTATATGAACTCCAGTAAATCTCTGGAAAATTGGGTCAAAAACATTTTCCAGAGCTTGCCTCTCACAAATGAAGAACAAAGCAAGACATTGTCCGGGTTGGATGTGTTTACAACAACAGGAAAATGTCCTTAACCGGCGAGGGGTGGAGCCTGGGTATTGCATGCTGGAGGCCAAGGTGGAGGCAGGACATGATATAAATTCTACTGAGGAAATTGCATCTTTTTACAAAGCAGATCAATACTGTTGTCGGCCGTTATCTTCAAAGACTCTTAAATCTCACCGTTTCTCCAATCCGACATCTTTGTCAGCATCTCCTACATGAATGGCTTCTCTTTTTCATCCTGAGATATTCTTTTTAGTTTTTTAGTTTTAAAGACGTCACCAACACCCCCACTTGCTCGCTGAGAATTTCCTGACATTTTGCAGACATTTTATCAGGGGACTGGCAGGAAAGGTTTCAGAAGAGAGACTGACTTGGACATTTGTATTCTCACATACAACCCCTCTGGAAATTTTCATGAATCATTTCAAGACTGATGTCTAAAGGCGGCTATACTTATACTTACTCTACCATCAACTGTGTATACATCAAGATCTATGTTATTTATCATGTCAGGGTGCATCATATTTAGTGTTTATCAGCATATAAATACATTTAATTCACTTTAATTGTATCCTGTAGTTCTACAAGAAGGGTGTTTCTCGCCCCATGAAGATTTTCTGCAACTCATGGATGATCGACCACGCTGTGCTGATGGTGGGATATGGAGAACGTAAGTTTTTAAAAAAGTTGTTTTTATCCTTTCTTCAATTTGGTCAAGATGATCAGGTGACCGATTGTTTTCATGGATAATCTTTTCAGATGTAGTAAAGTACATTGTATGGATGTTTCTGATTTTTCAGGTAAAGGCATCCCCTTCTGGGCCATCAAAAACAGCTGGGGGGAGGATTATGGAGAGCAGGTAAGACAACAGTGGACTAACAACGACATTTATTACTTACAAAATCCTCCAATCATCTTCTGAATTAATTGTTTCATCTATAAAAGATTTGCAGTAGAATTCAGTAACACAGCGGAGCAGCATATTTAAATAATCAGTATTTCTGAGACTAACAAAGTTTTAATGTCTTGTAATGAGGCCAGAGACAGACTTCTGGGTCGCACTCCGCTAAAATAACTAATGTTTTGTATCATATTTAATCCATGGGAGGATTTCATTACGCAGAACAAATATAAAGATCAAAGATCAAAACTAGATTTACTTTGCACTTTTACTGACTCACTCTCTCTCTCTCTCTCTCTCTCTCTCACAGGGTTACTACAACCTGTACAGGGGGTCCAATTTATGTGGAATCAACAAGATGTGCTCGTCGGCTGTGGTCAATTAAAGCACTACCCTCATATTATTATAATGGTGTTCATCCAAACACGCACACACAGGTGGTTGCACCTCTCCACTGGTCACACACACATTAAGATCCTGCTGAGGCTCTATTTCCGTTAAATCAGACCAGCGTTCCTCCTCCACGTCTAACTCCTGGTTCCAAGTTACAAGAAAGATACCAGCTCTAATAAAGCTAGCTTTGCTAAGATATGTTATGATAATTTTAATTCAAGTGCATTTAGTTTTTGTGAACGTTTAATTCCGTTAATTCAGTCATTGCGACTGCAGTGTTTTATGCAGTGTTGGTTTTTAACCCATCTCTCCTCAAAGTTACTGGGCCCATGTTTGATGAGGTGTGTGCACTAGTTGTTGCTAGTAGTCTGTCTTGTCTGTTTTGTTTTGTTAGCAGTATTTGTGCTGAAGTGGTTCTTGAGAGGTTCTTTTAAAAGAAAATTGTGTTTTTATGATGGAATGTTTTGCACATTACTACATAACTGCAGTGCACTGTAATAACTGCTGTAAGACAATGATGAGAAATGTGTGAAGGTTGAATAAAAAACATTGTTGAATCCTATCGTTTGTGTATGGTGTTATTTTCCTAAAATGAACTGGAATATCCATTATCCAAACCACATGTCCTTTAGTGGGTGGCGGGAGGCTGGAGCCAATCCCAGGTAACATTGGGGCGGTATAACTTGACAACCAACACAGAGATAAACAACCATTTACACTCACATTCACATGTATGGAGAATTTAGAGTCTCTTAACCTAATGTGCATGTCTTTGGGCTGTGGGGGGAGGCACCATGAGAAAAGCCTTGCAGACACAAGGAGAACATGCAAACTCCACACAGAAAGACCCTGACTGAGATGGGATTCAAATCTGCCATCTTGTTGCTTTGAGGCGACTGTAGAATGGAATGATACTGACATTATATAAAAAAAATAATCTTAGACGTTTTGAGAAACGGGACTAAATTGATGGCAGAATAACTCATAATAATAAGAAGTATGGGGAGTAATTGTATATGTGCATGCATTGCATTACTCCACACACAATAATAACTATACATTTTTTGTTTTACCCATTGCACCTTGTGATGTATGTGAGAACAAGAGCGTCCCTGAGCACTGGTGTTCTTGAATGCTGCTCACATTGAGACTATACAAAACTCTATTTCCCACAATGCAAAGCCACTGCCACGGAAAGAATAGACCCGTGTTAACAATCACGACATAAGAAAGAAATAACCAGCTATGAGTAAATCACTCAATCATATAACATATTTTATAGCAAGTAAATAGCATCTCCATATTGTCAAGTATTATATGAAGCCTTGTTTAAATGTTTATCCTACAGATACAATGAAAACAAACAGCGGCTTTTATTTTGGTAGCCGATGATAAGTGAACACCGGAAGAGAACACTTCTTGTTAGAAAACACGGACACATGTGGTTCCGCTTCTCTGAGACATTTCACATTGTATTATTCCTCGGTCCGTCTCTTCAGACACGTGTTGAGCTCTGAGGAAACTCCACAGCGTCTCTTCTCTCTCTCTCTCTCTCAAGGTATCTATACAACCCGCTGACGTGGCTGACACGTGTGTGGATATGTTTGTTAGCTTGCTCAGCTAGCTGTGCTAATGTTCTTGGTCATCATAAACAGGGCAGAAGCGTCTGTAGCTACCTGTGGAAAGTAGGAGACGTGCTGCCATGCGTTCAGCCACAACCGACGCTCTGATGGAGCTCAAGCTTTATGAATGTTGATACATTGATAACTGACTGTGTGTTTTAGTTTTTTAATGCATTGTGTTTATGGGTTGTTTGTCATCAGCAGCTACTGTCGTACCACCTCACACCTCCTCCTCTCCTCCGCTGGCGAAGGCACGGGCAGCTCAGCTTCTGGGATCATGTCACAAGCCACCAAACGCAAACACGTGGTCAAGGAGGTGTTCGGGGACTTCGTGACGCCCACAGAGACGCAGCAGATAGTGAAGGTGAGCTGCGTGCTAAACGTGTTCACCTCACCAGAGTGGACAGCTGAGCGACATATATCAACCTTGTCTCCATCCTCCTCCTCCTCCTGTAGATCACTGGCAGCCGCGGTAACAACCTCCATGAAGCTGTCACGGCTCAGGGCGAGATCTTCCTGGTGAGCATGCCCACCAAGTTCCGCAAGAACCTCTGGATCAAGAGAGGTAAGTGATGAAGCGGGATGAAAAGATTGTATAAATACTACAGACTGGCAGTGAGATCAGATCTTCATGTCATCCAGCTCAGAAAGCGAAACTCTGCCTCTCGGGTTCGGCTGATCGCGAGAGTCAGAAAGAGAATGGACAGAGATTCAGTTTGTTTCTATGATCACAGCAGGACGTGGATTAGGGCGAATAACTGAAATAACAGTTTCCAGGATGGTTTGAGTAGTCAACAAAACTCAAGTTCGAAGATTTCAAAAGTTGAAGCTTCATAAGCAGCAGCTCACAAACCAATAGGCGATGACAGCTAGTGGCCGCTTGTTGAAAACCAATAAGACTAATAACGCTCTTGAAATATGACTGATACGATTGATAACACATGTGAAACCGCGTTATCAGTCTTAATACTGCTTGAACTACACCCCACTATAAGGTACTCTGTAAGCACACAGAGCTCTTGGAAATCATAGTAGAGTAAGTGTTAATAAGTGAGATTTCTAACTGTTTGAGTCTAGAGTTTGGAACTCTGCACTGTGGTACTGTCATGAACTGTGTGTGTGCTCTCTGATCCTCAAGGTGACTTTGTGATTGTGGATCCTATTGAGGAAGGAGAGAAGGTGAAGGCAGAGATCAACTTCATTCTCTACAAAGATCACATTCGGGATCTAAAGAAACAGAAGCTCTGGTGAGTGACAACGCACTGAAAGAACACGCCGGGTCACATCAGGCAACCAGCATCAGTTTGTCAGGTGTTACTGAGTGTGTGTGTGTGTGTGTGTGTGTGTTGTGATGTTCTGTAAATTCTTCTCCAGGCCGGAGGGTTTTGTGGAGGAGCCCTCAGCGGAGGACAAGACAACGAAACCGGAGGAGACTGTAGGAAAGGACGCGGAAGAGGAGGCTAGCAACTCTGAAGACGACGAGAGCGACCTGTTTGTGAACACCAACCGCTGTAACTACCAGTACAGCGAGAGCGAGGAGGAGGACAGTGAGGAAGAGGAGGTCAAATAGGGATGGACAGAAACAGGTTCACAGCAGGAGAACTGAGGACCGGGACAGTTGAGAGTGAAAGCTGTGAAAACCCTGTGACAGTGTCACTGTGCTGCTGTGATCACTGACTGATGCAGGGCTCCTCAGGCTGCAGCCGCCTCTGCACTGGGTTGACAGACTGTTGGAGACACTGGGCTCACTGTGTGAACGTGAACTTACAGAGGAAGGACAAAACAAGTCGTGCCTGTAAGTTAATAACATTAATCAATCCGTCAAATATAAAAGATAGAAATTCTGTAGGATAACCTCTACTGTCATCTTGTTTGTTTACTGACCTCCAGTGGAGGATTTGCTGGATTGTTTGTACTCAGGTGATGTAAAACATTTTCAGGGTGTTTCTAATATAAACGGTTGTATCTCATCACCGTCCTCTGTAGGACATAATGAATAGAAACTCCTAAATTTCACATTTAACAAAAATGATTTGTTCAAAAATGTATTTACATTCCTATAATGTTTGATCTTTTTGTTGGCTTGATTGATGAGTCTGGAAGCTGCAAGCCGAGTGATCTTTTTTTGCTCCTTGTTCATGTTAAAGGTTGAAGTTCACTACCACACCAGGCTTCTCATTCACCAGTTTATTAAGGGTTGCAGTGGGGGCGGAGGCCAATCACACCTGACGTGAGGGGAGAGGTGGGGGACTCCCAGGAGAGGTCGACTGTCATTCACAGAGCAAACCCAGACAGACAACATTCCCTCTCACATTCCCACTGACAGACAATAGTAACAACGACTAAAGGCATTCATGTTTTCTTCTTGGTGATTCTCTGTGAACTCTTGAACCAAGGAACATAAATGATGTGTTATTGAATTAGGCAACATCACTGTTGTGTGCTTCTTTTACTTAACATTTATTTAAATTAGAAGAGGTTTTCTTCCAGGAAGGCTGTAGACGGTCTGCATGAAGTAGGATGTGGTAGATGAATGAGTCACACACACAGAACATCCATCCAGGAGACGAGTTCAAATCTGTTTTTTTGACTTTGTTAATTTATTTTAATCTTAGTTTTTTTACACTCGTGAGACCTGATCATCCACCTCGACCTGATCTTTACATAGACCTTTATCATCACACCAGATTTCCTAAAGCCTGGCCGAAAGCCTTTGCCAATTAAGATACATTTCTACCCAAAAGAGTTGCATCGCTTTCTAACACACAGTAAATCATACGTACTTTGTGTTCAGAATCCACAGAGAAAGTTCAATCTTGACTGGGTTTCACTTTAAAGGAGTTTTCCAAAGAAACAATCCACTTTTTAGGCTTTCCACCGAGTGTGGTGAGAATTCCACACCTTTCCTGTATTACCAGTCCTCTGCAGGGCAATTGTTACATTTGTACCATTACTACTACAGAGTCTCCCAATAAAAAAATTCAGCATTTAATGTCTGTTTATTTCATTGAAAAGAACCATCCCCTTGTAAAGAATTGTGCAGAAGTAATGCAAGAATATATATGGAAATAAACATTCTCAATGTGCACCATGTAGCCGTCCATCCATCCATCATTCAGCTATGCTACTCATCCTCTGGGGGCGGGGCTCAAGCGAATCCCAGCTGACAATGAGGAAGAAGCAACCGGACAGTTCCAGTACCAGTGTCCCAATTCTCAAAATATTAGTCCACAATATTTGACATGAAGCCATTGAGCAATTTCTTTTACAGCCTGTGGAACCAGATCAACCAGCCGTTAACAGCTGCCACCCCCTGAGGTGTGACAGGAGACATGTTAGTCAACCGGCATGCTTTAAAACAACAGTCCCAAATGCAGAACTCATTAACCTTCCCATTTTTAGGTCTCTTCTTCATTATCTTCAAATGTGAAATATTTGTGGATTAAAAATTTGTGTTACGAATGGTTGGTGAAAAGGCTTGTTGTCAGCTGTCGGACAGAAACAACACAAATGAGAAGCCGACTGAGCTGCGGGGCAAGAGAAACACACAGGAAGACATGACACCTTTTTAGTTTATTACATCCGCCAAGGAGCATCTGGTTACCTTGGTTTCTTTTGTTTGTTTCTTTGTCTGTTAGTCAGTTAGCAGGATTACACAGCAACTACAGGACAGATCATTATGAAACTTGGTGGCAAGATGCGGCATGGGTCAGTGAAGAACCCTTAAATGTTGGTCTGGATCCAGGATACATATATTGAGGGGACTAGTATCCATGAGTGTGTTGGTACAAACCCATTTAGAGTGAGTGATGATATACAGTGCCTTGCATAAGTATTCACCCCCCTTGGACTTTTTCCCATTATGTACTGTTACTAACTGGAATTCAAATAGACTTAAATAAACTTTTTCCCGTTTGATCAACAAAACATGCATAGTACTTTGGAGGTGCAAAATAAATTTTATTGTGACACAAACAATAATGAGAACAAAAAAGTTGAAATCTGTTGGGTGCATAAGTATTCACCCCCCTGTGTCAATACTTGGTAGAACCCCCTTTCGCTGCAATTACAGCTGCAAGTCTTTTGGGGTATGTCTCTACCAGCTTTGCACATCTAGAGATGGAAAGGTTTGTCCATTTTTTTTGGCAAAAAAGATGAAGCTCAGTCAGATTGGATGGAGACCGTCTGTGAACCGCAATCTTCAAGTCTTGCCATAGATTCTCTATTGGATTGAGGTCTGGGCTTTGACTGGGCCATTTTAAGACATTAACATTCTTTAATCCAAACCATTCCTTTGTAGCTCTGGCTGTATGTTTAGGGTCATTGTCCTGCTGGAAGATGAACCTCCGCCCCAGTCTCAAGTCTTTTGCAGACTGCATCAGATTTTCTTCAAGGATTTCCCTGTATTTGGCTCCATCCATCTTTCCCTCTATTCTGACCAGTTTCCCTGTACCTGCTGAAGAGAAGCATCCCCACAGCATGATGCTACCACCACCATGTTTCACTGTTGGGATGGTGTGCTCAGGGTGATGGGCAGTGTTGGGTTTTCGCCACACATAGCGTTTTGCATTGAGGCCAAAAAGTTCAATTTTTGTCTCATCTGACCAGAGCACCTTCTTCCACATGTTTGCTGTGTCTCCCACATGGCTTCTGGCAAACTCCAAACGGGATTTTTTATGGATCCCTTTCAACAATGGCTTTCTTCTTGCCACTCTTCCATAAAGGCCAGATTTGTGGAGTAGACGACTAATAGTTGTCCTGTGGACAGATTCTCCCACCTCAGCTGTGGATCTCTGCAACTCCTCCAGAGTAACCATGGGCCTCCTGGTTGCTTCTCTGATTAATTTTCTCCTTGTCCAACTCTTCAGTTTGGGTGGACGGCCTCCTCTTGGTAGGTTTGCGGTTATGCCATATTCTTTCCATTTTCTTATGATGGATTTTATGGTGCTCAGAGAGATGTTCAAAGCTCTGGATATTTTTTTATAACCTAACCCTGCTTCATATTTCTCCACAACTTTATCCCTGACCTGTTTGGTGAGCTCCTTGGTCTTCATGATGCTGTTTGTTCAGTAATGATCTCCAACAAACTCTGAGTCCGTCACAGAACAGGTGTATTTATACTGAGATTAAACTGCAGACAGGTGGACCCTATTTACTAATTATGTGACTTGCAAATGTGACTTGTGAATGCAATTGGTCGCACCAGATCTTTGTTAGGGGTTTCACAGTAAAGGGGGTGAATACATATGCACTCAACACTTTTCAGATTTTTATTTGTAAATAATTGTGAAATCCATGTAATATTTCCCCCCACTTCCAAATGATGCATTTTGCGTCGGTCCATTACATAAACTCACGATGAAATAAATTTTAATCTGTGGTTATACCATGACAAAATGTAAAAAAGTCCAAAGGGGGTGAATACTTATGCAAGGCACTGTACACAAGATATTCACATGAATAAAGCACTTGGCATCTAATTATTCCCCAAAACACCGACCTGTTGTTAATAGGGTGATAACATAACATATCTAGATCACTCTGCTTTGGATATGAATAATGAATGAAGTCAGATTGTCATTGTGGATCATTTAGCAGGGAAAAAAATGGCGAGAAAATAATTTTTACTGGCTATTGTACAATACAACATTGACACAATGATACAGTACATGTGCTCAATATGTTACAAGTTATTTTATCGTCTGTGTCCGTATCAGGGAAGTTGAAACAAGGAGAGCAAAGCAGGCAATTGTATGGGCCCCCAAAGAATGAGAACCCCTCAAGGTCTCTGATTGGCTGTACAGGAGAGTCCCCATGACAATAAGGTTTCTGCTGAAAACTGGAAGAACGTCTAATGAGTGTGTATGATGTGTCTGTGACGGTGGTGGCATTCACCCCCTATTATTTATGTGAATGCACCTTATATGAACAGTTTGCTTTTGAAGATGTGGTTTGAATTATGTGTCTTCAAATCATATTTAGCATATTAAGACCCTTTCAAAAACATGACTTACACCATCTAGCTCATGACCTTAAATACAGACATCATTAGTTGCAGTGTCACTTTTTCTAACTTTAAAATGTTCAAATTGTCCCGAACCGCATTACAAAGATCGCCCTAAGATGGACATCACCTGAAAAACTCCAACAAGGTCGGCCGAAAGCGACATGGGAACAAAATGTAATGGCCGAGCTGAAATAGAAGGGTCTGACATGGGAGAGGCCCAGATGGAGGCAGATGCTCGATGTCTTATGCCTCTAAAAAGATGAAGAGGGTTAAGCATAGATGTTCAAATTGTGGTAAGAACTCTTTGTAAAACAGAGTTTAGGTTCCTTGGCCTGTTTCCTTCAAGGGCACGTCCCTACACTGTGTCTGTGTTTTTTTCAAGTACGCCCACAGATTCACCATCTCTAAGGGGCTTCGCTTGTGGACCAATAAGATCATGTGATACAAACAAGGCTCCTTTTCGTTTTCGTCAAGGCCAAACGTGAAGAAGGCAGGGTGGTTGATCGGGGAGGTGTTGAGCCGGGCCATACACATACCCACGTAAACGTCGTCGATGGGGAACAGGTGAACACCTTTGGCCATCTCGTGTAGACGTCTGGTCAGCAGGCCGGAGTACACCACCCCTCCCCCGCCTGCGTACGTAGGATAGATGCCCTGGTAGAAGCTGTCAGGGATGAAGTACTTGGAGTTGCGTTCTCGGACGGGCATTGCCCTGTTGATGACTTGTCCGACCATGAAGTCCTTCATCGTCTTGTGTGTTTCTGGCTTCTTGAGCTGGTCCTGCAGATAGGTTATCAGATTCATGGTGTTGACGAAGACGTCGTCGTCTCCCTTGAAGACGAAGTGAATGCGGTCGCAGTGACGTGAGAACCAGTCCCAGAAGAGCACGTCCTTCAGGGTGAGGTTGAAAAATGTGTCCTTGAAGTCCCACTGCAGAATGTCTCCATACAGTTCACTCTCTGTCTGCAGTAACTCCGACACATCTACACCCAATTCCTCTGGGCTTTCTTTCCCAAGAAGGAAGACCCTGCGGACATACCCTCCAATTTCTTCTCCACTGCTTCTGTTCCTGCTGTGTCCTGCCACCCAGCCCGCCCGGCCCCACGTCTGTCGAATGGCCTGTCGGTTCCTGAAGTTCAACTCTGACGACTTCATGGCCATGAGAAGAAGAGGGCGCTTCGTCTCGTTTACTGCCCCACTGCCACATGTTCCATCTGGCTGTATCAGGATCGGAAAATCCCTCTGTTGCATGTGGCTCACAAACTCTTTCATTAGCTGTGGTTGCATGCCAAAGTTTGATGTCCCATTCTCCAAATCTGTAAGTTCAGAGTAGCCTTTCCACAGCAGGGACTCACCGTCAAACCTCAACTTGCTGTTGTTGGGACGCAGGATGGGGTTGTATCCACGCTCGCTGACCAGCTGCAGATGGTTCCAGAGGCCTTTGACTTGCGAGGGTGGCGCCCAGAAAGTTCTAGGCATCGGGGCAAAGCCGTCGTTTCTGAAAGTTCCGGAGGCCACAAAGTGAGGCCCACTGGGGTTCGTATAGACAGGGTTTGTCATGTTGATACTCAGCATGACCCCGGTGTAGATGAAGAGCAGGAGCAGGCAGATGCACGGGCTGCACAGGCAGATTAGCAGGTTATACCATCGACAGTGAATCCGTGCCATTCCTCTGCAAATACACAAGCAGTATGTGAGTTTGGACCAAACGTGTAAAAAAAGAGTCAAAATAAATTAAATGCTTGGTGGGTCAGAATAATTGGCGGTCAAGAGAGCATATTTGCTCTTATTTATATATACTTAACATTCTGCTAATATTGTTTGGCCAAGTTTTCCAACTTATCTGTACAAAGTGAAACAGTTACATTTAACAAAGTCTTTTCCTTTTTACTACACCTTGAAGGATATAAATCAATATTTACATCTGTTTGTTGGTCTTAAAGTGAGACATAAGATTACAGGTTTACACATGTGTTTTAGATATTTTTCTGCTCAATATTATCTATATTAAATAAAATATGAATAAACTGTTGTTTATAATGAAAATACAGAAAATACCCTGACTTCTATTATTGTGTTAAAATATATATGCAATGTTTGTAAATAACAGACATGGTCTCCGTTTCATCTCATATGGATGTGGTGTTACAGGTTTCTATCACACCATTTTAGGTTTTGACATTAATGTGTGTGAGAAAACATCGTGAAATGTGATCTAGTCCAAAGTCCATTTAGCTGCTTTTCTTGAATTATCAATTTTATCACTTCGTCAGCAGCTGGGTTAACTTCATACGACTTCATAACAACTTTTATACATCAAAGATCAGTCAATTAATGCAACCAGTGTTTAAACTGGTTTACCAACTACTCTTCCCCAGGTCAAGGATGAACTTTACGAGTCGTTTTTCATCTGTGTATTATCTTTTTGGGTCGGTACCTTAGTTTCTTGTGGCCCAAGATAAATTTACACCACGCGAACTATAAAGAATATTTCATTTGAATTGACTATATTTAAACTGATGGAATAAATGGGTGAATTATTCAAATAACAGTTATATCAGCAGATAAGAAACCAAATAAGTGTAAAGAATCTACATTATTTTATTAGATGGGCTCATCCTCTTTTAAAGTGCTGAGGCATAAATATAAGGATTCCTCGGTTAGTTTTTCCTACCTGTTTAAAGTGAAGCCTCCTTCATTCACTGAATCATCAGCTGCTCTGTTAACCAAGGCTTAAGGTCCATGCAAGTGATCCAATCCCACTCTCATCTCACAGAAACCAAAGAGAGAATCCAGATAATCAGTAAGTTGATGAGTCAAATTTTCTCTCCTTCAGCCTGAGCCCCTGTGACAGCTGCAGTCAAGTTTCACTGAACACGTTACATTAAGTACACTGACAGCATGTGTGCACACGGGTTACACCTACTGACACAAAGAGAACAAACAGGATTTGCAAGTTTTTACTTTGTATCTGATGGGCTGAAGAGGAATCAGACACAAACAAGGGAAAACACGTGTGACATTCTGTATATAACGGTCTGTATGACAAAAGTTAAAGCACACAAACAGCAAACTGGTCATCTTCAATTTGTGTTTTTATTGTAATCTCTGAGCCTCATCCCCACAAAGCCACTCAGCAATCAGCTCAAACGAGAAATATTGGACATGGAGGGGCTAGGGAGTTTCTGGAATCCTGAAACTTCGGTGATGCAACATTCCATGACAGAAAAACCTGCAGATCGAGCTGCGGGCTTTAGTGGCATTTGGCAGAGTGAGGATACATCTCATCACTCTGCTCCACTGGTTTCTTGGGATTGATTCAATGAAAAGGCCACATCAAGAAGACGTCCTGGTGGCTACAACATACCTGCTTCCAGTCCTGCCCAGGACCTTTGACGTATGTCATTTCCAGTCAACTCAAACACATAAAGGCAGAAAAGCTGGAAAAAAAAAACATAATAATAGTTAGTCTGAAGTCATTATAAGGCAATCTGAAGAGGAGTGAACTTCAGTGTAGTGAGAGAAGAAGTTAGGACAGACATGATCAGTAAATATGTGCATGTCCTCAACTCCTCCAGGTTTGTGTTCCGCTTAAAAAATGGGACCAGTCACACACTTTTAAAATCCAAACAATTATCCATTACAATGACTTTTGATACTATATATAATAGAACAAACAAAAATGTCAGCAAATCATTTAAGGAGTAGTATAAAATATTGTAAGTAATCTTGCATGTAAAATAGATGTTGAGTAATACAAGGGTAAGTGAAGGTCAGAGGATATCACACCTTGTACAGATTGTTATGCCCTAAAATTGTGGCTTGTGAATACGCTCTATAAAAAATATTTAATTTGATGTTTGCTTAGTAACAAACAGAGATGTCTCTATTTCCACATCTGCAATTAAGTGTTTATGTCTTTGCAACTCTGACTTACATGGTAGGTACATGTCTGACTATTGGTTTCACCTCTTTATGTAAATACAATATGACAATATCTTAAAGTCTGTAACAAAATACAAAAACAGCAGTTTTTTTCTAAACAAAGAGGACAGGACCGTTTAAAAACTGTAGGAATAAAGTTTTATTTTCCATATGAAGGGGTGGTTTGGGATTTTTCTTCTTTTACAAGTTGTACGTTTTTGATAAAACTTGCAAAAAATCTTCTAGCATATTCCAAGAATGATAGGACACGAAGAGAAAGGGGGGTTTATTGCTGAATGTTAAAATGAAGACACATTTTTATTTTTATTTTTTCACCGAGTGGAAAAAAGATTTGCTTGCTGCTTTTTCCATGCACCCAACTACCAGTACCACTAGGACATGCAGGGGGATGGGGGGTTGAGAGGGGGGGGGGGGGGGGGGGGGTCAGGGGGGGAGGACAGGGGGGGAAGGAGGTTTAGGAGTGAGGGTGTCAGTAGGTAAAAAAGACGAAGGCAAACTGCTTGACAAACACAAACACATGGAAGGACTGTGAGTGTGTGTGTGTGTGTGTGTGTGTGTCATGTGTGCTTCTTTATGTGTATAGTTATGTATGTCAGCATGTGGAAAATGTATGCGTCTATGCAAAGGGTCAGGGTGGGAAGTGCAGGGTGAGAACTAGGGTGGGGGTGTTAACATTTCAACTAGCTCTAGAAGCACACTACCCTCACTTGCAGTATTTCCACATTGCAAATCCCAGATTGATTATTACAGTGATAGTAAGACAAAACTAGCCAGACCTTTGAGCCCAGGAACCCAAATCATTTTTTTTTAAATATATTTCTAGTATGATTCCCCTGAATCTGTGGGGCTCTTTGTCATTTTTAAGATTCTCTCTATATCTGTGATCCATGCATCTTCTGTGTGAAAACAGAAAACAAACCAAAAAACACAACTCTAATAGGGACACATGTTGTATCTGACACATTATTATTTTCCTCAGCGAGCTTGACAGGATCTCTAAACCTGATGTATATTTGAGGGTGGAAGAGTTTCTCACATGATCAGCCTACTGCTCATGTGCTGCTCAGTGTACTCGTCTGGAGATGGGGCCTAAATCCATCCACTAGTTGCTTCTGATTGGTCGATACAGGGGTGAGAAAGACATGGAGGTGAGGGTCTGGGTGATGTCAGTTGGAAGGGGGGCAGACAGAGACAGACACGAAACAGATCATTCAGTCAATATGACCAAGCAAAAAGAAGTTCAATCAATAAAGGTATAGGAATGCAAATCAAGGATGCAGTAATCAGTATTATCATATAACACCATTTGGCTGTGAGCTAAAGAAAAAGTAGAACAAACTCGGAAACTCGCCCTGTAGTGGTGTGAACCTGCACGCAGCGACCTGCAAGCGATCCCCCCCCCCCCATCAGAGCAGTGGCATCGCTAGTGGGGGTGAAAGGTGGTGGCAATTCTAGGGGCCCACAGATTGAGGGGGCCCGTAAAGTTTCCAGTAGGATTATACTATTTAAATAAAAAAAGAAAAGAGGGGGAAGCCAGACCGACGTCCTCCTCTTCGGGGGTCCCAGAACTCCTAGCTATGCCCCCGCATCAGAGCGAACAGATGTGGTCTCCCAGGCTTTTGATCATCCTCATCATCATGGTGACCCACACGCAGCTACACACATGCCCACTTACACACATGCACACAACCGTTTGAAGTAAAAAATAAGTTCTAAAGAAAGCAACTGACTTTCCCTTCTGATTCCAAGAGTTTTTCACCGTGCTCCCTTAACCATGGCCACGAGTGAATGCAACAAACCTGACAGACTGACGGACAGGAGTGTGAGTGAGGGGACGTGGATCTGGCCTGCGGACTGAACTGCAACTGAGATGACGAGCTCTCTCTGGTTTGAGTCTTTTGGCTGTGATGTGATGGGGGAAGTCCTGAGACACAGTGCGGCTCTAAGCTGCTGGCATAGGAAACGGGCGAGCTGGGCAGTCCACGGGAGGCCAGAGTCAGGCTGGATTACAACTGGACTGGTTGGGTTCGGTTTGGATCGGCAGCTCCCCGACCAATGAGGGAGGTTCTTACAGTGCAATGGAGCTTCTGGCAGCGTGAGGATTGGTAGGGGGAGCGTGTCGGTCAAACAAGAGACCGCACCCTCCAAGGTGAACAGTGGTGCGAACAAAATGAGCCTTCATGAGTTGCGCACATACACACACACACACACCCACTGCAAACAATACCAGTGTTATGACAGCACCCTGAACACCTACAGAGGAATCCGGAGTCACTTCCCCAACTCCCTAACACTCGTTTTGTCACAGAACAACAAATGACAGACAGGCAGCGAACGAGGACATAAATGACCGATGATCAAGATTCACCCAAAATTCATCCGAGAAAACTAACCCTACACATCCGGTTGTGTCAGTGACTAGATGTCCCTGTGAAACGAGCGCGTCGCATGGATCATACTCATGTAAACAGACACCTTTTACACAGGAGGAATCAATATTGCATGATGACATAATCAGATCACAGTTCAAAAAGAGGAAGATCCCAAATCAGAGAAAAAACCAAAGCAAAAGGAAGGAAGAGGGTTGGTCTCTATATAAAAACGAGGAGTCTTTATAAGAAAGGCTACAAAAACTCAATGGGACCTCCGACTTCAGCATACAGCAAAAGGCACCACAATATTATTCTATTTATCTAACTTGTGAAAAAATTGGCACGTAATTCTCTTATTTTTTCATCTTTCATAATGCTGTAAATCAAAAAACTTTACATATAAATACCCCCCCCCCCGATATAAAAAAAGTCTTTGCTGTTAGCTAGTAGACAATTTTTGCTGAAATGAAAATAAATATTTCATTTGTTTAGAATATCTGTCTGTTATACAAAATAAAAATATTTCTCCTAGGTGCGGGTCTCTAGTCCACTGGTTGTGTGTAAGAGGAAGGGGCGTGGGTGAGGGGGTGAGGGGTGGCAGGGGTGTATGAGTGGGTGCCGGGGGGGGGGCTCAAGTCTTAAAGGGGCATGTGGTCAGCCTTGAAGCGCTGCGACTGGGGGCCGCGGCTCTGCCCGTTGCTGCGCGGCCCCGGCCGACTCAGCCCGCGGTGAGTCCGTGTGTCCGCACCAGTTGACGAACGGTAACCCGGGGCCGATAAGGGAGGGTCCACGTTCATGTTCTGCATACTAAGGAAAGGTGTGCTCTCCCCTTGAGCGTCCTCTTCCTCCTCCTCCTCCTCCTCTTCCTCTTCTGACTCGCTGTAGCTCTGCGAGCTGTAGTCCCGTAGGCCCGCTGAGCGCTGGGAGACGTGTCCGTTGAGGCGGTTGCGTCGCGGGCGTCGCCTGCTGCGAATGGGTTCCCTGGATGAGGCGTACTCCTGCGTGGTCTCGTAGGCCTCATCGTCAGGGAGACGGTAGGGGCTGGACGGCAGACTTCCTGTGCTCTCCGTCAGGTAGGGTCGCCGCGGACGCCGAGGCTGCCTGTATAAACTTCCATCCTGAAACAAGAAACAGAGGATGGACGGTTTGTTACAATCAAAACTAAACAGTATGTGTGTTGAACTTGTATGTATTGCTCAGAGGAACTGGCTAATATACAGCAGCTTGTACCTCTAAGACCTGAATGTGGATTAATACGTAGCAGAAAATAGTCCTCAACAAAGACACTATTTACACCTGTTTGAGAAACATTAAATAAAACCTACAGTGGTCAGTTGTTTTGGGAAATGATTTATCCTGGAAAAAAAAGAAGCATATAATCGCAGCCCATTTCAGTTCAGTAGGAATGAATAGACTTGGGCCTTAGTGTCACAGACAAGTTCGGGAAGTCAGAAAATGTAGCTCTTTTCATTTCATTTGTTCACAATACATACAAAAAACATAATATTATCAGGCCTCTCCACTAACTGATAGCATGTTGTCAGCATCACAGTCATCGCTATGTATGTATATATATTTGTGACAACGTACATCAGGGCTTCGTAGCAGCGGCTGGTCGTTCTCTCTGTGGTAGGCAGCAGCAGCAGGGGGCAGGGAGAGGGCGTGGCTTGTGTTGGGCGAGGTGATCTGGAAGGTGGGCACCTGGGGCGGCAACGGGGGGTAGTGGAACTCCACTGGAGACAGACGTGCTGGCGTGGTCAGCGCTGACACGTACCTGGATGGAAAAGACAGCGAGAGACTATTACAGTCTCTGAGGTTTGATTACCAGTGACCTTACATAAAAGGTCTGGAAATAAATCTCTGGGATGCGAAAGCAAAAAAAAAGGCAGAATGTGGGATTTGCACTGACTTGTCTGCAGTTGGTCGAGTGGCCCACACACAGTGAGAAACTATCACTTTCATGCTTGTGGACAGTTTTGTATTTTCACTTTTTTGCAATGAAGTGAAAGTGTTGACCACCTCGCCACACACTCAGCCAGTCACAAATATCACATTGTGGTACATGAGCCCTCACAGCTACCGGAGACTTCTGCTGTGTGTGACTCAGGGAGTCGATTCACCACAAACATAATTTACACTTTACATTACATATTCATTGCATTAAAATGTATAGAAACTTACTAAATAAAATGGTCTTAAATACTTCCTCATAACGTATCATGCTTTTACTCTCATCCTTGAGGAGTTAATATTAATATTAAAATGATGTGCAGAATACTCAGTTGCTAAATAAATGCCTAATATTAGTATCTGTTCTATTGTAGTGTACAAAGGTAACATGATCAGAATTAAATACAGAGGCGGTTTCCTGTCCAGAGTCAGGGGGCATTCAGGGACCTGTGGGAAATGACTAAATGGAGTGAAGTCAGACTGAACTTCACAGTCATAGAAATGTAACAACAGAGAGGGGATTTATTCTTTTACAAATAAAATACAAAATATTACCAAAAATCATCAGGGTTCTATTTGACAAGAGGCAAGCAGAGATGTATTAAGTCACTTTACAATGAACAGTATCCTAAATCCTTCACAAATTGAAACATGTATTACAAATTACCACTTGGGGTCAGCAGAGAGCACAGGAGTGTGGCCAAAAGTGTTATAGAACCATGAGCAAGCACAAGAACCCTCACACATTCAACATCAGCATTTGGTGAGTGTGTGTGTGAGTGTGTAATACTCACACACACACACACACATGCGCACACACACATGCGCACACACATGCGCACACACACACACACACACACACACACAGACACACACATACACACACAGACACACACATCAACTCTCCTACCTGTCGCTGTGAGGTGAGTCTCTTAGAGAGTCATAAGAATCCCCGTACTGCATTCCCGGTCTGGACGTGTCCGTGCAGCCCCAGTGGGATGCCCTCCTCGCCATGCACGCCGGGCTGCTGCACTTGCTGGTTCCCACAGAGCTGGACAGTCCACCTGACTGGCAGTCTGAGTTCATGCTCTCTGTTCGCTCCATGCTCCATGTCTGCTCCTCGTGTCTGCGGGGATGTGTGTTTGCAGAACAAGTTTACAAGTTTACAACAGAGGCAGGAGGATAGTGAGGAGGAATAAACACTGGGCAAGAATAAACCCATTAAGTGTTTATGTTGCATTATAAAATAAATGAGTGATAATCTTGATGAAAACATCGAAACAAATGGTGGGGCAGAATTGCTTATATTACTGAACCCAAGCTCTACACAATCTGACTCAGTACTTTTTTGACAAAACAAATGTTCTGAACTCTGAAATGTTCACATACATTTGCCAGCCCCCTATTTACAAATGTCAGTGTCCATGTGAGAATACAGGAAGAAAATGCCCTGGAAAATTCTCAGTGAGCCAGTGGATGTGTTGAGGACGTTTCTCACAAGCAACGGATGCAAAACTGAAAAAAAAAGAATACAAGTAAATCAGGATGAAGAAGATGAGCCAAACATGTAGAAGACTCCCACAAAGATGTAAACTTAAAAAGACAATGATTTGAGAGCTTTTGGTGATAACGGCCAATGCTGGTGTGGATGTGCTTTAAACGAAAACACTGAGCTTTCCACAACAGAATGTATATGTCATGTCCGGCCTCTTGCTTGCTCTACTCAGTTACCACCCTTTGCCAGAATATTCTGTACATTTTCCTGTTGTTGTCAACATATCTGACCCAGACAATCTCCTGCTGCGTTTTTTTTTATATGTGAAAGAAAAAAACTACAGAAAATGGTCCAGACATTATCCAATGATAATGTCTGAAAATGGCTTCAGTGTCTGTGTTCTTTTTCTGCCATTTCTTGCTCCCCCTTTTACACAAACACTGCCCCTTCACTCCAGGTACGTACCTTTTATACAGAGAAGTGGATGCAAGGTGTTCCTCCTTGAACAGACTGTGTCACAGCATTGGGTGTTGCCCATTGGTTATGGCTACAGTTAGAGCTCAGATTTCTATAGACTTTGTAGGGATACTGTTCTGCTCTCTAGTGGTAAAGTTGTGTACCACATATTTGAAATGCTGCCTGTCCTGAATTGACTGTCACTGTGATGATATTCTGCAAGTCTCTGTTCAGCCTTTGTCTCCCTTTGACCCAGTTAATATCATCTCAACAGTTGTAGAATTGTGTGCTACTCTTTGACAATTATTAAATCAGCTATGTTGACAACAAGTCGCATGGCATAATCTGATAGGAGGTTTTAAAAACGTCTACTTATATATTTGTTAACTCATATCACAAAATCCTGATTACATCTACCCACACATACAGTTTTCATTTTAAATGTCAAGGTTAAGTCATCTCTGAATTTCTCCGGCCACAACAGTACAAGATAACATTTCTCGGACCTTGTCATATCTCATATAAGAATTTAAGATAAGGATTTCAGGATATCTCATGACTTCATGACATGTACATGCTAATTCTCATGTGTCAGTGTTTGTGTGTGTGTGTGTGTGTGTGTGTGTGTGTGTGTGTGTGTGTGTGTGTGTGTGTGTGTGTGTGTGTGTTAGGTCTACCTGGAAGCTTGAGAGGCAGTGGTAGAGTGTTGGGAGCGGGTTGACATTCGGCTGCCTGCGTAGTTGCCTGCACCCTCAGCTCCATGGCTGATCACACAGTCTGTCGTGGGGATGCTCTTGGGGATGTACTGGAATCAACACATATAAGGAAACATGTATATTCTTATATCATGCTCTCATGCTCTAAAATAACAAACAATACAGTATAAAGTGACATCTAACTACGAGAGGATTTTTTTGTACATGTCAGTTGAAACTCTCTTCACTGTGTTTTCACTGTTGCCATTGTGCTGACTCTTATTGAGTCTCCAACAGGACGGTGGGTGTTATCAGGCCTCCCTGTAACATCTGTCAGCGTTGTGCCACCATGTTTCCTCCTGTTGTCAGTGGATCAGAGTTTTATTTACACGACAAGTCTTTGGGAGGCAAAACTGCTCTGAAGGCTAATAGAAGCTTCTTGGTGGAGTTACATCAAAGTGACAAAGCTGACTAAAGTCCATCAGTATCCCAATCCTAAAGAGACATGAAGCAGCTGAGGCTCTGTGAGCTTCCTGCTCAGATGAAATTCACATCCAGTTCTACTGTCATCACCGTCGTCTTCTTCTTCTTCTGTCTCTGCTTCAGTATTAATAAATATCTGAGGTCAATCTGAACATTTGGCATCAAAAACCTATTTATAGAGAGTTATATTTAATTGAAAGGACGGATATACCTGGCTCTATTTTAGCAGCACTTTGATCAAACTCACTATGATAGAGCTAATAGATCACTGTAAATGAATTGCTATTGTTTTATTATGTATTTATATTGTTACTGGCCGCCAGAAGCTAAATCAAATTCTCAGACACCAAAAATGCCTTTGATACAACTGCACTAACTTTATACTCACCCAGGGTCTCTAATTGAAAAAAAGGCTGAAAAAAGAAAAGTAGCCCTGTTGCCATGAACTTTTAACTGTTCCTCTTTTTTACATTCAGTCTAGTAAATTAGTTTTGATCCATTTAAAAAAAAAAAAAAAAAAAGTGGGTCCTTATCTATCTCTGCCTGAGGACCAGCTCTGCCTCTGAGATCACGTCTGCCTGCATTGACCTGTCATAGTTTTCCTCTCAGTTAAACCTGACCTTCACATCAGTGTATCTACTGGACTCACATCAACCATGGGGATCTCCTCAGGACCGGGCCCCGGGTGGTTGGGCCCGTTGGGCATCATGCGGTTGGGCTGCTCCACACACTGATTCTGGTTCTGGTGTAGGTGACTTTGCATCTTCTTCCTCTGCTTCCTTGATCAGTGATGATGATGACAAAGGAACAATAAGTCATCTGGGTAAAGTGTTTGTAAATAATTATAAGCTGATTGTTTCTTTCTACAGCAGTGATGCAAAGTATCTAAGTATATCTACCCCAGTATTTTTGTGGCACTTCTGCTTTATTTGAGTGTTGTCATTTCTACTTAAAAAATTCTGTTACTTTTGTACTTCTCTACAATCATTTAAAAAAATTCTAAGCTTCTCAGGTGGTATAAAATAATAATATTTTTTGTCAAATAAATACATAATTTATAATATGACATCAAGAGTCATCCAATATTAGACAAAATGCAAATGACTGAAGAAGATAAAAAAAAAGTAATGATAATGATATAAAATTGTGTATCAGAAATGAGTTATTTATTCTTTTTTACTCCATTAATCATGTCACAACCCTTCATTTATCTTGTGACACCCTAGAGGGGTCTGACCAAGCGCATTCTCAACCAGCTACAAGAGTAAAAGGCTACTTGTGAAACTAATAACAAAGTATATGCTATATCACATTTTCTACAGAACAAGGAGTTTTACTTTGGATAACTACATTTAGTCTATCGTATATTCATATAGTTGTAATTGTATCTTTGCTCAAGAAAGGGATCTGAATACGTCTTCCCTCACTGTTCTATAGCATGAGAAGAAGCAGCTCACCACAACGTTTTCTTACATGAGGTCAATCTGAAAATTTGGAGCCTTTTATTAAATGGAAGACATTTTTTCATCTCTTCAAGGTCACATACTTGGTTTTGCAGTAGGCCACCACACAAACGATGCCAACCACCAACAACGCCACACAGATGCCGGTGATCGTAAGCACCCGCCTCTGGTAGAGCTCCTCCGCCTCTGTGGATGGAAACACACGCACATACACACATGTTCGGATGCACGCACACACACATAAAAACACACACACACACACACACACACACACACACACACACACACACACACACACACACACACACACACACACACACACACACACACACACACACACACACACACACACACACACACACACACACACACACACACACACACACACACACACACACACACACACACACACACACACACACACACACACACACACAACACACACACACACAGAATGAGCGCCTCTCTCTTGATGGTAATGACAGAACAGATATCTCACTATCCTCCTATCCCCTGTGCTCGACAGCTACTTCTGCTCTATCACGTCTGATGTCTTTCACATTTAACTAGACTACAGTCATACAGTGCTACTATAACACAGGAGCAATTCTACAAACTCATATATTATAATGAAAAGCAGAGATGTAAACCTGACAAAGACTACCTGCTGTCCCTATATCACTTATTTACAATGGCCATGGGGATGTAATGCTACAGATGGAACTGGCTGGGATCAGAATGCATCATGCCAGTATGGATGAGGAAAAAAGACAAGTCACCCAGATGAT
This sequence comes from Pleuronectes platessa, assembly GCF_947347685.1. Lineage (NCBI taxonomy): Eukaryota > Metazoa > Chordata > Actinopteri > Pleuronectiformes > Pleuronectidae > Pleuronectes > Pleuronectes platessa. Next base: position 9,327,292 of record NC_070633.1, read on the forward strand.
ACAAAATAATAATAATTGTTTGTCCAAAGTGTTAACGCCACAGTGGCTAGTGAGACAAATTTGTTGTATTCATTGATCCTCTCCAATCATGTTAGATTCTTTCTTTTCTCATGAATGAATGAATGAACTCTGTGAGGTTTCTACATTTGACTCTAGTTTGTTCTTAATAAAATAGCAACAACACACGGGTGTGACAAAGCAGCATTTTGCGGCTCTCTGGTTGAAAGTTTAAACTCTGACCTCAACCAACCTCTTTGCTGAACCTGGGACCACACCCCAAAGAGAAGTTGGATTTTGATGGGGTGTTAATTTACTTTTTGAACAATATTCTAGTAACCTAAACCTAATCCCGATTTCAATTTATTATTTTGACTTTAATGTATTTTTAACTTTAATCTGATAAGTTTTACATAAATGTAGCCGTAGCCTGTTCCAGGGTTCAACATTAACATCAAAATTACTAATACTATTAATGGTGTATTAATATTAATAATATTGAAATTAGTAGATTTATTATGAAAACTAATTTCTGAGACTGAAGGTAGCCTACATTGTCTTATTAGAAATGAGCTATCATCAAAGACAATTCATTTAGTTCTTTATAAAGTTATTGAACTGACCTATAAAGTATAGTCCCTTACCATAAAATATGATAAGATAAAAATAATGAAGTATCTAATATCATTGGCATGTGCACATGCATTTTTAAGTTTTTACAGCTCTTTTATGTCCCGGACTTTGAGCCCAAACTGTTTTGGACCACGTGAGGCGACACTTTGCTGCATTGAACTAATTAAGTTCTGACTTGTTCTCAGAGGATTGTGGTGACGCTGTTTGAATTCTCCGCCATCTTGGAGTTCCTAGGTTAATTCACATTTTAGGGCCTGCTGTGGCGTAACACTGTGTCAGAATGGGAAGCGCAACGACACATGACAGAGGAAGCAACAAACAGAACAGAACACAAGGGGAAGAGGGGAGAATAAAAGGAGGAAAAGTAAAGTGTTTAGGAAGGAGGGGGAGAGAGGGAGAGGAAGGGAGAGGAGCGGGGGCGTGCCCAGGAGGAAGGCCCGGGGAGGAATCAGTCCTCATGGACCAAAGACTGGTCTGACTTTGTGTCCTTATCAACTAAAAGTGGATTACCGAGGTCCTTGGATTGTTAGTCATGGTTAAATTAAAGTCCCTGCAGTGAACTAATTCTTTTAAAAGTCATGGACCTTCACAAACACAAATATGTTCAGTTCCAATGTGTCTTCTCAGTTTGCAGTAAAAAGCTGAAGCTGCCCACTTATCACAGTGGTAGTGGATAGGTGAGACCTATATATTTATTCCACTGTGGTTCTATGGAAGAAAATTGATTAACTAAAATAGGGAAAATGTTTTGTAATAAAAGAATGAGTTTGAAACAGTTCGAAATCCAACACTGTCCTCTTTACCTCTATCATTTCCTCACCTTTCCCTCTCTCCCCTCCCTGACAAAGCTCTGGACACGCCACTAAAAGGGGGGATAAAGAGGGCGAGGAAGCGTGAGGGTGGGCAGGGGGTTCTAAATAAAGGGCCTCTGTAGGGATTGACAAGCCTACGAGAGCCTTGGCCCGGCATTGTGTGCGTGTCACAGGGTACTGATACAGAGAAGGCAAAGGGAAATGGGAAGGCGAGCTCACTGGCACAGTGGAGCCAACAGCAAATCGTGATTTAGGACAGGCGAGCTCTTGACTTTGACACGGAGTCAATCATGGACAGAATAATAAGGACAGACTATGTGGTCAGGACTTTTGCCGGCTTTTGGCAACGCTTTGCAAAAACACTCGCAGCTTGCATGTTTTTATTCGACAGGCTGCTGAAGCCAATGTGAATGTTGCCAAAGCTCAGAGGACAAGCCAGATACGGGTATCTATCAATGCTGTGAAACATTCTCTGATTTCTGGACAAAGAATGAAACGTACTCTAATTCTGTGTCCAAATAACACAACTTTGATTCATATCAAGGCTCATTTCATTGCTTTAATTCACCTCTCTACTTTGTTTCAATAATGCATTCCTCCCAGGTAATTTGTCTCTTTCTTAAATGTGTATTTTTCAAATGTGTCTATGACGAGAAGAAGAGTGCATGCAGACAGGGGAGGTTACATGTCTGGAAACCAGGTTAGTGGGTAGGAGAAAAAGAGGGACAGGTTGAGAGAGACCTAGTTGTTGGTTTAAGGAAGAAGATGGCACAATAATGTGTGACTGTGAGAGGATCTTGGCAAACCCTTTAAGCACAGCAAAATGAATAATAATATTGCATACCCATAAATTCAATTCTGAGAAGCTCTGCCAGCGCAGAAAGTTGTCGTGGTAAAAGGAAAGAGACAGATAGGGTCAGGTGTAATGTCCACTTTGGAGCAGTATATTACTTTCATGTCCTGCATACGCTGAACCAGGACATAAGTTAATTAGTGCCGTCAGTTAGAGTGATGGACATGTGTACTGTCCAGTAACAGACAGACAATTCAGACAGCCGCAGCTCTGTGACCCCCATAATTGAGAGGAATCAAAATCAAAAGAAATCAAACCAAAATCAAAAGAAATCAAACCAAAATCAAAAGCGAAAGGGAGAAAATGAACCAAAAAGCAGAAGGAAAGAGAAGCGAGAAGCGAGCAAGCAGGAAATGCATGCAGAGACAGAGACAGACGGACAAAGAAAGCAAGACAAGAAGCCACATCACTTACTGCTATATTTACTAGACCTCATTTCTGGAGTAAACAACATTGGACAGAAATACAAAACAAAAGAAAACGAGACAAAAGAAAAAAACACAGGAAAACAAAAGATAAAAAGCAGTGAGTTACTCTCCAACATAAAAAAACACAGTACGGTCTATGGGGCTGGCACATGGGGGTGAGTGCTGTAACTCGTTTGACTAATGGCAATTGTGTGCATTTGTATTGATTACGGCATGCCTCTTGTATAGCACTTTTTCCAACTACTGCTGCGTACAGCTATTATAACCTTTAACATGATTTACAGGGAAATCATCTAAGCATTCCAAATTGCCATGGCTTTGCATGCATTACTGGCCGTAAAGAGAGGACGAGTCAGCCAATCTCCTGTCCACCTCAACCTGAACTGCTCTATGTTTCCACAGTGCGTTCGCAACCACTAAAGAAGCAGGCAGTGACCAATCAACATAGATCTAGAACGACAGAAGGTGTTCCTTCCGCTGACTGATATAGCACCACAAGGCAAAATAAAAGCACGTCACACAGACAGAGTGCAGCATGTAGACAAGGCTTGATGGTGGGGTGGGGGGGGGGGTCCAAAATAAACAAGATATTACATACAGAATGACATCTAATGATATAAAACATGTTTCAATTTGACATTTTTCAGTGGAGACTTACACAATAGACAAACAGAAAAACAAGACAACATGGCATTAAGCAATTGTGTTGAACCCGTGAAAACATTACAGGTCATTACAGGGTCCTTTTTCTGCTTGCTGATTTAACTTCCTGTGATCACATGGGCAGTAAACTCAATTTCCTTTCCATATAAAAACCTCAAACAATCACTGACCCTTCTGTGCTGTGCTTAATTCTGTACCATGTGCCACTACCCATGTTATCAAAGAATAGTTATGAAATACGCTCCAGTCATATAACTATGATTTAAAGGAATAGTCTGACATTTTGGGAATTTTGTACATGTGTGAGTTAGACGAGAAGATGATCAATGCCACTCTCATATTTGAAAGCTGAATTTGAGGCTGAAGCTAATAGATGGTTAGTTTTGCTTGATATAAAGAGGTGGAAACAGCTAACCTGAGACTGTAACAGCAAATAGCAAAATAATGAATAAAGGAATGTATAAAATCCGCCTACTAGCACCACTCTTTGCCTGGCAACCTGACAGTACAGTGAGGACAAGATCTAAGATTTCACCCATCACCCGTAATAAAACCAGAATTTGTAGTTTTAACCTGAAAGCTTTCGCACTGTTAAAAAGACGAGTCAGATAATGTTAAGTTGTGATCTTCAGAAGTGCTGGTAAGTGGATTTGGTGCCTTTGGACACAGCAAGACTGTTTCTTCCTGTTTCCAATCTCTATGCCAAGTAAAGCATCTAATAATTCATTAAAAATAATGTTGACCTACTCCTTTAATTCAATAACCCAGTGATGAGAAACAAAACACGACAAACAGTCTTTGAACATCTTAGACATCACCCTTAAAATATTTCAAGCAGCATTTAGCTTCATGCCACAATGAGACGTCCTCAGATGATCCATGGATGCTCAGTGTGAAAACCACAGGTTATCACATTCACCTCTGTGGGTTTTTATCCTGATCTCTTTGTCGAGCACAAATTCCACTGATATGACATCACGAAAGCCGATCAATACCACATCTGGCCCTCGATTGCAAGGCTCTGAGTGAAGCTTTCAAATCTCATTACACGGAGACTTGAAATGTTCAACATATTCGAACTCTAAATCTTATTTTCATTCAATTGCCAAATTGTTTGAATTTTTGACAGAATGTGTCTTAGTGATGGCAGCTGTTCAAAACGATGTCACACAGACTTACAAGCCTTCACTTGTCAGTCCTGCTCCTGATCTAAAACTTAAAATCAATGAAAGTTTTTTTTTTCTTTTTATTTAAGAGGAGCACAGCACACATTAAGGACTTACAATCTTGTATTAATCCTTTCTTTCCACAGAGTTTTGCCTCGATCATTTAGTTCTTTTTACTGCAGCACCGATGGACCATCTACAACAAAAAGTGTTGCAATAAGAGCAAATAACTTTAACCTCCTATATTGTTTACTCTGTTAATTCTCTGTCTCCTCCGTTTCCGTTTGTGCAGTTGTCTGGTTCAAGCTTAATGAGAAGTATTTTGTTTGCAATTTACATCCTAAATATATAGAATTTTAACAGTAAGATTATACATTACATACAAATTAGGTACTTATCGTTGAGTTGTCAATGCTTTTTTACAGCTCATAAGATTTAAAGCAGATGAGGTACCATACAAAATATGTGTCTAGAACTGGTTGCTGTGGTTACCAGAGGAGCAGCACAGAGGAACCAGGGGAGACAGGTAGAGGAAGGGGTGGACACAGAGGCATGCAGACTCACACTCACTTACACACACATACAAGCACACACACTGCCCCCTCCATCCAACCCCTCCCATGCAGCATGCCATATTTCAGTGGGAACGAGACAGACAAGAGCAAATGGACATACTGTAGAAATCGGCCATGACGGAGTTTTGACAGCGGTCCCCCGTATAGTCATTGGGACACCTGATGGAGGGAAAACAAGACACAGCGGGGGGAGAGGGGGGGTGGGTGGGTGGGGGGGGGGGGGGGGGTGTAAAAGATACACAGGGCAGAGAGAGAGGTAAAACGAGAGGAAAGAGAGGGGTCCACAAAGACAGATAGAAGGGGAGGGGGCATAAGAGAGCAGAGAGATGAGGGGTTAGAAAACACCAAATCCACCAGCTACAGAGAGAGAGAGAGAGAGAGAGAGAGAGAGAGAGAGAGAGAGAGAGAGAGATGACCAGCATACCGTGACATATCACTGCCATCAATATGACATCACTGTTACAGTTGAGACATCATCACAGTCATGAAGGTCAAGGGATGGTGCAGGGATTAGGAGGGATTAAACATACAGTTGTTAACCTCTAACCTCTTACACACACACACACAAACGTGCGAACACACACACACACACAGACACAAACGCACACACAAAATTGCTTCATAGTAGATTAGTAGATTATACAATCTCATTCATTGCATCTATTTCTTATCTTTCATCAAAAACATGACGACATTTAAAAAAAAGTAAAAGAAAACATCAAAATAGACAAAAAATGAATACAATGTAAATCCATTATTTTGATACTTACTCTGAAAAGACTGTAAACTCTATAAATTAATCTATGTGAAGTATATGTATATTACCAAGCCACTTTGTCAACTACATTACAAAAAAGATATATGACAAACGCTCTTCATTTTCGGATCCTCCTTCTATAACCACACACTCACCTTCGCTTTCCTCTTTCACCCCCCTGTCTCCCAAATATCTACAGACCTGTCTCTCTTCTTCCCTTTGTTTCCAAAACTCTTGAGCGCGCTGTAATTAATCAACACTCCTCTTATCTTAACCACAATAATCTTCTTGACCCTCACCAGTCTGGTTTCAAGGCAGGTCACTCAACTGAGACTGCCATCCTTGCTGTCTCTGAGCAGCTTCACACTGCTAGAGCAGCCTCTCTCTCCTCTGTCCTCATCCTTCTAGACTTCTCTGCTGCATTTGACAAAGTGAACCACCAGATCCTTATTTCCTCCCTTCAGGACCTGGGTGTCTCAGGCTCTGCTCGCTCCCTGCTCTCTTCCTACCTCAATGAACGCACTTATCGGGTAACTTGGAGAGGATCTGTGTCTGAACCTTGTCCCCCCCTTCTGGGGTCCCTCAAGGTTCTGTCCTGGGTCCTCTCCTCTTCTCTTTGTACACCAACTCTCTCGGCTCTGTCATTCACTCACATGGCTTTTCCTACCATAGCTATGCTGATGACACCCAACTAATCCTGTCTTTTCCCTTGACAAGACTGAACTACTTTTCCTTCCAGGGAAAGACTCTCCCACGCACGACCTGACTATTGACTTTGACAACTCCGTGTTAACCCCCACTCAGACTGCTATGAACCTGGGTGTGACACTCGATAGCCAACTCTCCCTTACTGCCAACATTACTGAAACAACACGGCCCTGTAGATTCATGCTGTACAACATCAGGAGAATACGCCCCCTTCTCACTCAGAAGTCGGTGCAGGTTCTGGTCCAGGCTCTGGTCATCTCATGCCTAGACTACTGTAACTCCCTCCTGACAGGTCTACCTGCTACTGCCATCTGACCTTTGCAGCTCATCCAGAATGCAGCAGCTTGACTGTTTTTTAACCAACCTGAATTCACTCACACTACTCCGCTCCTCCACTCCCTTCACTGGCTACCAGTGGCTGCCCGCATCCGGTTCAAAACACTAGTACTTGCGTACCATGCTGTGAACGGATCAGGTCCAGTCTACATCCCGGACATGGTCAAACGTTACACCCCACGTTCACTCCGCTCTGCTTCGGTTAATCGGCTCGTTGCTCCCTCACTGCGAGCTAAACACTCATCAAAATCACGACTGTTTGCTGTTCTGGCTCCGAAATGGTGGAATGAGCTCCCCATCGACATCCGTACATCAGAAAGTTTACACATCTTTCGCCGAAAACTAAAAACACACCTCTTCCGACTGTACATTGAATAAAAAAAATAAAAAAATGTTTTGAAACTAACACTTTAGTAGCACTTAAATGGCACTTACTTATAGCACTTTGTAGTTTTATGCTTTATTTTGAAGAAATTGTACTTTCTTGATTCTGGTCGTCCTGGGTCTGTACCCTCGGGTTGAATGCACTTATTGTAAGTCGCTTTGGATAACAGCATCAGCTAAATGAAATGTAATGTAATGTATGTTGTGAGCTGCCGGGAAAAGTGAAAGGATAAGAAAGTTTTTTATATATTCATTCCATGCTCCTTAACAAATGTAAGTTGTTATGAGCCTGAGAAAGTAGTTTACATGCCTAAAATGATGAAAAAATATACGATAAGATTTGTGTTTTTCTGTTTGTTTCAGCTTTTCAATCCTTATTCTAGTTGGACCTGCACTGACTTTGAGCCAAGTGGGAGGAGCAAAGCAAGTTTTTATTGAAGCTAAGTTGGCTTATTTCTTAGCAAACAGCTTCTTTGCCCATCCAGCAGACACAGAACAACTTTGATCTAAATTTAGAGTGATGTTTTAGGGAGCCTGACAGATGTTGAATATTCACTCTCCCTTTAGCTCTGTTATGGTCTATAGAAAAAATTCAGCCACTGTTTGGTGCTGGACAGGGAGTGGAAATGGGTTTGAGTAAATGTTTTCACTGAAAACAGCTGTCTGCTCTCTTTTCAAAATAAGGCTGATATTGGGCCATGAATCAATGAGCTTAAAGAAACTGTAACGTTCTATGGCGCCGAGGGAAACTGCAGAGTCAGGTGCTATGGCTCTGTGGGATTGTCCCGTCTCACATTACACATTTGATCCACTGCTAATATAAAAATATTGATTAGAGAAACTTTAAAGCAGCTTTAAAATAATTGACATGAATAATGCGCTAAATTAATTATCTAATTAACATACCAAATATGGACGCCATAAGGAATATGTAAACAAAATATACTGAGTGATGGGCCTTGTGGATATTTTCTGCTATGCTTATCAAGATGATATAGGGAGGAGTTACAGCTAGTTGCTACTTCAACACATAAGTAGTCAGAAGGTTTTTGAATGCAGCATGAAGAGGGAGTTGTGTGTATGAAGTTGAAGATTGGGGAGAAACAATCCAGCAGAATCAAAGCGCTAACTTTTAAGTCAGGCACCTGCAGCGTAGCAAGTGCTGCTAACTTCTACAATGAAAATAACATCCTTGCTCTGAGTGACGCTTGCTGTGTAAACCTTTGGACACATCCAAAACTTTTATCTGTAATAAAAACATTAAATGAACCCTATAAATTAAGAACCTGCCAAAAAAACACTTCTGATGAACTGGTCAACACTTAAAGAGTTAGGGTTGGTAATCCTGGAAGAGCTCCCTACACTTCAAAGAAGTGCAACTGATACATTCCACCCCATCACATCAGACCTCTCGTCAAAGCTACATCCCCAAAACACATAAACGCACATTGACTAACAACTGCCTGTGCCTATCGTCCCTGCTTCAGAGATGTGTGTCTCTCCCCGGCTGAAGAACAGTCCTGTGAGAGCCACAAAAACCAGCTTATCAAACTCGTCACACTGAAAGTAACAAGTAGGAGTCCTCAAGGCAACGCATCAATTGATACACAAGTATGTTTATATACTATATGCACATATATTGTTAACTTTAAAACCTGACACTGCCATCCTCTTGATTCTTATCAGCTCTTTAAATGAAACACTTCATGAACTCATTCCAAATGATGTCCTTACGGAAACAAAAACTCTTTTGTGTAGAGAGTGCTTCAAATTCTGAAATCTCTTGATTTGTGTGTTATAATGGGGGTCATGGCTTGCACCCAGCGACACAACTCATTTATTCTTTTACCTGCTTTAAATGATGGCAGATCAGCTTTACCTGCAGTCAGATAAATAATAGGCATGTTGAAGATCCAACAGCACTGCACATTATACCTGGGATGAATCACAACAATTGATGAACCACGGAGTTATGATATTATGGGTGTGGCCCCATTACAGTCATTATAGGATAACAGAGGCTCTCTGGCAATTTTACCCTCCCGGTCGTAATAACCAAACTCCATTTATTACTGTGATTGAGGATCTGAATTTTTTTTTACCCAGTTTAAAAGGCAAAGACCTCCATCTTACCCTCATGCGTACACTGTCCACATAACTGACTGAGTATCCTTCTCCTCTCTTTCTCACCACTAAAGAGACAACTTGCATTTTGAATCAATTACAGCAAAAACCCTCAGAAGAGCCCACTCAGCAATTTCCCATAGAGTTATAAATAGAGCAGTGAGAGAGAGAGAAAAAAGAGAGAGAGAGAGACAGACAGAGAGAGAAATAGAGAGAAAGATGGGAGAAACTGTGAGCAGCAGCAGCCCTTTATGCTAGCATTCTTTTTTCTTTCTTTTGCCTCTTCTCTCTCACTACCTCTATCATTCTTGTTTCCCATCATCTTTCCACCCTTTCTTTATCAGTGCATGCTTTCCTGGTTTAAACTGTTATGTTCTCTCAGGCCTAAATATTTGCAGAAAAAGATATGGCACCATTAGCTCCAACCATCTGAATGAAAGCAAAGCCTGTGATTCATTTAGTTATATTCATAATACAAAGACTCATCAAATTTAAGAGGAAAAAAAAGACACAGACAGCGATGGACATTATGTTCAGGCATCGGCCCTACCCTGAACTCATGGCATTTTGTAGATTAGATTAGATTAAATTAACTCTATTGATCCATGAGGAGAAATTTGGCATTTCAACCTACAGCTGGGAATACAGGGGCTAATGTTTTCTGCTTGCTGCCAGACTGGAGTATATCAGCAAAGTTCAGATTCATCAGAGGAGCCATCTGCAACTCTTCCCTGGGAACTGAAGAGTATTCTTCCCCTTCTCACTCAGAAGGCGGAGCAGGTTCTGATCCAGGCTCTGGTCATCTCACGCTGAGACTACTGCAGCTCCGTCCTGGCAGGTTGACCTGCTGGCACCATCCGACCTCCGCAGCTCATCCAGAATGCAGCAGCTCAACTGGTCTTCAACCTTCCTAAGGTCTCTCACACTACTCCGCTCCTCCGCTCCCTTCACTGGTTACCAGCGGCTGACCGCATCCGTTTCAAGACACTAGTCCTTGAGTACCGGGTCCAGTCTACATCCAGGACATGGTCAAACCTTACTCCCCAGACCGTCCACTCCATTCTGCATCTGCCAATCGGCTCGTTGCTCCCTCACTGCGAGTTAAACACTCAACAAAATGGAGTGTTTAACAAAACAGGATTCTTTGCTCGTCCTGGCTCATCAGGACAGCAGACTAAAGTCTCTGTTCCGACTACGCCTTGGTTAAGAAGATGATGGTCTACAACCCACAATCATCTCTGGTGTCTATATTACAAATAAATAAGTAAATATAAGTTTAGTTGCACTCACATGTAGCGCTTTGTAGTTGGCTTTCTTTAGGAGAATTTTACTTTCTGGATTCTTGCTGCTCTGGGTTTGTACCCTCATGGTTGAATGCACTTATTGTAAGTCGCTTTGGATAAAAGCGTCAGCCAAACCGAAATGTAATGTAATGAAACTATAACACAGGTTACGTGGAACATTGAGGAAAACAAGACACCAAGTTTAAATAAGGCAACACCTCGCCAGGGGGAATGTTTGTATGCGCTGATCTCCACTTTAACCTCCACACCCAGTTTTAGCCAGGGTGCCTTTCTGTATAGGTGCTGTCCTCCACTTTAACCTACAGACTCCATTTTGAAGTTCAGCTACTCTCCCCTTCGGGGGAAGAGGAGATTATATGTTTCCATGGTCGGCACAAAAAGAGCTTACAAATACCATCTCGAATTTCAGGGATATTAACAATTACTCCCGCCTGCCAGTGCCGTGCAGTGCACTGATTTGCAGCTGTCGTGCAGATTTGTGAGCGTCTCTGTGTGTAAGAGTGGAGGTCTACAAAACTCTGAAGTTAACAAGCAGTGCAGACAGTCTACAGACAGCCGTCTTATTTACATCCTGTTATCCACCGGCACCAACAGACAGGCCAACAAAGGATGAGGAAGGAGCAACAGTAACTCTCTGGAAACAGCTGGGTGGTCGGCTGCGACCAACCTAGCTAGCTTGCTGTATCTTCTTGAATGTGCAGCGGGTTCATGTGTCGAACAATGATGCAAAGAAGGTTGTACAATCCTGAACATTTTGTACCCCTATATACGCAGCTCATAATGTCTGTATGCACCCTCTCGAACAAAGTTTTCTGCTTGTCAGCACCAGGAAAAAAAGATCCTGATTTATCCTTCAGCAGTGACCGGAAGGTACATCAGATGAGAGATAGAGAGAAAGGAGGTGAGAGAGTGGAGGGGAAAGCAAGGGATGGAGAGAGAGAGAGAGAGAGAGAGAGAGAGAGAGAGAGAGAGAGAGAGAGAGAGAGAGAGAGAGAGAGAGAGAGAGGGGAGATATATAGAAAGGGGAATGGAAATAAAAAAACAAAGAGCGCAGATCTAGGGGTGGACGTCTAGAAAAAACATCCAATTGTAAGGAAAACATAAGAACAGGGCTCTTGATCATGCATGACTATACACACCATCTGCTATTCACACTGTCAAAGGAAGTGTTTGTTACACATCTACAAAATGACCCTGTGTGTATGACAAGTTGAAACTGAAAGATTAAAACCCATAGTTTAGAAAATCTGCATTTCACAGAGTGGAGAAGACATCTTCACCGCTGTGGTTAAATTAAAGCTTCTGTGGTAAATACAGTTAAAACACTGCAATGAGCTCAAAGCCATACTGTACCACTTCATGTGCACCAAGGGATAACAATGTTACCAGATAACTGCTAATGACATACAATTTCCATCCTCTAATTGACTTACTACAAGTCTACAAGAAGGGCCTGAGCCGGCTTTATTTCCTGAGGAGGCTCAGGTCCTTCAACGTCTGCAACAAGATGCTGCAGATGTTTTATAAGTCTGTTGTGGCGAGCACCATCTTCTTTGCTGTGGTGTCCTGGGGTACGGGCATCAAGGCTAAGGACGCCAACAAACTGAAAAAACTCATCAGGAAGGCAGAGTCTGTGGTTGGCTCTAAGCTTGTCACCCTGGAGGAGGTGGTGGAGGAGAGGATGCTGGCAAAACTGCTGGCAATCATGGAAAATCCCTCTCACCCCCTCCACAAAACACTGGACAAGCTAAGGAGCAGCTTCAGCCACAGACTCATTCAACCCCGCTTCTCTAAGGAACGATACAGGAAATCCTTCCTCCCAACCGCAATAAGACTATACAACTCATCTACCTCTGTCAGAGCCACCATCACAGAACTGCACTAAACATACCTGTCTCAATTCATCATTTCATACAATAATATTGTCTTTTGCACACTCTGTCTACATATTCTTACACTCACAGTATATTATGTTATCTATTGTATCGCCAAATACTTATATTGATACCCGTACTATATATCATATATTATATCATACTCTTTGTATATTCTTTGTATATATAAGTCTATATACACATATTTTATTTATACATGTGTACATGTTATTATTATTATATTTTACTATTATTATTATTATATATACTGTTGCTGCTATTATTACTATATACTGCTATTATATTGGCATAATTACTATCATATATAAATATATATTATATACTATATATACTGTACTATCTTTTATATACTGTCTAACAATAACATTACCATCATATCATCATCAGTACTATTACCATCATCTGCCACTGCACCTTATCTACCTATTTTATCTTGTGTTTCTGTTTTTATTCTTTCTACCGCAATATTTTATATTTTATATTTTATATTTTATTCTATTGTATTGTATTTTATTGTATTCAAATGTACCGGCTGCTATGACGACTTAATTTCCCCTCGGGGATGAATAAAGTAATCTATCTATCTATCTATCTATCTATCTATCTATCTTCTACAAAGCCAGCTATTAATAATGACATCATGACAAACCTTATTTTACTGTTTTTGTGACCTATTGCATTGCCTGCATTTTCCTATTTTCCAATGTAATATTTTTCATCTATTGTCTAGTTCAGTCCTTGTTTTGCAGGAAGTGATGCATTCTATGATTACAGTTTTTAAATAAAAACAAGAGGAAAAACTGTATGGTTAGCATTACCAGTGAACACTTTAACCATGGTCTGTGATTATGAAGAAATTGTTATGGCATCACTCCCATAATATTTCTAAGATCCAATTTACCATGCTGGACCATCCCTGTCAGTCCGTGAAAATGAGAAAATGAGGGAAAAAACAAAGACTAATGTTTGTCAGGCCTAAGCTGTGTTTGTCTTAATCACACTATCCCTATAGGGAGGCCGAGCCCCTGCTAAATATGTTTGGAGTAAACAAATGACACATAGGTTGCCCGTGTCTGTGTTAGCTGTTCATATGTTTGTGTGAGTTCCTGACAACCCAAACTTGACAGTCAGGTGGCTAAAACAAGAATTCAAAGTTGAAGAACATGAAAAACATGGACACTGTCTGGATGACAAGGATTTGGAATCTTCTTAGATAAACATTGCTGTGCAGCAAACAACGGTCAAGTCTTATACTGTAATTCAACATCTCAAATTACAATAAAAACACAAATTTTAGTCACTTCCATGCAAACTTTACAAACTGTTTTATCCTTTCTATCATTGTAGTAAATGAAATCAAAAGAAATAATAATACAATTAATCATGTGCAGTGTAAAAAAAATTGCTGAGTCAACTCACAACACTTTGAACCCAGCCTGGCCTGTCTGGTATTTGCACTCCAACATGTGGCCCATTCAGGCTCATTTTCACTAAACCCCTGCAGAATGGATCACTTTATTTAGTTTTGCTTTGATCTGGGCATAAAATATGCTAATATTGTATTGCAACTCCACAGGCATGGTTAAGTTAGCTTGAAAGATCAAGAGTTTTCTCCAGAACAACATGGTTCGGTGATCTGCTGTATGCTGTCATTCAGAACCAGTTACTGTTCAGGACAACAGATCAGACACAGATGACTACACACTTGTGCACCTATAAGAAATTGATGGGAACAGGAAACTGTTGCGAGAAATATTGTCGGTGAATGCAAAAGTAAAGTAAAAAGAATTTACCCTTGGGGATTCCGTAGGTACTTACTCATGTAAAAAGTAATAATATATCAGTCAATACTATCTGACTATTAACTTTACTGATATTATAGTTACTAAGTGATGAGCACAGCTGCTAACTGTAGCTAATAGTGCTGAGGATAATACAGACTTAGCTGTACATCCTGGCTCATACTTGAATCATTGGAATTATAAGAACTCAGCTGAGTCCACGTGTCCTCAGTTCACTTTGCTTTACTGAGTGCCCTCAGTTGCAAAGTGATTTGTGTTCACACGCCAACAGAGTGACGGACAACAGAGACAGCAGCTTATATTCTACGTCATTAGGACGTCCTCTTTAACTTCTCATGCCAGTGTTGTTCTTCTGAACAGACCCTTTTTTTCACGACTCTCTCTTATACTGAAAGCCTTTTCTCAGGCATTGTGAGAAGATTCTAGGAGCAGGATTCAACATAATTCATATGCATGCCGACACAATGTTTGAATCAATATTTGCTCTATGCAAAAATCCTTTTTTTCTGGACAGCTGGTAAAAACTTCAGACCAAAAGCCCTGATATATCATGCACAGTGTCCAAGTGAAGACCAGTTACCTGTTTTACTGTTGAAGCTGATCAGGGTGTATGGGTTGAGTACAACTACAGAACAGAAGACAAGGTAGTGCAGTGACAAGCGACACAGTGTCTGAGACAGAGAGGGAGAGAGGGAGGGAGGAGTGACAGGGGGAGCGACTACACAGTGATGACTGTGGGGACGGGGCCTGACTGAACAACTGACTTACTTGCATGACAGCTGGTTAATACCATGTATGAAGTAACAGTCTCCTCCGTTGACGCAGTAGGTCCTCTCCGTGTCGTTACAGCGTCTCGCGTGACTCACACCCGGAGACGGGGTTGTGGTCGTCACTAAGAGGAGGACAGACAGAAAGAAAACAGAACACAGAAAAACATACTGTCACCTCTTTGTTAAAATAATGAGTCATTAAAATGTAATAGCAACTATATAACTAGATATACTGGCAAACCATGCCTCAGAAATTTCTATCCTCTTTAGTGAATTCCAAATGGGTTAGTGTCACAAATAAATCAATGTTCAGCTTGAACCTGGTTTAATCTTATTTGATAAGCTTTTTTATAGCTAATTATTGGATGCCATAAAAATGGGGTGAAACATCATGATTGACAGCTGAGAATGACTCGTGATTGGTCGAGACCTTGATCCAGCTATAGTCCACACCACAATCACAATGTCCCGGACATGGCTGCACCCATATCTGGGATATTTTGGCTTCATGTACAACATGAGGAGGTATAGACACGATGTCCATCTATTCATACAGTCTATGTTCTGAACACACTACTGTCTTTTCCCGTTCAAACACAACATTTTAAAAGTTTAAATATACTTATAAGTAATCAACTATTTTGTTTTCCCAACTTCCCTGTTTTACAACTGCCACCACTGTTTTATTTGGTTCTCCCAGGACAAATTTCCATAACTTATCAAAAAAATTGAAAAAAAGTCTGTACAGAGACACTAACCACCTAACCCAATCATATTTGACAAGTTAATTTGCATTATCAGATTCCTGCATATTTGATTTCAAATAGCTTTCACTGTAAACACGATATTCAACTCTATTCTAACTTATCCCTAAAGTCTTAACTAGAATACCTCTACCAATCAGTCAAGTTGCATGTATGTCCATGTTCATTTAATATATGAAACAGAGATAGATTTGATAAAAGGATAAAGTGAATGTTGTCATACTTAGACCAAAGTGAGGTCACAGTGACCTGACCTGTGCCCACCAAATTCTAATCAGTTCGCCCTTTAGTCCAAATTAACCTAAAAACATATCGAGTCCGGTCAGTTTGTCACCAGTGCAGAGGCTCAACAAGGCTCCATAGTTGTTCAGTTCTTTGAGGAAAGATGAAATTGTGATGTAACAGAACCACAGAAACTCTCTGTAAACATGTTTATGATAAGATGCTTATACTATTAAAACAATGGAGTTTGTGCATCATTATAGAATCATCTAAATGTTAACTCTTTTCTTTATTATCAACATCTATATAAGGTAATCAGACAATTTATGTCGGCACAGACAAACCAACAGACTGACCGACAGAGCAACAGAAAGATAGATAGACATATAGACAGACAGACATATAGACATATAGGGAGATAGATAGATGTTCTCACAGATCTGCACGGTGATTAAACTCGTGGTGTTTTCTTGTCCTAGAGAGTTTTCAGCCACACAGGTGTAGTTTCCAGAGTCTTCCACACGGACACGACTGATCTGCACCTTTGAGTTTTTTCTTCAGTGAAATTGAGATACAGAGAGAGAAGAGGAGACAGAGGAGACAGAAGAGAGCCAGAGAGAGAGGGTGATATAGAGCAGATAAAAGATACTCTCAGATATTGTTGCTTAAAAAAAGCCGCAGAGTCATCTATGACTGGACAAGAAATTACATTTGTATGTCTAGCCCAGATAGGCAAGAAATAATTTATAGCAGTACACAAATAGCTGTAATTGGCCAAAAAAGCTAATTTGCTGGACACATATTAAGTTCAGACAAAAATGAAATCCACAACTAAACATTAAAGGTTAGAACATGTGCTTATCCAATGTATAGCTCTTCAGTAATAAACAGTGATATCTTGTAATTTTGAACAAGCATTTCAATAGAATAAAGCTAGGGCTAACTATAACATATTTGAAACTATGCATTCCACCTCCTCCTATTGGTCTGCTCATTAAATCTACGCCCCCAAAACACATGAACACACACTGACTGGTAACTGCTAGAAGCTGACTTTTTGTGACTCGCTTGACAACTTCTGGCTTCGCCATCACTAACAGCGTCTCTGCCTCAGTGGTATATGTCTCTCCAGTCATGTGCACTGGGAGCACGGGCCGGGTGCGTAAAGGCAGGTCGGCTAGTGACAGACAGGTTCACCAGTCCCAATGAAATGATTGGTCGGGTTTATTACAGGTCTGTGAGGGCATCACACACTAGCAATTCTTTCAGAAAACTTGATGGGTATCGGGACGTGAAGAGGATTTTCGACAAATAAGATAAAATGTGTTTAGTTGGTAAATGTCCAACAGTTAAAGGGTGAACTTCTATTGCAGGTATTGTACCATGTCTTCCTCTCATCCCAGCTATAGATTTCAATGTTTCGGTAAAGTTCGTATTTGTCCAAAGTCTAAAGTTCTGCTGTAATATGTGGAAGCAGCCCATGTATAACAATGTGTCGTTGAGTTCCACTAAAGCTGATATGATGCTACACTGGTCTGGGTTAAGCCAGTGTTACATTTATCGGATCCACGAGTTTCCATGAGGGCTAAGCTCGTGTGATGCAAATTTCATCATTAGAGGGTGCATGTTAGGCTCTGTGTGGACATCTGTGTACCCAACAATTTGTTGCAGATAGTCCAAGCGGCCAACAAATTGGCAGGTATGACTGTGGTGTATGCAGCTGTCTGCACGCATCCGCAATGGAGGATTACTAAGGCCTTCGACCAGATGTCCAAATATCTATGTCCTGGCAGCCATGTGGGGTTATTGTTATATAGTCATGGCAACAAACCTTGTGTAACTGCCAGGACGCATTCCTCCTCCAAGGCTCATTAAAGGAACAGTGTCCAGGGAAATTAAGTGAATTTCATGCTAAAAAGATCTTCGTAAAATACCCACTTGACTGGGCTTTACTCAGACTGGCTAATATTAGCTCTGACTGAACTTTACAATGTGTTTTCTTTGCCGAAAGAGGACTGAGGATTTTGGCCCTTATTGCTTAAAGTGTGGCTGTTCCAGGAAGGTATCGCTTCACAGCCACAACGAACAAGAGTGGTCAGCGCGAAATTACTTTATTTACTTACATTTGACGTGTGTGGGTGTTGTATTTAGATAACCTGTACTAAAAAATCTGTGCTTTATTACTGCTACTAAGGATATTATGCTTTCTTTGCTATTTGTCTGTCTTACACAAAAAATACTGAACCGATTTTGTTGAAACTCGCGTTAACGGTGGGGTATAGGGCAAGGAATAACCTGTTAACTGCAGAGGATTAGATTTGCTGCTTTCCGATACATTCTGAGATAGGACGTTTATTAAAATTTTTGTAAATCTATTAAGAAAAAATGCAGAAAGGTTGATGAAATAATTCTGACTAAGCATAGTGCAAGTATCTATGACCAAGTGAAATTAGATTTTAAGCAGTTTGCAGAAAATCGTAATATGCAATATGGTGAAAAAGTGGTCAATCAGCCTTGGTAACTTTGTAATGTAATTCTCAAAATACACTCAATCAATATTGTAATGGCAATTTAACAATGTATAACTTTTCTAATCAATGTTTTATCAAACCGTCCCATGACCAGACATCATACTCATCTACTGACAAATAGAGTTGCAGTTGTAAACTGTCCCCTTATAAGGTTGGAAGTTTCACATGAGACAAATTAATGTGGAGTTGTGTACTCATTGTAGATTTATTGAAGTTGAGCAAATAGGAGGGAGAAGTAATGTTTTCTAACAGTGGCCACAGTTTGAGTACAGAATATGAAGATGCCCAATGTCACTAACACAGAGCTTCATACCAGGACCACTGCAACAGGCATATTCATTTGTTTGAAGAAGCAGTTCTTTGTCAGGATTTTAACATTTTGAATTTTTTGGTCCATGAAATTGTGGAGGCTGAATAATTAGAGGTATATTCAATTCGATAGACTCACTTGTTGGTCTTTATTTTGAGGTCTCGGCCTTTTTGAAGCTCGTGTCCATCTTTGTACCAGCGGAAGGAAGGGCTGGGATTCCCCGATGCCTCGCACTTCAAGTACAGCTTGTCCCCTTCCATCAGAGATTGGCCTCGCATCAGCCGCAGCTTAGGAGATGAGGCTGGAGAGAGATAAAGATAGGGAAAGAGAGGCAGAGACACAGATTGAGAACGAGAGACAGATAGAGAGCGGCAGGGGAAGGAAGCAGAGAAAGGAAATCAAAGAGTGCATTATAGAAATTAACTAAAGACATTAAATTGATCTATCCATTTAACTTTCTGTGTTTATGTTCGTATTATGGTGTGTGGCTGATGAAAATCTGTTTGTGAGGGTTCAGATGTTATGGTCAAAACCTGATGCACCAGGTCAGAGTCCTCTCTCTCTCTCTCTCTCTCTTTCTCTCTCTCTCTCTCTCTCTCTCTCTCTCTCGAAATTGTGTGTCTCAAGTACAACACACTGCATCACTTCATGCATTTATATAAGACACTGTAGGTCTGTATCCCTTTGTGTGTCCCATGACTCCTGCAGGTTATACACAACATACTAGCCAACTGAGTGGAGTTCTATGAAACTGTGGTATGGGTCACTGAAGAACGTGTTAAATTTTGGTGCAGATCCGTATCAGGCTTTTTTCAGTCTTTAACATTGTGGTGCATTTTTCAACATATTCACTGATCTCTCAGGGAATAAATCATAGATCTTGATCTTGAAAAAATCTGGCACATTTAGGGATCTTATGAGTGTGTGAAACCTGGTGCAGCTTTGAATTGTAGGGGACTATTGGGCCTTTGTGGAGGTATGAGCTCGAGCCAAAAAAAGCAACAGAAATGAAGAAAAAAATGTAAATGAGATGAGTGTAGCTGTACATTTAACTGTATGTCAAATTAACAGCTCTTGCTCTGATTTGATATGATAAATGTAGAGTTATGTGCAAAAGTGTAAATGGCTGGTCGGAGTGACCACCACAGGCTAATGCTGATTCAAAATGATTTTCATAGGTTGGATATATCAGTCACTACTAAGTAGAAATAGCATCTTCAACAACAACAAGTAGACTTGGAGCTAGGTCACACAGACAAAGTAGTATAGTCAGACAATTACACAAGTGAAAGTCTGCGGTGAAGACATTAAAATACAAACAGTGGAGTGAGAAAGTACAACCTCCATGAAGCCCCCTCCAAACAGCTTGCAGTTATGTAAGTAGGATTTAGGTATGATTTTTAGACTCACAGCAGAACAAGCAGCACATCCTTAAATCCATTTCTCATGTTTTGTAAGATTTAGTCTTGTCACAGACTCGGCACACACTGTTGATGTAATTCCACGTCACACCAAACTAAATCATCTAAACACCACCAGAAGCTCTCTCTCTCTCTCTCCATGGCCTCTGGCTAACAATGAGTAACACTGGAGTGTCACTGTCGGCAAATATGTTTTGAATCATTTGCAGATTATTTTGGTATTTTCTTGAATGTGGCACCAGACACCTTGGACTAAGTCAGGAAGGGAATTATAGTTCACTTCCTGGTGAACATCCAAATATGTACTTCATGTACATCGAGACTTCAAAGCTGCACCAGGGGCAGATCCAGGGGGGCATTACCTAAACAAGTCACTTACTATTAATACTGTCAATAAATATGATTTTTTGATAAACACAATGTGCTTGAATAAGGAATTCTTTTTTAAACCTTTCCAATGATGTGTGGCTTTGCTCAATATGGGGCCGGATGACAGAGGTCATTTAGGCAAAAACATGGTGTAAATTTTTGATGACACCACAGGAGCAGTATGGCCGCTATTTATGTTTCTTTTCTGTTTTTTTTTTACATGAGTTGCACCATCTTTAGGTCCCTAATATAGAAGAACTCAGCACTTAACTCTCTTTAAACCAGGCAGGGCAAAGTGTTTTCTATGGGACATTGAGCAGCCTGCTCGTTGTTCTCATCCTGCTTCTTGCTTTGAATATTTTGCAGAAGACAATTAGGAAATCATGGGACCTGTAATCTAATAACGATGTACCATATGTGGAAAAGAGATGAGATTTCAATGTGGAAGAGGCGACTGTAGCTCAACTCTAGCAGCACGGATTTGACAAAATATCTTGGAGATTAATAATCTTGGTTTGTATACCATGTTTCACAAGTTACAAAGTTCTACACCGTCAGTAATTACATAAGAAACAATCAATGGTAAATTAACCAGAAATGCTACCAAACCAAAGAAGAAACTATCGCAATACACAAATAACACAGATGGAAGTTTGTACAAAAAAGTCTTGGAAAGATACTGCCTTTGCCAAACCCCATATAACACTTCAGATATCCCTGGTAAAACAGCTAAAGAGTCACTCTTTACACACTCCAGTTGTTAACTTATTTGTATCATTTCACTGTGGCAGAGCAAAAACAGAAAATAACAGCATGTGAGCTGTGAATTCTCAGAAAGCAGGGAGTTCATTTAAAATATGTGTGGGAGAAAGGGAGTGAGGTGTTAAAATGAAATTTAGGTCTCCACAGATTGGAAAATCGTTCGAAATCTTGGCAAAACACACGCACATGAGTAGGAGGTTAAGGCAAACGGAGGGAGAAGGAGAGAACGGCCAATTGTTCCATACATCCAGTGTAAATAACAGCCAATCCTACTGTCAATCTATTAATCAATCTCTCCACACTACCTCAAGTGGTCAGCTCAGTCACACATGCAGAAGTTCTCCACAGCTGAGGATTATGTCAACTTTAAAGGTTTAGTGCGAAATTTTTGTTTGCTATATTGCTTCCAGAGACTCAGTCAAGCCCTTCTGTGTATTAAGTACACAGCCTAAGACAAGCTTCTGTTAGCAACACCATAAGGACTAGAAGCAAAAACAAACTGTTATCGTCTGTCAAAGTTAAAAAATCAACCTATATTGACACAACTGAATATCACTAAAGGTAACAGCTTTTCTCTTTTTTGTTCATACACACAAAAAGTTAACTTAAAAAGGACAGATTGTGTTTTCCAACATTTCGGACTATTCCTTCAATGAAATTACATCCTCCCTGAGGTCCTCAGTTGTCATCAGTGTGTGATTATCAGCACATTAAGTGATTAAGTGTTGAAACTCTCATTTATATTCTGCAGCAGTAAGGATTAAGCTCATTTCCAACATTTCCCAGTTCCTTTAGACAATCCCCATAGATTGCATTTTACATGGAAGTAAAGGGAGTGATATATAAGATAAAGACAGCAGTGTTCCATATTTTCTTTACTTGTTTCCCCATGATATAGTTCATAGTTGGGTTCAACATGGTCTAGTCAAAGAGAAGAATTAGAACGTGACTTATTTCACTGTTGAACTCAACCATGACATGATAAAGTGTCATGTAGATCTTGAAATTAAGCATCCTAGAAATCATGTTTCTCAACTAGAGGTAGTTTGCTGGTTTACATTGGCCTGTGCTGATGATCTGGAGCTACTTCAGAATTATTCACTGCAGAAATCGACACAATCTTCAGACCCAGGTTCAAAACTTTTCAAATATATACTATAATTCAGCCAGACAAATTGCTAAAGAAGAAATGATTCTTAGAACATTGTTGCCATGAAGGAGATCAGCATCCGCAACATCCCTGAATGTCTGTGTCAATCCGATATGGTGAACTAAAATAATCAAAACCATCTTGTGGGTTTGACCACCTGTCAACACATGCTGCTTACCCTTACACCCTTAAAGAGATAGATCCCTGAAAAATGAAAATCCACTCATTAACAACTCGCCACTAAGCCGATTTGAGGGCTGAGTGTTTGATTCCACAAAACACTTTTGGAGCCTCAGGGGTGAACAGTGTTGCAGCCAAATCCAATACAATTGAAGTAACAGGTGACCACGTCTTCAAACTTTAAAAAACTACAGGAAAAAAAACAGGAAATGCCTCCTTAAGCTAAAAACACAGTATAAAAGATGCCGATATTACTCAAATTTGAATGGCGGGGCTTACGGAAACCACAGAAGCAGTTTGGAGGCATTTTCAGTTTTCTTTCAGTTTTTTTTACGTTTTAAGTCGTGGTCACCAGTTACTTAAATCGATTTGGATTTGGCCAAAACTTTGTTTTTATTCCTTCAACAAAACACATTTAAGTGTGACGCCGAAAAGATTTCTGGAATTAGCGGATAGAAGTTCATTATTTGGCCCATTTTATGAGACTGTATTTTTAGAGAAGCTCCACTTGACAACCATCCAGATGAGATTTGTCTCCTAGTGAGTCTTAAGTGAAACAGTGTGTCAGGCTTTTGTTCAGGTGAGTGTTGAAATGAGTGGTGAACGTCAGGATGAAGCGGCTGTGAGTGATGAACCTGGTCAGCGATGAGCTCATCCCTCTCTTGGACACTCTGCTCTGTTTTTTTTTATCAGCATGGTAATGTTAGCTGAAAACCAGAAGGAAATTACCCTTCATAGATGTGACATCCACATTTCATGGGTGTGACAGTGTCGGATTGATTGAATCACTTGAAATTCCCACTTCGATTTGAACTCATTTTGAGCATATGATAGAATGCTTCAGGTCACTTTGGGAATTCAAACGTCCTTCTGAGTTTGTCCTTTGTAATAATTGATAAGATTAAATTGTTTATTGTATGGTTACTGTTTTTTAATCACACTTGATTCATCTTTAACCAGCTTTTACTCTATTCCAAATATAATTCAACGACGACTGAGCAATACTGGCTATCAAAGATCTTATTTTAGATGTGATGATTCATAAATAACAGGTAGATTCTTATGATTGAATCTTTCATTGCACAAGCTGGAAAACATATAAACAACAACCTCTGTGCTCTCTCCTCTGTTGCTGCTGGATGTTCCAAAACCAAATCACAAATGCTTAGGAGGAGGAATTTACAGTGAGGGGTTCTTAGGTCTTATAGTCTGCAATGAGAATGTATTCAAGAGGGCAACAAATAATTTATCAATATTTTACCTGTAAGCCTATTAGTAAACAGACTGTGGGCGCCGTCAAAAGCAAGACTGCTGGCCAACAGTTAAAGAAGAAAATATTGTAATCAAAGTTAGATAAATTCAAATCTGGAAATGTTGTGTTTGAGGTTGAGCTTTAGTTTTTGGTAAAACCTTTTGACTGCAGACATTTAAAAAACAAAGCCTACACAACAGTTGTGCACAATAAGAGAGAGTGTAAGAGAGAGAGCTTCTGAAATACATTGGCACAAGCACAATTAGAGTAGATTCACACATCCCACACAGCACAGCCATACCAACCATAACAAGTCTAATTCTGCAGCTGCAATTTACACATACACAATCACACGCACAGATTTTCCATAGCACTGAGGAAGTGCATGAGAACATGTATGATGCACAAATGTGCACACGTGCCTTTTTACTGTCTGCACTGATTGATATGTGTGTGTTTGTTTGTGTGCGTGCGTGTCAACGTGCATGCATGCAGTGTAAGTTGCTGATCCAAGCCTTCTGTGTACTGAGTGATGGGAGAATTCCTCCGTGAGAGCACAGATAGGTGGGTGGGGTTCGGGGGCGGGAGGGGAGCCACAAATGGACAGCAGGGTCTGTCCAATAGCCTGTGACCAGCCTGTTCCACTGGCCAATCATATGTGACCAGCGCTCCCATCAGCTGTCCATCAAGAGGTCTTCTTTCAAGGTCAGCTGATGCTCCCTCCCCTCTCTCCTCTCGCCTCCCTCCCTCTCTCTCTCTCTCTGTCCAGAAGAGCATTCATGAACAAAACTGATCTTATTTCTTGCTAAGCATGATCCAATAACCGAGGTTGATATGGAAGCCAAACCATTTAGGTGTGTTCACAGACAGGTGGCACTCTGGAAGGCATGGCCTGCAACATGCCTGCACACATGGCCTGGCCAGTGTGTGTGTGTGTTTGTGTGTGAGAGAGTTTGTGTGTTTGACCGCATCAGCTAATGCACAGTGAGACAGTGAGCAAAGGAGCACAGTACACTCATAAAATGTACAAAGACATGTGAGAGGAAACTGGTTCATGTCAGTGTGTGTCATAATGGAGGCGTGTACAAACACTGTGTGTAATATGTATGTCGTATGTGTATGTGTGTGTGTGTCCGTGTGAGACAGAGAGCAAGAGAGAGAAAGAGAGAGAGAGCTTGCCTGCGTGTGTGTTCATGTATAAAAGAGAGAAGCTCCTTCTATCTTATTCTCCGATCAGTGTGATTTCTGCAGCGCACAGCTGTCACCATGGAAACCAGGGAGGGAGCAGGAGATAGAGAGAGAGAGGATGTAAGGCAGAAAGAAAAGGGAGAAATAACATAGAGGAAGAGTAGGAGAGAGAGAAAGAGTGTGTGCGTGTGAATGTAATAAAGAAAGAAAGGAAGAAAGAGAAAGGGAAAAGGTGAAAATGAATAAGAAAGCGAGAGAGATGAATACTAGGTGTTAAATGATAGCAACCACAACAGGCCTACATGCAGTATCACCAGCTAACCTCTGTAATACCAAGCCCAGGGCAACCCTCTGTGTGTGTGTGTGTGTGTGTGTGTGTGTGTGTGTGTGTATGTGTGTGTGTGTGTGTGTGTGTGTGTGTGCGCATGCTTATCATATACACATTTAAAGAAGAAATGTATTCTCCACGAATATGAGTATGCGTGTGGTTATTCTCAATAAATCACCCCTTTCTCCACTGTCATGTGTTCTGTAGTTGCATGCAAACACACATACACACACACACACACACAGAGAGACTGTCTTCCACTCACAAATGTACAGTCAAGACTTTTGCAAGATACAGAGGGAAGGGAGTGGGTGAGAAAAAGTCAGAGAGAGAAAGATTCAGTGAGAAACTGACCATGTGAGAAACAGAAATGTGTGCGATAAATAAGCAATAAATAGATAGATAGCTCGACAGACAGACAGACAGACAGACAGACAGACAGACAGACAGACAGACAGACAGACAGACAGACAGACAGACAGACAGACAGACAGACAGACAGATAGAAAGATAGATAGATAGATAGATAGATAGATAGATAGATAGATAGATAGATAGAGAGGATGTGCATAGTTGATAATGAATAGTTAATGAAGGGCTCGAGGGCAGAGCAGTGGAGAAAAGCTATTCTCTCTGTCTCTCCTTTCTATCTTCTTCCTGTTTTTCTTTCTCAGGGCTGGGAGTCATGTGCAAGTCATTCTGCTCCCCACCTGTCCTCCATTTATCTTTTTGTTTTTTCTCTCTCTTTCTTTCTATTCCCCCCTTTCAGTCTTTCAAGTCTCGCCTCCTTCCAATCCATCCATTTTCTCTCATCCCTCCCTGTCTCTCTCTCTCAAGCTGTCTCATATCTTCCTCCGTTTTTACTTCCATGCATCCTGCTGTCTCAACTGTCCCTCCACAATCTCTTATATTACACCCCTCACCCAACCATTTCTCACCTCTCCCATCAACCTCACCCCTCACCACGCACATACACCATTAACTGCAGGCTTGTAAATTAGACAAATTTCTCCTGATAAGAGGATAGAGGCATTGATCACATCTGTCCTCTTTTAGGAGCTACAGATTCTATAGAAGAGGGATGCCCCTTTGAGAGGCCTCAACATGCTGTTGGGAGAAAAAGCCCTACAGCAGAATTGAGACAAATAAATTATGGTGAGATTGATTTGTGAGGTGTACAGCAGGGTTTAGTCCATGGTCTTAGTTTCTTTCTCACTGTACATGCTGCCATTAGGTTCCATTAAGTCAATTTGAAAATATCGGATGAGTTTCGGTTGTTACGCAGATGACATGCAACTCTACATTTTCACTTTATCTGATGATCAGAGCCCACATATTCCTCATATCAGACGATGGCAATAAATGACAGATCATAAGACACAAACAAAGTTATTGTATGTAAAACAAAAAGTTATACTTGTCACATAAAAGGTCAAAAGGAACCTGATTGGAACCCAAACACTGAACTGAGGTGGCCTTCTACCAGTTAAAGAACATTACCAAGGTCACACAATTTGTCTTGGAACACTGTGAAATGTTTTCCACAGTTGTTTGTACTCATGAAAACTATTTGTTTACAACTTTTGCTGAGAACTTGAACAGAAATAATATCATTGGTTATACATCCTACAGCCAGGATCCTAACCAAAACCAAACCAAACACACAGACCTAGGACAGACCCTGGAGGTCCACTGTGCCAGCAGCTGATTACAGTGAAGGTTCCAACTGAAACATGTACGTATGTCTGACTGGACTCTTATGGTGTGCTTAATTATTGCAGCCACGATCACAGGGGTCCTGAAGTGTTCATTACACAAGCTAGACTGTGTGTTTACTATTGCAACAATGACCACAAAGTTCATGTGTACCTGCTACTCCTAAACGCCAGACAAGTGTCTACCTGCCATTAGCCATGCTATTCCAGGAGATGCTTCTAAGTTTCTGCATTCTGAGATCTCAGCTATTACTGTGCTATACTGTGTTATTTCAACTGACATAGCAAATGGCCAGAGCTACAAAAATAATTTCAAAGTTGTAATAAAAATGTTTATGAGACGTCACAACTCGGGGCCGAAGTTACTTCATACACCCCTGGACCCTAAAACCCTCTCCATTTGGAAATGAGACTTTGCACATTCCTGAAAAATATATTATATACAGACACATTGTTTTTTAATGACATCGTACTAAACCTTTTTCATGACTACTATCTTTTCTACAAAATATATACCAGCCAGTAAAAGTCAAATCTGAATTAGACTATAGCTAATTGTCTTCACTAGCAATTCCTTTACTTTCACAAAGCAAACACTGCCACCTGGGCTTGCTTTGATGTACTCCTTTGCAAGTATAACGCACGTTAGCTTTAAGTTAATGGCACAAGCAATGACAATTTTGAGAATTTTATGCTTTTAGTACAGAATTGTCAAAAGGAAAATGACATAAAATCGAGTGGTAGCTAAAATGTCCCCAAATCACAGTAAAAACCAGGATGTTACAGTTCAAAATCAGTGCTTATCCACCCCTCAACTTCAATTTCCTATGTTTCCTCAATAAACTGTGTGCCAGCTTTGCACAAATAATCATGTGTGGCTTGTTTAATTTCACTACATATACATACTAACTGTGCAAAGAGAGGAATCACCTGTGGACGGTAACGGGCTCATCCTAAGGTATATGCTCTTATTACAGTCGTACAGTACGTATGTTTGCGTTCGACTCATTTCTAGTTTGCATTCTTGTTCACTGGAGCAGAAATGTCTCACTAGCCTCTTGGCCTTTTGTGTGACTGGCACTACTGTGCGTTGAAGTCTCACTGGCTTTCTCTTATCCACTCAAATGAAAGAAATGCACTGAAAAAGGTTTTATTGAGGATTAAATCTGCACCAAATAGCAGTGACAGGATGTCCAGTTTTGATATTTGAAGCTGATTTCACATAAATCCTGTAATGTAACGTGAGTAAACTGATTACTGCCAGATGCTCTGTACCAATAAATCAAACAAAAGAAAATATATATTATGAGAGAGCCCAAGTTTTTATGGATAGAGTGCTCATTTACTGCTGCTGATTGTGTTAACTGTTATAAGCTGTGTTTTGTTGTTTTCTTTTTCTTATTAAAAGACCATATATTTTCTTAAGGCTGATAAGATGTTGAATTTTCAAACCTTGCTTAGGACTGGTTTGTAATACAGTTCAAGAACAGACGAACTGAGTTATTTGACTTATGACTTCCTCCCGACCCTGTTCAGAGGAAATTGGGGGTGCTACAATTGTTAGCTACTGTAAAATTAATTAAAATGATCATCTTTCAGTAATAATTTATGAAAGTCGGAATGATATGGTGGAACAAGAGAATAGATAATGGCACTCTCTCTCAACCCTCCTATTTCAGTCCAGCACAGTCTATCTCGGACAACTCAGGCTTATTTTACAACATGATTATGATTACAGATAATATAAATACTGATGAGCCGTGGAGTCAAACAGAGGAGGTACAAATCTGTACTCCAAGCTGAAATGTACAGTATGTGCTGGTTTCCAGGAGACACATGGAAGATAAATGTTTGACACTAATGTAGACAGACAGTAGACCTTAGTGAATGAGGTTAATAAAGGTATTGATGTCCTGGGCCACTGAGAGGAAGGACTACGACCCTGAATACAGCAGAATAAATCGTCACATGCACCTTGAGCTATGTTACCCTCTGTAATGAGTTCTCTAAGCATGTTCTCATCGTTAAGGGATAGTTCACCGAAAAATTTTAATTAACTCATTATCTGCTCACCACTGTGCCGATGAAAAGATGGGTGCGACGTACTTGAGTCCACAAAACACTTTTGGAGTTTCGGAGGTAAACAGCATTGCAGCCAAATCCAATACAAGTGAAGTAACTGGGGGACCCCAACGAAACGCTGTCATTTACAAAAAATGTTTTGCCTAAATGACCACTACTGGAAGTAGGGATTTTACCATGCAGGTGCAGTGTAAAAGGTGAACGTGGCTCCAGAGGAGGATATCAGAGGATATTTAAGCTAAAAACTTGTAAATTACGCCAAATTTGAATGTTAGGGCTTACAGACACTTAAATGACACCAGGGGAGCAGTATGGAGGAAATTATATTTGTATTTTTTTTGTTTACGTTTGAAGAATCAGTCACAAGTTACTTCCATTGTTTTGGATTTAGCTGCAACGCTGTTGACCCCTGAGACTCCAAAAGAGTTTTTGTGGACTCAAGCAATTCACACACCCCTCCATCGCATAGTAGCGAATAGATAATGACTGAAATAACTATCCGTATATAAATTACATGGGTAAATGTTTTCAAAAACTCTGAGTGCTATATGAACATAACCTGCCAAAATGGTTTATATAAAATAAATTCTGAAAATGTGCATAATTAACTGGCAATACTGTGATATTTTACATACATTTCATCCACAAATCCCATGAAAATAATTACACCAGCATAACTAATTTAAATATTGCCTGTGTATTTAAAATAGATATTGATATTGTTTATACCTGTGTGACATTGTTTTCTAAAATCTATTAAAAAAACAGTAATGAGCTCAAGCATTACGCTGACTGATGTGTTAATTTTGACTGACCCATTTTAGTAGATCTCACATCCATCGTCCTGCATCCTGAGTAATTCAGAGCTTTTAAAAACAAATCCTATATTTGTAAGCTGTGTTAAAATACCCATGTATTCAAGAGGAACGTTATGGAGTCTCACATACTTGATGGAGAAAATGGAAAGTACTGAGAGTTGGATTAAATGTAATCTTGATTCTGGTCTTTTTTTATATAGACTGGCAGAAGGGTGATCAGGTGGTGTTGACAGTTTTTTTTCTGTGTAGGCACCGAAGGCTCTCTCCCACAAGTCAAAGACATGCTGATTGGACTTAGGTTAATTGTAAACTCTAAATGGACTGTAGGAAGGGTTTGACTCTGTATGTTGGCCCTGTGATACTCTGATGACCTGTCCAAGGTGTACCCTGTCCCTTGCCCAAAGTCAGATGGGATTGGAAGAATAGTTTATTTTAGTCTACAGGCTAAAAAGGAGCATGTCATGTGCTTTTACTTGAAAGCCACATTATTTTTGACTAATTAAATGTAAATTAGAAAAAGGTTATAGTATGCAATAGTTTTAGAGCTTTGGTCCTATGCAGCAGCAAATCTACAATAGTTTACCCAAATAGAGATTTGACCACATCAGTCTTAAGAGTTGTTGGATTTGTAGCGTAATTGAGAACAAGACTAATAAAATAACGTTTATATCTTGATGAATGTTGACAGGGAATGCTTAAATATCATTGAAAATGTTAGAGTCGGGCAAAGTATTAAATATCCACATCTTCCCAATTAATGAGCACAAGGCTCCTTCGGAAAAATCCACCTCATATAGACAAATACAAACTACTTCTGTGCGGTTCAAGATGTGCACACACTGAGGCATAAAAGATGCCAGCCTGAACATACTGTCTCATAAATACAAAACTATCAGCCACACACCTATAATAGTTACAAGATAACATCCAGGAAGGCAGAGGAGGACATCTGGAAGACAGATGAAGATACTCTACTTGTCACCATCAAAGATCTCCACAACAAAAGCGAGATAAAGATAGCCCACCTTTGTGAGCCAAAGATAGCCTGCTTTATAGAACCAACGGCACGTTTTAACCCATT
Organism: Pleuronectes platessa; assembly: GCF_947347685.1. Classification (NCBI taxonomy): domain Eukaryota; kingdom Metazoa; phylum Chordata; class Actinopteri; order Pleuronectiformes; family Pleuronectidae; genus Pleuronectes; species Pleuronectes platessa. The sequence goes on from NC_070633.1 coordinate 9,358,672, forward strand.
ACTTGCCCAAAATATATCTGCAGAGCATTTTTCACTGTTTCAGTCAAACTATGTCATGTGTTTAGATGAACAATAAACAGCCATAGTGTTTTACTGATCAACATTCATGTGAAACAGATTTCATGAGTTCATTGCCTTGATCAAAAGCAATCAGAAGGCGAGAGTGCACCCAGAGTGACAGTGGAAAATGTCATTTTACAACTTTGTGAATATCAGGCGGTCACTGACTGCATGCCAAACCCCTACATTCTGGCACAGCAGGGATACTTATGGAGAGGAATGCCAAAGATGAAAACAGCTTTCCAAGAAAAGAGTCCGATGCCTCAGATTAATCAAAACAGTCGTTTTTCTGATATTTTATCTGGACTAACAACTGACAAGTTGCTGGCATAAACATTTATAATTATTTGATTCTGAATTTGATGTCTAAACTAATCCTGTGGAAATAAAAATCAGAACTGAAAACAGAGAGAGCAGCGGTCAAATCCATCTTGTCTGAAGTAGGCACTTTGCTGATGCACTGAGGATGGTGTGTGCAGCAGCAGCAGCCGCATGAGTGTGGGTGGTGTGTGCTATATATCTGCATGTGTGAGTGTGTGTGTGTGCGTGCATGTGTGCTAAAGCAGGGTTACACAAAGACTTCTCTCATTCACAAACTGAGCCATGTGGCACCAGCCTTGTCCCTTTAAGAAGCATGTGTCGGACTTTTCTACTAAGGCTGACTGCTGGAAAAGATGAGTGCTGATACATTATTAACAAGCGAGGACACACACATATACACTCTCTCTCACACACGCTACATAACTGAAGGACATGTATGGGAGTCACGCAGTCGTGAGTAAGCTGAAGCACAGAGTGCAGTAAAGTAGACATACACACGCGTCAACAAGCAAAGTTGATCAGTATAATGTTGGGAGAACATAAACGAACAATCACACACACACACCAACACACACATCCATATATATATATATATATATAGATAGAGAGAGAGAGGCAGCAGAGGAGAGAAATCCTCAGCCTTCTGTTATTCAGTGTGCATAATTTATAGCAGCTCCAGATCTCCCAGCTAATGACAGCACACTGGGGCATCTGCAGCACAGCAGCAACAGCAACAGCTAACTGGCATGGCTCTGTGTGTGTGTGTGTGTGCGTGTGTGTGTGTTAGTGTGTGTCTGTGTGTGTGTGTGTTTGTAAGTGTGTGTCTGTGTGTGTGTGTACAGAGGTATAATGCTTTGAGGAGACAAGGACAGTGAGAGAGACAAAAGGAGGCAGGAACACGAGAGAGACACACGGAAATAGACACAGATAATGCCACAAAGAGGGGAAAAGGATGAGACGGACAAGTGAGATACCTTTTGCCACACACACACACACACACACACACACACACACACACACACACACACACACACACACACACACACACACACACACACACACACACACACACACACACACACACACACACACACACACACACACACACACACACACACACACACACACACACACACACACACACACACACACACACACACACACACACACACAATAAGAGTCTCGGCTGATTCAACCAGTGAATCTCCCTCGATGCATATGTCAACATAAAGTATGTTCATAAGTCTAAGTCTCACCTCTGCTCTGGTTTAAAGGGATAGTACACCCAAAAATAAAAAAAACTCACTCATTATCTACTCACCATCAGGCCTGAGTCTACACTGCTCAGACTGGGGGGGGCAATTAGAAATTTGGGTTTTAAAGAATGCATCACAGTAGAAAATTCAACTAAGCCATGGTACATAATAATTATTAATATTGTGGTAATGTTTAAGAATTGATATAGTAGTGCATTAAATGTGTATTAACAGTGTATGACAATTTTACGCCGAGCACTATCTGACCAATAACGTTAACTTCATACTGAGTGAGCAGTGATAAACGCTAGCAATCTGTCAAATGCTAAATACCGTAGGTAGCTGTGCTTGCTAGCTATTTATCTAGTAAAATAAAACAACTACCAGCAACAACAACATAGAAGAACACTAATAAGACACCGAACCTTTCCAGTAAGAAAGCTACTAGCGGACAATGCTGCAATTACTCAATGAAGATTATTTTTAATGATGCAGGTGTTTGAGTTTGAGTCCACAAAACACTTTTGGAGTCTAAAGGGGAAACAGCATTGCAGCCAAATCCAATGCAATTGAAGTAACTAGTTAACACTTCTTCAAACATAAAGAAAGAGTCAGTGAGCCAGGGTTATCCAAATTCAACTCGAAACAAATTTGCACCATGTTTTTGGCCTTAATATCCTTATCCTAGTTACTGCTTACAAGTTCTGGTGAAACTCCCAAATTCTCGTGAGATGAGATGAGGAAGATCCAGACACATTTAGGCTAAAAACATGGCCTTTACGGTGAAATGAATAAATATTTTATGTATCTTTATTTCTACATGAATATGTTCAGTATTTTGATCTTTGAACCGCCCTTGTATCAATTTGGTACCTTAGCCCAGGAATATCAGTCTGCATTTGGAGCTGCAAGAGACAGTGGTCTTAGAGGAGGATGTAAGCAGATGCAGTCCCTGTTTCAAGTTATATCATTGAAATTTCCTTGTAGGAGCTTTAAATTGACATCGCCCAGCCCTATCGCAGAGAGGAAGCTGGGAAATCTACAGCCCTTTTTTAAGTTACTTCTCTACAACATTCCGTGACAACTGTTCACTATAGACCTGAATGTGGTGACAACACAGAAAACCATAATGAAAGAGTGACTTCACCGTAATTGCTTAACGATTTATTCAAGGGTGGGGCCGAGGATATGTTTCCTGTTGTTTTGATGTGTTGCCCCTGAGCAAAGAAAATCTCCTAATTCTGGGATTTGGAGATCAATGCCAAAGTGGTTCTGCCCTCCAGCTGCTGTACACACCAACGTAAGCCTGAGCTGAGAGACAGCAGTGCACGCTCCGAGAAGTTATACTGCTGATGTTACACACACATGCAAACAAAGTCTTATGTTATTCCGTCAACCTAGTCTCACATGCATGTGCACGACCCATAATTACACTCTGCATACAAAGAGTACTTAACAGATTTTGCAGGCAATATCATATTTAAGTGCATTTATTCTCATTTAGCAAAAACAAGCATTGAGCATTGTGAGGGTTCTGAGATCAATGTCATAGACAGCAATGACCTTAAATGGTAATTTCAAAGATACAGTTCCATAATTTTGGAAGTATGCTCCTTCACTTTCTTTCAGAAAGTGAGACAATATTGATACCCGTCTTATTTGAATACCAGTGCTGACAAGACATGGTTAGCCTAGGTTGGCATTTAATCGTGAAACGGAGGTCTACACAAAGCTGGACAAAGTGAATAAGCATGCCATCCCACAAAGCTAACAAATAAAACAATACATTTTTTTTGTTTCTCACTGACGGCTCATTATAACAGAAATCTGTCCGTCTTTCTGTCTATCTGTGGAACGCATATATATCTTTAGAACTGTTAATCTTTTCGACTTCACACTTGTTGATAGCCCAAGACAGTGCTGTGTCAAATTTGGTGCTTGCACTCATCAATGTAGGGGACGACAATCGCATATTCACAGCAACGACAACCGATTCTGCAGTTCGAGGTTCTGCATATTGAGTCGAGCTTCACCGCATTTTGAAATAACAGGTGAACATCTCTTTGTGCAGCAGTGGTGGGGCAGCTTCAGGCTCAATTACTGCAGGTCACTTTTACAGTTTCAGAAAGAAAGCTGCAACCAGCATAACCACAGGCCAAGCAAAGAGCCCATTCCAAAACAGAATAAATATAGTAAACAAACTGTTGACAGAATATAAGGGTTGCACAAAGGAGATACAGTCTAACAACCCGTGAGCTTTGGAGCAGTTAAGCGGTTAAAGTTTTTGAACTCTTGACTTTGAGCTAGGAACACCCCATTGCTTTCAGTCTTCATGCTGAGTAAGGCGAACCACCTTACATTGTTAGCCTGCAGCCAGTTCCAGTCTGATACAGGATTGATGCTGATCGTCCAAAACTCACTTGGGGGGAAAAAATCCTAATGTGTTGAGCTATTTTTGTAATGCTGCTAGAGAAACCTGCACAAAAAGCAAGATAATTTTAAATTAGAGGGAGGTAGCACAAGAGTATTTTGCCGAATAGCAGTAAATCCATTTTTAGGCTTTCTAGATACAATAAAACTATCCTAGAACTCAATGAGGGGAAAAAAGGCCCCGGCTATTACTGGAAGTTTTACAGTATGCGTTAGGGCAGCCTCTATTCCTAATCTCAAAGCTAAAGATCGATCACTCCCTCTTTCTCTCTATGTCTGTGTTTCTCTCATTCTCTGTGTGGCTGGCGACTGACAGGCGGCCGGGCATAAGTTGAACTACATGTTTCAGCTACAGTCACCTACAGCAGAACAGAGAGAGAGCGAGGGAGAAAGAGAGCACGAGAGCTGAAGTATGCAGCACGACACACAGCATCAGTGACAGGAGCATGTTTGGGCATCAGATAAAGTTATTTTAGGAAGAAACTGTCAAATGTTTCTCAAAAGGCATTTCAGCAATGATCAGAGAAGACTTAAGTTATTCTGGGATGTAAGATTTTTTTACTTTTTAACAGAGAAGAAGAAGAAGAAGAAGAAGAAGAAGAAGAAGAAGAAGAAGAAGAAGAAGAAGAAGAAGAAGAAGAAGAAGAAGAAGAAGACTTTATTGTCTTATCCTTTATGTATGTTTGAGCAGTCAACACACTTTGATTAAATCCGTATTACTACGTTTTTGTTTGAAAACAGCTTTTTTTTTACTGAAATAATATTTTTGGGCTCTAGCATTTTATCCCTGTTGATACTAACACGCCTGAAACACATTTCATTTGTCCGCTGAACACTCGGCATGCAGGCATTGGTTTAAACTAGAGCAGTGGTCGCCATCCCGTCGATCTCAACAGTCTTCTTGTAGATCCCAGAACTCTCTGGTCTCACAGGCTGCGGTTGCGCCACAGATCAGCTGTGTGTCGGTTTGTTCACACGTACTACTGGCGGCGGAGTTGCTGGTTTACCTGCTGCATTTCCTCCAAAACAAGTCACTTATGTACTTAACTAAACACCAGGACTATACGGTATGAAGACGTGCATCTTCCCTAACCCTAACCCGTTCTTATGATATGAAAACCCCGTCAGAATAAATAATAGGATTGAAAAAGAGAAACGCTGGAGTGCTTTTACTTTGAAACGGGTACGGGATGCGTCAGAAATAGGTTTGTGACATAGACAGTTAAACATTGTGGTTCACATCAGAATGATGTAGTATTAACATTCTCTCAGAGTTAAACGGGAAGGGAGTATTGAGGGAATGCAGTGAAAGCCAGTTGAGCTCAGTAGATAAATACTACTCAACTCTTATCAGCTTGAATGCTGGTTTAAACATAACCACTTCATTGCTTTACTTAAATCACATCTGATGAGATGCATCAGCTGCCATTAAATATGCCCCACAAGAGCTGAGTCTTGTGTTGTGGTCAGAGGCGTGGGGAGGGGGATGGAGATATGGAGCAGCTACGGCCAACTCAATAACATAAACAGAAAGAGGGAACCTGGCCACTCTCACCATTTAATCAACATTGGCTTTGCTTTTGGAAGATGGAAACTAGCTCTGCTATCTTTTATAGTGCGAAAAAGATTAACTGTCTCATAATTTCACTCACAGCAGCAGGTCTGTTTTTCAAACTTAGAACAACTGTAGCTTACTGTAAATATTAATATTTACCAGGAACAAGTCTTTATTAAATCTCAAGACAGTGAACTAATAATTTCTTGTCTAAAAAAGTCTCAAACAGTAACAATAACTAGCTTTATTGTCTGTGTCACTGTCAACAATGCTGATTTCATTTGGCCCAGAAACATAAAGAAAAGGTCTTCATCAGAAATTTAGCAGGTCAGACGGGTTGGTTGCCCAACTATAGCAGCTTCTCTTTAATTGCTTATAAAAATTCAAATGAACACTTAACAAATCTAGTAAAACTGACTAACTAATGGTAGCGTCAGTAAAGCTATACTCATTTTTTACCAGATTAAACAAAGGAAGTGGTAATAATAATGGTGGGTCGTAGATAGTTACCATGGACCACAGATCCTGACGGTGGATCTTGAAACAAACATCGTTATAGTGTATCGTGATCATGGTGGAAGTTGATCTTGGATCGTGATGATTGATTGTGGATCGTGATCATGGATCATGATCGTGGACAGTGGTGATGGATCATAATGGCGGATCGTGATCATGGTGGAAGCTGATTGTGGATCGTGATGGTGGACTGTTCATCGTTGTGGTGGAACCTCCATTTCAATTGTGATTGCTGCTCCCTTCATTTCTATGAAACATTTTCCTATGTATAAGTAATTTAAACATTGACACACCTTTTCATAATGCTAAATGCTGTTTCTTGTAATCGATGCCGTAAATATTGTAATCGTGCTACACGCAGCATCTATTGCACTCCTGTCAGTCCTTGGAGAGGGATACCTCACATCTGGCTCTCGCTGAGATTTCTACCTTCCCCGCGTATGGGCTATACAAATACAATTTAATTGATTGATTAAATAATCTCTTGAGGGCTACTATCTCCTACTTTAAATTATAAGTTCAAAATGTTGGGATTTATATATACCAGTAAGTAGAAAGCAAACTGGGAAATAAAGCCAGATAAGTTTGAAAAGCTCTGCTGGGTTGTGCATGAAGAAAGTTTAACATCAGCATCTCTTATTTCCCCATTCATTGGCCAGCACTACACATAGACTACCAAAGTATTTCCATACCACCACAGCTTCAAGCAACACTTAAATTACATTTTGCTTTTGACAGTCTTAAAAAAGGTGGTCATTATTCAAAGAAAAACTCTTTTTAATATGTACACTGAACACAACCTAAACACACCTTTTTATGATATTGAAGACATAAATCAGATGTTACCGAAGCCAAAGAGACAGCTAGAACATGATACAGTTGACAACCATTAGAAAGGGTGTGTACAGGGGTGGGTTTTCCAACAGCTTGGATGTCATTGGCTGGCTGTGTTGAAGTTGGTTTTCAATTGGCTCGGCTCAGGGTGTGTGTCTGCTGACACACCCCTTGCCAGCCAATCTGTGTGCTGCAGTTACTGTTGCCTGAAATTGAACTCTTCACTGGCCAGGATTCCTACTAGGTCATTGCTCATTCACTCAGACTGTATCCACCCAATGAGAAGAGACAGAGAGTAAGTGACAGCTCAGCAGGAGTCTTGGGTCATAGACAGTTACAGGGGGTTGGTTGTTTTAAACAACTTTACTGAACATGTATGTGTGTGACATGTTCTAAACAGACAAGTCAATACATGAAGCTGAAGAGAGCTAAAATGCTTTTTTATTGGTTTGCTTTTGTTACTAAACCTACTCAACTTCAGCATAGCAGAACTACATGAAGAAAAGTATCAATTTGGGAGAAGTGTTACTTTAACAGCATGACTATATCTGGACATTATATTATATTAGACATTGGATTAAAGGAGGAGACAATGGTGTTATCATGAGGCTGTGGGCATTTCAGAGGCCTCTGGTCGCCACATAACATGTTAAGCCGGATTCTGAAGTGTCTAATTAGGTTGTGTTTCTCCCTGCATCTCTGTGTGTGAGAGATGTGAATGTGGAATAAATCCGTTCAGATTGCGGGTATCTCCTCTGCTGAACTCGTATCCCTGCCTGGTAAATGTGTTTTAAACTGTAGCCTGATTGCGACAGCACTGTCATAAATAAATGACTTGATCATTTTAGCATGTCACAGAGGTAAAAATAGATCGCATTGGAAGCTCAAATGCTGGATGAGCCCTTTGTTAAGACGTCTGAGTTGTTTCTTCAAAAGATTTGATGCTTTCTTAACACTGTTGACTCTCAGGTGGAAATTATGTTGATTTGAAATGTTAAAAAATTTAATATGAGCTTTCGGCTTTTAATATCAAATAACTTCAATGGGTTTTTCTCCTCACATTTTTTTTACAAACAGGATAAACTCCAGTTGTTTGACTGGGAGGCTATTGTATTATAGTTTATACATGAGAAATGCATTGACACAGTTAAAATCTCATTACTCTCTCATTTGTGCAGCAGAGGAAACTTGTATTTCCTGTATTGCTTCACCCAGGCGCTTCAACACCGTAGGAGATGCTACAAATGAGGTTACATTGTCTTGAAAGCAGTGAAACATTTGAAATGCTGGAGAGGATGTGGATATTAGTAGCCAAAATATCAGCATTGTCATTTTAAGAGTAAAGTAAGAGATCTGGGAACCTTTGCAATTAGCTAATTAAATAATGAACAATGTGCATGAATCACAGTGTCCAAGCGCATGGTTCATATGAGGAGTTGACCCTGATTCTGAAAGACCTTTGGAAAGAAAAGAGGTCAGGTCAGGTCTTTTTTGCTGTCAGGAAAGAAGGGAATACATATAGACGGTACTTTGACCTGTCCAGCTGCTGCATACTCTCATCTCAGAGAATTGTGTAATATTGAGGCGACACAGGAGTTTCTGGTCTAGGCAAGAACAAAAGTTCCGGAGATCCATGATGGAAATTGGCAACAAGTCGGGAGATTTGAACTATTACCCCCACCCACAGACTGTCACTGCAGTCAACACTGGTACTGTCAAGGTTCAGTAAAAAATCGGATATAAAGCAACAGCACATCTGACTTCTGATACTGACTGTCACATTATGGACTAACCCTCTCCTTTTCTCTGTGACACACACACACACACATACACACGGGAACAGATGCCTGGAGCTTCGCCTGAGCTCCACCTTACGTCTCCACATGCAGGCTCCCTCTGTGTAATGATGTGATGATGCAGATCTTGCTGGAATCCAGGCTACAGTGGAGTTTCACCGGTGCCGGAAGCTTGTCAGGTCATCAGGGGGAACCTGCTGTAGCTTAACCTCCACTTTAACTTAGATTTGACATATTCCGCTGCCTCTCTCCTCCTCCTCACACACTTCCATTCACACGACATGCACACACACATTTTCTGCCACGCTTCTCATTTCATTTTGGGTGACCGGGTTATGGAGGAGGTGTCAATCGCTCGCGCGCATGCATATGTGTATGCACGCTGCCACACTGTATAGACTACACACGTGCACGCGCAGCCAGAGAGCAGTGGCTGTCTCCTTACACCACCATGGAAGCTCCAGTGGCCCTTATAGTGCGGTGTGAGTGTATGGCAGGTATCACGGAGAAGCCTTAAACTTACCGCAGTCCTCGCACAACACTCTGTCCACATCCTTCTTCGGCTCCGGCTCGCTGGCGTCCACAGGGGCGTACGATGCCTTGAATACCAAGGGCTCGGCGGTCGGGTCCATGAAAAAGATATATCTGTGGTCCTTCTCCACTGTGGTGCACGGGGCCTCGGAACCGAAGTCCCCGACGGTCACGAGCTGCTCCCTCTCGAGGCCGCCGCTGTTGACGGGCCACACGTCCAGCACTTTGACATTCACACTGTAGGGCTCCCGGGAGGAGACGTTCTCCGGGGAGGAGCGCACCTCGCCCTCGATGACCACGGTTGATCGGTACGCCTGGTCCTGGAGGGAGTTGAGACTCGGGGCGTAACAGGCGAAGGAGACCCCGATGACCAGCATGGAGAAATGTACTGGATCAAGCCTCATGCCGTCAGCCTGTGCTGTGCTGCAGTGCTGCTGGGCGGCGGAGCGAGCTGGAAGAGAGAGACGGCGGCGAACGGGCTCCGGCAGAGCAGGCAGGGCAGAGCGGCAGACCTTGTGGAAGTGTCCATGCCATCTGTGTCTGCCGCTGCTTTCCCCATACGGCTGCTGGCCTCGGATGGGGGGGACACACCAGCCTAGGAACCGGAAACGGCCCGCTTCTGCATGCTTAAAAATGTGATTGCTGCATTCTCCTTCACCAACCACCCTCCCCCTCGTATCTCCCCTTTTCCTGAAAGACAAAACAAGACTCGTAAATTAGCCTCCTCTCGAATCCAAGGCTCAAACCTCTGTCTCTCTCTCTCTCTCTCCCTCTCCCTCTCTCTCTATCTCTCCCCCTCTCGCTCTCTCTCTCGCTCTCTCTCTCTCCAGCTAATAGGCTAGCATCGCATGGGTGGGCGCATTGCCTCTCAGGAAGGGAAAAAGCAGCTTGCGCTTACAGGGAAGTCACAAGAAACGATACGCACTCCACGCACACGCAAGGTCGGGTCCTTTATCCACTTTTTTTTGTTGGTCAAAAGAGTCCTTCTCCTGCAAATCCGCTATTCTGTATGCAAAAAAAAAAAAAATTTAAAAAGAGAAGAGGAGAACCCCGGGGCGGAACAGACGAACAGGATGAGATAGCAGTGGTTATCCGTTGAGGCGATGCAACAGTAGCGCGCACCCTCCAGCCGCGTCCCCTGCGCCCCTCATCAAACGCGAGCGACTTACGTGAGCAAACATCACCTGCCCGGTCAATGGCGTCGGCTCGCCACGTCCTGCGCAAACACCCTAATGACCCGGGCACCCACCTGCACACCACCACCGACCCAACCGGCGTGTGAGCATGCCGGCCGACTGAGTAGAAACCTCTGCGGGTGGGTGCGAGAGGGGGAACACGCACGCAGCGCACAGACACGCAGCAGAGAGTGCGTCTGTAGCCAAGCCCTGCACAGGCGCCCACTGTAGATCTCCAATGCAAGAGGTGCAAGAGAGGCTATAGGCGACTACTACACACACTGCGGATAGTTGTTGCGATGACTAACGCTGCGAAATTCTCTCAATGGATTCCTCAGCATGGCGAGGCGAGCAGGCAGGTCCAGACTCCAGACATATATCCACTCCCTGCAAGAGCACACCCCAAGCCAGACACTTTGCACACTGCTATGCGAGTTATTGCAGTTCAATAATGTTGCCTGGGGATACTGTTCAGTTGAACGGCTCTCAGGCAACACGTGGAATCATCAGTTACCCTAATCAGCAGGTGTAATGGTGGAAACACATTCTACCCCAACAATCCCTCACAGCTATAGTTAATAAACCCACTTTTTTAAATATATCTCCAGAGCTTTGCAAGAACTGCTGAGGCTTTTTTATGGTGACAACAAGTATCCCCTCCTCCCACCATCACCAAACCAGTCTCTGCCTCCATCTCTCTGTCCATCAATCAAACCATTCATAAGCTTCGCCTTTCCCTCCCTGTCAGGAGCTGTGTGCCCTTCGCTAGAGGTCGAAAGCCTTTCATTGTCCATCCTGAGAAAGGGATGAAATATAATGTCATATAGGGGACACATGGACAGGTCTTTTCACCATAGGCGGGGATGATAAAGAAAATGTATAAGAGGCCATTTCATCACAGAAGACCCTGTGCACCCACACCCTGGCCTCATCCACCCGTTCCACCATCAGCCCTCTCATCAGACACCAGTCTCTGTCCATGGTGCTGAAAGCCTTGACTGGTTTAGTGCTGTCCCAGCAGGCCCATCACATGATACCTCATGTGGACTTAGGGCCAGAACCAAATTGCTGCAATGAAGGTCTGTCTCCTCACTGCATTTATCATTCTTCACAGTCAAATGTTATCCAGATCCAAAGAGTCAACCTCTTTGACTTAGAAGTGTAAGTTTCAGTCCTGTGTTTTGCCCCTGGTGCTAAATACTATTAAAAATACATGATTTGCATTAGATGATGATAGTTCCCCATTGCTACAGTTGCTTCTCCAATTCTGGGATCACCACAGCATTTATTGAGGCAAACACAGCCCTTCAGAAACTCTGATCCATCCTGTGAACCACCCTCACCTCCTTTTTTCTGTCCACCCATTAACCGATCCAACGCTCCTTCATTCTTTCTTTCAACTACTCATGCATTGATTAGAGACCCCATTCAGGTATCTTCCAGACAATTTAGGGATTTAAAAATTTGCCTTGAGACCAAATCATTTGTTAACAAAGTGAAGTGAAGTAAAAAAACAATTCCTGCTGACAGACCAGAGGAGAAGTGCCGCAAAATGCCTCCATGATTCACCGGGTAGAACCTGTTGGAATTATCCGAATGACTGTTTTTGATATTTCACAATTAAAGCGGGGTGTTGATCAGTTCACATGGCACTACCGAGGTCCAACATACTCTACTGTCAAGGTCACAGCAGCTGCTTTTACATTTATCATATGTAGACATATGGTTTTGTGTCTTAGTACACTAATCTATTATTTGCAGTCCCTAAGCCACATCTTTCCCATCACCAGCAGTGCTCATTGACATGAATGAAATCCCATTTATTTGTGTGGCAGATGTGCATGGTTCTGAAAAAGAGACGTATCTGTTCAAACCAGAAAGTAAATGAATTGGTTCATTCCAAAAAATAAAAATAAATACATGGCCAAATTTCAATACAAGATTAACACACATTCTCTTGCCCTTCTTTTCAGTCAGATCAAACTCTAGGATTCATGTCTGAATGCTTTAATTGATGTACAAATTGTGTATATGCTTCTAAGTTTTAAATGAATTACGTTTTTTACATAAATAATTTTAAAATTGAAGCATATATTGCTCTGCTCCTTTCCCAGATTCTGCCTAGTTATATGGGTAACTTCAACAGCCCTCTAATCTCACTAAGCAGTTATCCCATCGACATCTATCAAGTCTGCCACATCATTCTTCTACTAGAGGCCTGCCGCTCCCTTCCAGCCACATGAACGCTGCTGCTGCTATTTCTCCAACCTGGAATGACCTTTAACAGCCCAATTCAGCTCAATTGCTAACTTTAAAAATGATTTAATGAGACAAACAAATGATGGAAAACAAACAGGCCAGAATAAAAAAATTGTTTCTATCAATTAATCTACTTATTATTTTCTATGTTAATCAACTCATCATTTCGATTATAAAAACAAGGGAGGTTTTCAAACTTCCAAACCAACAAAATAATTAAAAATATATATTTATATATACTTATATGTTAACAAAATATAAAAGCAGCAAGTCATCTGATTTGAGGAAGATGATTCATCAAAAGTTTAGCTTTTTTATGACAATTGTTTGTAACATATCTTATTCATTTTTAAATGACTAAGGATACACACTAACCCCACATCAGACTTAGCACATAGTACGTAAATCTAAAAAAATAAAAAACTGTTTTATACTTGAATCTATACTCTAAATTCGACCAACTTCTATCTTAATGACCTTCACCCAAGTTTTACAGTCAGATATATTATTATTTTGAATGACTAAAGTTTCTCTTTAATCCTCACAATTTGTCATTCTTTGAATTCGATAGTTGGCTTTTTGCTACTTTCTAGTATTTCACATTTTCAAGACCATCAATAGCAATCCACTAAAGAACAGTGACACACAATCGAGTCTGATCCCAGGATAATGATTCATGATACTTCACAGTGTATCATCCACTGTTCATTCGGGAAGCTCTGTTCTCACTCAGCTCCCCGTCTCCTTCCACGGGGACTGTCCAGGTTCGCTGTCCGTGGTGCTGAACCCCCCCCCCCCCCCCCCCCCAACAACTGTCCATGGTGCTGAAATACTCAAACCAACAACCACTGCTTCATGTTTTTTTGTCTTTAAATGGCTTTAGACAGTGTGCATACAGGTGTGATCTTTATATACATATATATATACCTATATGTATCTATCTATCTTTCCATCTATCTATCCATCCATCTATAAAGCCATCTATCTATCTATCTCTATCTTTTTGTCTGTCTGTCTGTCTGTCTCTGTTGACTGTTGGTGTTAGTACTGCAGTGTTTTACCCTCACATGGGTGGGGGTTAACTTTCACTCGCAATATACCGCTGTACCAAAGGCTCGAGTGAGAACTCTATAAAACGTTGCAGAAACATCGCGGGTGTGTTGAACGCAGCCTGAACAGTAACACCAACTACAGATACTTTCATTTTTTCATCCTCCTCTCCTCTCGCGATAGAGCGGCGGAGTGCTTTGACGGGCAGTCGAGGTTGCAGCAGGCAGAGGGAGACGGTGGAAGGTAAAGCAGGGAGGCAGCATCATGGCGGACAGAGACAGTGGCAGCGACCACGGTGGGCCCACCGCAGGCCCCGGCTCGTTGCCCCCGGGCGCGACGGGCGCCATGTCCCGTCTGCAGCACGACACCGAGGAGCTCGCCTCCAAGCGCGTCGACATCCAAAACAAGCGCTTCTACCTTGACGTGAAGCAGAATGTGAAAGGCCGCTTCCTAAAGATAGCCGAGGTCGGGGCTGGGGGAAACAAGAGCCGCCTCACTCTCTCCATGTCGGTTGCCGTGGAGTTCCGCGATTATCTCGGGGACTTTATCGAACATTATGCTCAGCTGGGCCCGTCCAACCCGGACATTGTGCAGGATGAGCCCCGGCGGGCGCTCAAGAGCGAATTCCTGGTCCGGGAGAATCGGAAATATTACATGGATCTGAAAGAGAACCAGAGGGGGCGGTTCCTGAGGATCCGACAGACCGTTAATCGGGGACCCGGATTGGGAAGCGCGCAAGGCCAGACCATCGCTTTGCCGGCTCAGGGTCTCATCGAGTTCCGCGACGCTTTGGCCAAACTAATCGACGACTATGGCGTGGACGAGGAGCCGGCGGAGCTGCCGGAGGGCACCTCGCTCACGGTCGACAACAAGCGCTTCTTCTTCGACGTAGGCTCCAATAAGTACGGGGTCTTCATGCGGGTCAGCGAGGTGAAGCCCACGTACCGGAACTCCATCACCGTTCCGAGCAAAGTTTGGTCCAAATTCGGTAACACCTTCAGTAAATATGCGGATGAGATGAGGAAGATCCAGGAGAGGAGTAGAGAGAAGCGGGCCTCCGAACTGCTGCCAGAGGGCCCGCACGTTGGAGACGACGGCGACGACGACTGACGTGGATTTTGGGAGAGCAGAGATGAAACAACTGACTTATAACTGTAAAATAGAAAGATAATTTCCAAGGGAATCACCCCACACACACAACCTCCACAGACACAGCAGCACATCTGCTGTTTCCTCGCTCATTTAACTGGATGACACCCCCACTTACCACCCATGTAACAGTAAGCCGCTGCTATCAAGGATTGAACTGTAAGATATGAACTGTTTCCTACTTGATTTAAATGACAATGAACAGAGTGTTTATATCTCTATCAACGAAAGATTTTGCACACATCAAAGCTATTTCGAAAAAAAATGTTTAAATGTTTTCAAGCTGGTAATGTGCTAAAATGTAATCAAAAAACGAAACCAGAGGTCTATTATTGTAATGACAGTAGAACGAATATTTGACATCAGCACAAAGACAATATATCATGGACTTTATGAAACCAAAATCAGATATCAGATGTATAGTTTATTATAACGGTACGCAGAATAAATATGAAAGCGCTCTCAAAGTGTATGAATTGCAGAAGGCACTACAGGCCTGTAAACACCTGTCAGCATGCGTGTAGACTCATATTTTGACAAGACGTTTGGCGAGGTAGGCTTCAGTCTTTAATTTGACCTAAAACGTAGTAGGCTAATTAAAGCATTTCTATCATGCCATTATGGAAAGGTTGAGGCTCGAAATCAAATAGCCTATTTTACGTGCCGAAAACAAACAGGATACACTTATCTCTGAGCTACTATATTGAATATCAACCCTCTTGCACCATGTCCATGTAAACTTTAAAAAAAAAAGTGCTAACTTAGATGTACTAATTATGATTTTGTGAATCAGCTGTAAAAAAAAAAATCCTTACTAAGATACCCACGTTTTCTGTGGGTTAAGTTGTTTCTTTCTTACTTCGTTGTTTTTCCTCTGGGGGTTGGGGGATGCAAAAGGGTAAGGTCCACTTGTGGGATCGCAAGTCGCGGAAACAAAAAAAGAGACGTGTCAGCGTAGCGCGTGGCGAGGCAACCCATCCTCTCTGACGTCATTACGACCCGTGCCTTATACACTCCACTCGTCTACGTGCTCTCACGTGGATGGTCTGTGACCTCGACTGCTGTACGTCTTCATTTACGAGTGCTGTTATGTAGGCAGAAAGATATTCTCACCATCGCTGCAGGATTTACACCCCTGCAGTGCATGGTGCATGGGTGGCAACACTAAAAGTAAGGTGAAGGCTGCTGGGAGCTTGGAGGCCAACAGTGGTAGAGGGTGGAAACAAAGCTCCAAGCTGGAGCAGGCCCTGCAGAGAGATGAGGTGCTGGTGTTGGTACGCTTTGGAAAAGGGTGGAGGCCTCACTGTGTTATGGCACCCTGGGGCCCAGAATCCCTAGCAGCACACCTGGCTGGGTGGCCTCTCACTGAGTCGAGATAAGTCTCACTAGAGCAGGAAGCAACCTTGGATGTTGCCGCCTATGGCAGCACTGGTGGCCAGCGTGGAGATTCAGCTGGAGATGTTACGGGTGGATTTGCACAGCATATGCACCATGATGTTAAAAAAAAACAGCAAGAACAAAAAAACTAAATCAGGAGCGGCTGGAAGAGGTAGTCAGAGCTGAGATGGATGCTGTCAGAGAGCCAGGCAGTCAGCTAGCCAGGCAGGCCAGCCGGCCGCATACAGTCAGTCTGAGTGCAGTCCAGTGGATGTAGAGGCCTAGAAGTGTAGGGTCCAGGCAGTATCTATCTCTTTATGGTGCTACAGCCCCTTGATCTCTCCTTAGGGGTATCACCGCTCAGAATATGTCACTCTTGCATTACTGTTATTCTTATACTTGTTTTTCTCGTCAAAGTTCTTTTCTCCATATTGTGTTGTCCAAAACGTGTCAGGTTTTTTCCCTCCCAGGCAGAGAGGAATCCACTGGCTTGTGTAGGATATTTCATCTTAGTGTGCAATATTGTGAACGTGCCAATCGTGGCATTGTATCATCTGTATAGACTATTAAAAGACGAAAAAATGTATAGGCTATGTGATCAGTAGATATTTGAAAGCATGTCAATGAGGTTGATGCATCTTCATTATATTTCCGAAATGTGAAGTCTTTCTTCTCAAGCACCTGCTCAAAGTGAAATAAGAGTCAGACTAGTAGTGAGGTATCCTTCCTGTCACGTTCTGTAAACCAGTAGGCTGCCTTGTCTGTCTCTCAGTGCGCATAGACTAGCTTGGGTGTTTTACGTCCCCCTACAGTCACTCCAGAGAAAACCGTCTCCCTCCTCCCCCTGTTGAGGCCTCTTGTTGCTCTCTGAGTCTCTGAGAGGCCTCTAAAGTATTTTGAATGGTGTCTAGAACTGCAAAAGGCCTCATCTCATTAAAAGCAAGGAAACTGTGAGTTTGGAGCCTGAGTGCGACCCCCTTTATTACCTGGGACTGCCGATTGCAGGACAGGTGAACTTCAGTTTGACTTTGACTTGTCTTTGATTTCACTTGAGCTAGTGATTAGCTGCAGCAGACCCAAAGGACAGAGGAGTCTGTTGCTGTTTTTAAAACTAGGATTACAGTCCCTCTCTGATGCGGGCAGACTATGATCTCAGGTCTGCTTGTCAGGATTCCCTGCATAACAGAAAAGGCCCCCGTTTCATTGTCCATGCAGCAAAACTGTATATGACATTCAGACACGCAATGCAGTCCATTCCCTCTTTTGACCTGATTGACCTCTAGGCTTACATTGAAGTGCTTGTTAACAGTCAACATGTTTTAAGTGGTTATTCCACCGATCAGCTTTATTTCAAGCGGGTTGGCCTACAATGGCTTATATTACTGAACCAAGTCACAAGCCCTGTTAGAGTTGCGTGCCACCTAGCTGACATGGAGGGGAAACACAGACTGCATGGACTACAGCTTCAGACGCCTCAGCTGGAAAAAAGCTATTTATGTTCTAGCCTGGTTCTCTCCGACATGTTGGATATCTGAGGCTAGACTGAAGCAGATATACTCAAAGCACACCTGGTCAAAGAAAGTAACAGACATCTTACTGAATCCCTCCCTAAAATGTTTTGTGCTTGGTCTGTGCTTGATCTGTGCTTGACTGGTCATTCCTGTGGCATTTGAGCGAAGAAATATGTTCCAGAAAATCCCATCTGTTCTTCGCAAGACTTGTTTTGGCTCAGGTTTGTCTCTGAGTGTTGGTGAAAGGCCTGATGAAGCCTGGCACTGCACTGTAAGGGCTTACAGCAGCATTCTACCATGACCTACTGACCCGGCCAACAGTCAGACCCAGTTAGGACTGTTCTCAGTTCTGGAGAGGAACAGGAAATCTCTCTCTCCTCTTTCACAGAAGATTATATTTCCTCACTTTACCCTGTGAATGTTAAAAAGCCCATTTCCATTAAACTCACGTACAAGCCACCTATGACTATGTGCCTGGCCAAGCATATCTGAGGTCATTCTGAGTTCGTCTTGAGTTCAGCACGAGTGTGGAACCTGTTGTGAGCATTATACCTTTAGCTTAAATCCATGTCAGCCTCTAGGAGGGTCATGCTATATGACGACCAGAATTATAACACTTCCTGTCTCTTTCTCTCACCCTAATGGCCAAATACAGGGAGAGCCTCAGCCTGCTCATATAGTTCAATTTGTGAATACCTAACTCTGTGACACACACACGTTAAAAAAAAATAGTAAAAGCTGTGTTGTATGGTTATAGACTAGTCGCCAGGTGCTACTGCATCAGTTGTGTTTTAGTGTAGAAATGTGATTCTGTTATGAAACATGACTCATCCATTTTGGGTGCAGGAGGGCACTCGTGATTCTACCGAAAACAATGTGATCAAATCTGATTTCTGATTTTATGAGAGCTCACCCGGTGTCACAGCAAAACCTGCAGTGACCTTGCAGCCATGTTGTGCTCACATTGTCATCCATTTCTGGGACTCAGATGCAAAATGGTAGGCAGATGTTTTTCCATCTTGTTCCCCATGTGAAGCGTCAGTAGTCCAGCTGTGTCCGGTCCTCAGTGGCTCTGGCTAAGTTCAGCGTATAGGGGTGAAGATGCACTGAAGCTGTAAGCATTGACAAGAATGTTGTCATTTATTATACATTGGTTGCCATTGTAACAGTCCTTAATCATGGTGTTGCCCTGCCTTTTGTCTGTTTTTGCTGCAGTGTTCATTTTTGTCAAGTTTATTTAAAGAGGTTCCTTTTTGTTGCTCAAGGTGTCCAGACCATTCCTTGCATGTTTCAATAAATGGAAACAGATAGCAAATTAAATGGACATAATTCAGTGCAATAGCAACAGTAGCCACTTGTTGCATGTACTCAGAGTCAGGTTGCTATGGTGGCTCCCAGCTGCAGGTGCTTCGTCTGCTTGTTCCTCCTGTCTTTAAGAGGGGGGTTACCCATGTTTATGACTGCATTCAAACAGCCACATGCTCACAACGTATAACAGCAAACTTCCACAAAAATCTAATGTGGGTGGTGACCACACGCCTCTACCAAACTGTACAAGTACTGACTGAAAACAGACAAAACTTCCATTAAGGGGTCCCAGACAACCAAATCTTCTCTGTTTCTGGTTTTTAGTGTTGTAGTCTTTCATTGGCCATTCAGAGTCCCTCGTTAATCACACAGCCAATCGCAGCCTCTGGTAAAAGCTAAGCACTATATGACTCATCACAAACCACTGACAGAGAAGCTAATTCAGCATGTCTTGTGTTTGCACACGCACCAAGTAGAAGGGTCCATCATGTTTGCAGACTGTATAGGCTACTGTTGTGTATAGATATAAAGACTTTCTTTCTGATGATTTGAAGATGTTGGGAAATGGATCCTGGATTTCAAGGGGTGGGGTCAATGCACAATGAACATATCCCATGTCACAGTTTGGTCTAAATCCCTTTACCATCCCCATATGAGATAATGTGTTGTACCTTTCAAAATATTTTATCTGTGGCGTGTGTGTGTGCGTGTGTGTGTGTGTGTATATATATAAATATATATATGGTTTGTTATATATGATGCTCCTCCTTTCAGAAAAATATAACAAGTAAACAGGAAAAAACATATTGCTGTTTTTGTTCCTTTGTATTTTATACTTACAGAAAGCATTGAATAAAATGAATACTTGCACTTTAGATATATTAAGAAAATAAAAATCTGCATATTATTTTTGATAGGGATCTCACATTCAAAGAGTAAATTACAGGCTTTGTGACTATTGCTGGACAGAGATGTATTGAGTTCTACTTATTGAAGTATATTTTGTCTGTGTGTCAGAAGGTTTACTTAAGTAAATTGCATGATAAAGTAGTGCTACACCGATATTGTTCTTTTTTTAGTTGGTAAAAATGTCTGAAAACTGTGATAACAACCCTCCTATATCATGTTTAACCTCTCCTCACCCCTTCTAGAATATTTCTTACTGAAATATGGCCTTTCCTGACTACATGATGATGATGGTGCTTACTTTGGCTTTGACATCAAGCTCATCCTATACATCTCAACATCTTCATAACTTGCATCCTCACACTTCATTACTTTCTGTTATGTACTCTCGCTACCTTATTAAATTTTCTGTTGATGGCAAAAAAGGTGTGCTGTTTTGTACATTGCTCTTTGTTTTAATGTTGGGGAGCCTTGTCTGAATAAATGACTAATCGCGCAATAAAGTCATTCCACATTCCACATGCCCGTCTCTGCACAACTGTCTCAACACTGTACAGGCACCCAGATAGCAGGGCTGGGCTCAAAAGGTTAAACATTAAAACTTCTTAAATACTGTCACAACAGCCATGTCTACTTAACGTAAATTGAAGCTGTTCTGAGACACAGAACAGGTATAGTGATTATTATGTATTAAGGCTATATACAGTATATATGTGAATGGAATTTGATTTTGCTAAATTTTTCTAGACTGCTAAGTGGCCACAATCATTTAAAGTTTTAGAAGACGTGATTCACAGTCAGCTGTGTATGGAAAGCTTCTTCACACTTTTAATAAAAAATGCACAGACATAACAGGAGGGTAACTCCAGACGATGGATACAAAGATCGGAGTTTTCCCTGACATCTGCTCTTGACTTCCTTGTGGAAAAAAACAACACTGCCATAGTGTTGCCAAAGTAAGAAAGAATATACTATGGACAGTATATAGAGGCAACGGGTTCAATGTATCAAAAAGGTATAAAAAGCTTTAAAAATATTGGCACCACACATTTGTGTTATTAGAAGCATTTTTTGTTGCTGTGATGTTAGAAACACTTTGAGTCCGAGGAACCAGCTGGGCTAACACTTTTTGGTTGAGATAAGTTACCGAGCTTGTGTGAAAATAGAAGGTTGAAGATGTGACTGGTCTGACACATACCGAATAGATTTCAATAAAATTTCAGTTGATGCACTCACAAGTCCAGAGTAGAAAGAATATATAAGTATAGAAGCTACTCTATATGTTAACATTCTCTAAGGATATCTATCTGTTTCATTTGTCAGGTATAGTCATTCCTTGTTTTGAAATGTGAGGGCATTTATAGTCACTTGTGCTGTAACAAATGTAATTAAAACCTAAAGAGAACCGAATATTAGATTACATTTAAGTAAATTTTGGGCTTGTCTCTTTCCTCTAGTGTCTGGACCCCATTAAAAGGTAGCTGGGGTTATTTTTAAATCTCAGAAACACATTGTTCTCTTGTTCTCTTTTATTCACAGAGGAAGCTGCACAAAAGTGATAAAATGAAAAGTCCAATGTGAAGAATTTAGGAGGATCTTTTGTCAGAAATCGATTATAACATTTAGAATTGTGTTTTCATTAATGTTAGATTGAATCCCTGAATCATTGTGTTTTGATATCCATGGAATTAGCCCTTAGTGTCTTCAGTAAAAGGGGTTTCTCTTCAACAGAATCTGCCATGCTACACCACACACCCAGAATGAAAGCCAAACACTGGCTTTGAAGTGGGGTTTCATGGGTTTATGTTACCTGCCGGCCACCGTAGATTTTCCTTTGCGAGGAAAGGGAGGGTGGGGGGGGGGTTAGTTGGTTACCTGCAACCTAACAACTCTATGACACTGAATATTGCATACTGGTCCTGTACGCATGAGGCATGTTGCATTAAACAATGTGTATGTGGCCATGTTGCTCATTCTCTAAAACTAGCTAGCTAGCAAACTAGCTTCATAACTTCATTTTGGTGGGTTATTGAAAAGTATTCAAAGTGGCGCTGTCCAAAACAATAAATCCCACAAAACACAGTATAAAAAAGCAATAAAACCAACGCATGACAAAAACAATCTAAATTTATACATTTTGTCAGCGGGAATCACTTTTTGTTCCAAAGGTTTCATTAGAACAGCTCAAAAAGCCTCTTTATACAACTGCCATTCTAAGAACAGCTGTAAACATTGATCGATATTGATACAAACAACAAACATTTTAGGCCCCACACATTCAGTCAGACTGAGTTTTGTAGCTACACGTGTGCACCCCCTGCTTATGAAAGGTCAAAATGTCTGCTGTCACAACAGACTGACACTCAATATTTGGTAAATGTAGGATTTGAACTTTGACCCGCTCTCTATTGAGGTAAGAAAGGTTTACTCAGGTAAATTAGCCCTCAGCTGTGGAGTCCTTTCTTTGGTAAAAGTTACACCAAGTAAAAATAGGAAGTAAGTAAATCTCACCTGTGTGTGATATCCCTTCATTTTCAGTTTCAGGAGAAAAGACACATTTTCCTTGACTCTTAGCATCTCTCATCATTTCATTAAGCAGCACTGTATTTGTTTATAACTTCTTTGAAGTGGCTTCATTGAAGACTAAAGATGGTTTGTAGTTATTAAATTGTTCTCCATTACAGAATGCCCCCTGTAAAAAGCTAATTAAACTCTTTTGTAGGTGATATTTTTAGACTGAGCTGAAAACTAAGTTTGTGCTAAAACACTTAGCCTAGCAGGTATTGGTTAGCCTAGCAACATTAAAGGTACATACAACCCATGATGCAACACTCTCTTAAAGTAACAGTAACCCACTTTTGGGACAAGGGCCAGTTGCACAGTGTCATGCAGATTTTTACTCGGTGTGTTCTCTGGACAAATGACTGGATATGTTCTGGATAATAAGAATTAGTGCCAATACAGAGAATGTTTATGACTGAACCTCCTCTACCATAAGTTACAATGAGACGTCGTCCTTGAGGAGTAATGTCAGGGTTGACACTTAAAGGGATAGTTCACACAAAAATGAAAATTCACTCATTATCTATTTGCCATTATTCCCATGGGGGTTGGGGTTTATATCTGTTGTTTTTTTACATTTGAAGTATCAGTCAGCAGTTACTTCAATTGTATTGGATTTTTCTGCAATGCTTTTTACCCCTAAAACTGCAAAAGTGTTTTGTGGACTCAAACACTTCACCCACACCCCTAACGGCATAGTGTTAAATAAATAATGAGTACATTTTCTTTTGTGGGTGAACTATCCCTTTCAATTCTCTGACAGATTGTTGGTTTCATCCTTATTTGCAGGGTACAGATTGATTACGTTAAATATGTTTGGATATGTGGATATGTTTTTTTTTTAAAAACAGAATGGATGCATGGTCTGTGCTACACTAATATACCAACAGTTGAGCAGGACAACATGGTATGCTGCCAATCCAGAGATGTCTAAGCTAATAATATGTTGTTAATAAGCACAACATAAAAGCTACAGTATGTTGGCTTTTGTATAATTCAAGATCTGTAATTTCAGAGTCAAGGCAGTTGATTAAATTAACTTTAGATAAGAATAAGTTTAGATTCGATGCATTCAAAGAAGACAGGTTAGTGTTTTATGCTCGCTCTCTGATTTGGGTTGCAGCTGAGCTCCTCACTGTGTTACATACTGTAAAGGCGATGTAGGCTCTTACAAATTCAGCTTGTTGTGTCTGTGGCTATTGGGTACTCGAAAACGTTGGTACAGCAGTGCAATTGTCCATTGTACCAAATGTCTACTGGGTTATATAACGAATGAGAAAAAGTTTAAAAAAATCATATTATACACACAATATCCGAGATGTCAAAAACACCCAGATTAGCAAAGCTTTCCCCTGAGCAGAGTCTTAATAAATCACAACGACGATCATCTGTATAAAAGCTTACTTTATGAAGCACAGACTAAATATTCAGTAAATATGTTCTTTACATAGTATGAGCATCCTGTCAAAAACAGTTCAGATATACAAACAAAACCAACAGAAGGATCCATTGCTGACATCAAAGTGCCGAAGTTGTCATTTTTTAAATAAACATAACAATCAATAACTGTTTTTGTCACAATCCTATATTACGGCACAGGCCTATCCTAGAACATTGGGAAACAATGGTTAGCACAACAGGCAAAGTGACTATTAGGGGAAGTCTCCCTGTAAGAAAGCAGTTTTATTCTATCGATACAGCTTTATAAAAACAGTACTTCCTCTCTCAAAACTCAGCTCTGCTTCAGCATTTTGGTCTGTACAAGGATCCAGTTCAAGGATTCCAGTTGTGGTTCCAAGGTTTCCAGCCAAGTCTCAAAGGGATCTCAGATCCGATTGGTCACTAATACTATGATATTCGAAGCAGCAGAAGCACGGCGTCCAGATACTGTGTGATTATTCTCACTGTGGATCCACAGCTCTGGTAATTACTTCTGTGCCACGCTGAGGCTGAGCGAGGAGGGGGACTAAGCTCAATGGTCTACAGTTGTGTCATAAACAAATTATGTAGAAAGAGGTATGTGCATGTTTGTGTGTGTGTGTGTGTGTGTGGGTGTGGTGGAGGGGGTAAGGATCAATTAAGGTGCTCACAAACAGCCGTAGCCTTCCCTCCCACCCTCTCCCCAGCTCCTCTGAACATTAACAAGTCCTCCTTCCATGTGTTCCTCTCCTTGGAAAAATGAGCTGGATGTCTGTTTTGCCTATTCTTGGCTGCCAGATGCGGTCTTACTAAGAAAGCCTAACCAGTCTCTTCTTCTTAAAAAACATGTCTCTCCTCCTCCTCTTCGTCACCCATGTGGAGCTGTTTTGCTACTCTTCCTCTCTGCTCTCCAGAATGCTGACAGGTTTCTTGACTTTAGTACCCTAAGCCCAGGCAGTCCTGCTGCTACACTCGCCAATCAGCCAGTCACTGTCTAAGACAGACCGGGGCCTGTTTTCTCAAAAACATCTTCATCTGCAGGGAATGATGGCAGCAGGAGGAAAACAACAGTACCAGGAAATGTCCAATACAAGGTCAAACAAGCTATAATAGGTCCAAGTCACGTAATAAAGAAGTCGTCGTTTAGATTTTCTGTTTAAAGCAACACTAGGTAGTTTTAATACGTTAAAATAACAGCTTTGAATGACAGTACACAATCTTATAGTAGGGAGGGTTAGGCTCAGATGACGGCTGCCTTTGTGCTGAAGATGCTTTTGAAAGATCAAGGCCGGGTTTTGACGACAGTCTTATTCAGAAGAATAAGCCCAGTGGACACTTTCTGACCGAACATGCTCAATATATTGTTCATTCAGACATCACCCTGCTATATTTACTTCTTCCTGTCGCCTACAGCTACAACATCTCATCTACTGTAATAAGCAAGCAGATGCCCACACACACAGAAGATGACCCACTCACACTGTATACCTCTCACCCACAGGTTCCTGCTCTGCACTTCACGTCAATCTTTAGAAACCTCACAGACAGCATTATGTTGTTATGTATCAGCTGAGACAAGAAGAGACAATTGTGGGATAAATGACAGTGCTTTCATTCATTCACATCCTTTTTAGGTTTTTCCAGAGGAGAATCATTGGATACGTGTCAGTATCTAGGGGCAGCGGCAGCTCAAAATTCACGTAAGCAGACTTGTGTTCTTTCTGACGAGTGTGTGACAGCTAGTGCCGAGGTGCCCTTGGGTAAGGCACTCAACCTCCAGTTTCTCTGGTGAAACAGCTCAGTTAAAACCATAGATCCACGTGGCAGCTCCGTTATGTATAGGGATTTACCGTATGTTACTGTACGACTGTGGCAATCGAGTGTCCACTCTATGTGAACTCTCCCTGGGCTGAATAAAGGATAATTAAATAAATAAATAAATATGCTATACATGGCAGAGACTCGATCCTTCTGAGAAGTTCTCTTGAGAGTTTTTGATAACTCCAGGAACAGATATGTTGTGTCTTCACACACGTGTAGGTCCATACATACGCCTGTGAGCGGCTGCGGTGTGTTTACATGGGTGGGAAAAAGGCCAAAATGCTACAGTAGTACCATGTCCACCTTGTCCATGACAGTCTCTGTCTGATAAAGGACAGGCCAGAAAGCAGTCCGTCTCTTTCTTTGTTCTCTTTCTGGCCTTTAACTAATACGTTAAAAAATACTCAAACCTCTGCTAATGACGAAAACAAAAAGAAAGTGTCAACGAGAGACAGCTGCATCGCTCAGAGTTTTAAAAATAATACTGATGAAGGTTTTAGATCACAGTTATGATCGATTTCATGTGCAATAATAAATGTTCAGAGAAATGAGGTTTGACAGGGTCACTCGTTGGGGATCGGGGGGTTGGGCTCTTCATCCTCTTCATCTATTGCTCAAAGACAGAAACCTATCACCGGGGTTGATCAATTCTGGGAGGGGCAGTGACAAATGTTTCTCCTGTTCCTGCCCACTCTCTCTTACTGTAAGTAAAAGGGAGGAACACTAACAAAGAACCCAGTGAGGAGTTATTAAACTACTGTTGTTTGGCTTAGAGGGATGTTGCGTTTGCGGGCCATGGCGCATCCTGCTCCTCCTTCCCCTCAGCTCCTCTGTCCTGGGGTAGTGCATTCAGCGGCTCTTCCGTTCGTTCCGCTGTGAGCCTGGCTGATGGACGGGGAGGACTGCGTCTTGCGGAGGTGGCACTCGCGGCTGGCCAGGCCACCCTCCATGATCAGGCTCCCCATCACGCTCGCCTCGATCTTCTCAAGGTCGTCCGTCTCAGCACGAAGCTTGGCCTGCAGGAGGCCGATGTACGTCTCATACCGAGTCTTCTGCTCAGAGAGGGAGAGATGGAGCAGAGATAAATGTTTGATTTAATATGGAAAGACCAAAAGAAAATTAAATAAACGTCAAAACACGGAGACCAGTGACTCTTTTGGGGTTTTGCTCAATATTTGAATTGCTATAATAGTGGTAAAAAAAAAAAGACTGAATAAACATATGAATACAATAGCACATATATGTGGAGAAAACATCAGACAATGTGCCTCTGTCCTGGTTCTGAGTCCCTTGGCTGCTTTCTGGATAGAAAATAAAAACAATGAAAAGAGCCTGTACCTCATACGTCAGGTAGTGCTCTTTAAGCCTGTGCTCCTCCCACTCCCGGCTTTTGGGGTCAACTGAGGGTGTGTTTTTCCGGTGCTCCTCCAGCTCCAGGCTCATCTGCTTCATCTTGTTCTCGTGACTCAGCAGCTGCTCGTCCTGCACCAATCGAACAGACGCACAGACAAACAAATAAAAACAGGAACCCCCAAAACAGACACAAATGTTTGTATGCAGACACAAATAGAATATGTTATATTGTCCAACTCTGTGCAGAGTTTTTTGTAAGTATTGTGCATGCTGCAGCGATATACCAGGGAAATATACAATGAATAATAAATAATATATATAATCTAGAAAATATATCACCTGTGGCTATTGATTGTAGTATTGACAACAGTATATTTTATATCTAGAGAGCAGTGGTTAATAAACCAACAGAGTATGACAACTGCTTCTGTTCTGGTGTGTGAGTGTGTGTGTGTGTGTGTGTGTGTGTGTGTGTGTGTGTTTGTGTGTGTGTGTGTGTGTACCTGGTTGAGTCGGGTGGATGAAGAAGGCAGGATTGGTCGGCAGAATTTCTTCATGGAGCCGATTGCAGCGGGGAAGGCTGGGGCTGAGAACAGCGCCGCCACCAGGTTTATCCGGAAGATCCAGGACATCATCTCCTCCTCACTCCTGGATGGAGAAGGGGGGGGGGAGAGGAGCATGAGAAGGTGATAAATGGTGAGTGAGGAAGTGAGACTAGAAAATGAAACTCTGCTTTCTCTTTAGTTGTACATTTTCAGCAAAACATCTGGAGGATTCAAATAGATGAAGACAACTAAAGCAATGTTCCAATGTTGCAATTTTCCAATTTACAATCATAAAATGTAACCATATTATCTCTACGTCGTCTCTATGAATTACCATGTTGACATTAGGTGGGTTTCCATCTGTTTTTATATACCTTTTCAATTTGAGCATAAAATTATACAGTGAAACATACTAGAAATCACAAAACATCACAAAACTTGGTGTTTCTATGTAAGGAAAAGGTAACGAATGCGTAATGGAAACAGATTGTTTATGACATTAAAACATCCACTGAAGAGTCGAAAAATATTTATTTCATTTCCCCTATGATTGTCACTTTGAGCTCATCCTGTTCTTCTGCAATGATTATGGCTAACTGGAGAATTTGCATCCCTTTCTGTTTATCTATACAAACTGATAGTTGCTATAAAGAAACACACAGTTATTGCAATTTCTTTTGCAGGGGATTTTTTATTATAAATACTGTTCATATTTACATTTGGATGGTACATTTCTTATTGTGTTCCTAAATTCAAAATATAATCCCTATTGTTAAAAAGCTACAGGTTTTATTCCTAAAATTGGAACTTGCAAGTTAGTTTATGTCGAAATGACACACAAAGCCCTTTCTAGATTTGGTCTTTGAACCAAGCCAATACATTTCTATCACCAGAAAGACAAATGTATCCAGTTTAAACAAGATAAATTCCTCAGTTTAAATAGTTTGTTATGTGATGGATTGAGCTACTCACGGGGCCTGCAGCAGATACACTCTCCAGTCTGACGTTTTTAGCTTCAGTACGTTGGCTCTCTTGCTGTAGTCAGTGGCACGAGTGGCTAACGAGTGATGGATTCGCACTGCGTTCTTCAGGTCCACCTCTGATATGTCAGCGTCTGGTTTGTACTCATCCTAGCAGGACAAGATAAACCGGGGTCAAAGGTGTTATGTTTCATTCATAACATCATGGCTGGCACATGAGAGCATAAACAGGCCTGAGACCTCAAGAAGAGCAGCTGTGAAGAGTGTATATTAAAGCAAACACTTCTTTAAACACAAATCCATAGTAAAATATAGGGAAAACAGTGTTACGTTTTTTCATTTATTTCTGGTTGAATGTTTCTCGAGAACATGTGGACAGTGAAGACTTCCTACCAGCAGGGGGAGACAAACACACACTGTAGCAGCCATGCCTCATTTCCTCTCTTAACACTCTCTGTATCAGACACACACACACACACACACACACAGCAGCTAGAGGCTCCACCACCGCAGTGACAGCGGTGGAGGAGGTGTGTTTCTATGGCAACGGAGCAGAGGACGTACCTTCTGGAGATACAGGATCATCCCTTTCAGAACCGCGTAGAACTTCTTCCAACCGCGGCGACCCCTCGGGGCTGGGGGGGGCGGACAAGGTGATCAAAAAAACTCTTCGGTTAAATAACTTTTGTATTACCTTTATTGAGCAGTTGAAAAGTCAACCTTGTGTGTGTGTGTGTGTGTGTGTGTGCGTTTCTATAGATGAACTCACTGCGTTTGCCATCCATGTCAGCGTGGCTCTTGCGGGTCAGCACTCCGTGTTTGTAGGTGACGGCGTTCAAGAAAATGGGGATTGCAATGAAAGGGTTATTGCCGTCCGTTACCCTGGTAACACGTTTGCACCCGCCCTCGCACTGCTCCTCCACCAGCTCCGACAGGCTCTTCCTCAGCTCTTCCTTCTCGCTGCAGATTCACAAACACTCATTCAGATAAACCTAAGTAGCGCATATTCAAAGGTGCTTACTGCTGAAAACTTGCAAAGGCCAAAGACTTTTCCTGTCGATAAACAAAATGCTATACTCACACTGCCCACTCAAGCTTCTCATTCTTGATTGAGTTATATAAAACCTGTGGAGACGAAGCCATAATTAATTGTTAATTTGAATATGTAGAGACAAACAAAGGGGGAAGGTGACCGATTTAGCTTCAGTCGTGTTCTCTCAGGATGTGATCGGTACCTTTAATAAGTCTTTGGGAAAGTCTTTGCCGTTGTTGAGGCCGTCTAGGTTACTGATAAACTGTTGGCAGGACATCTTCTTCCCAATGTTCTGAGGTAAGGAGAAACCAACAGACACAAACAATCAAGACAATCACTTATGGTAAATGGTCAGTATTTATAGAAAGCTTTTCTAGTCTTGACGACCACTCAAAGCTCTTTACAGTGCAGTTTTGCCATTCATCCATAATATCCCACATTCACAAAGTGCATCTAGGTATAGCACTTTCTCTATCATACAAAACCCACACACTGCAGGCAGAGCCACCAGAGGCCATTTGGGGGTCAGTATCTTGCCCAAGGCCAATTTGGCATGTGTATGAGACTGAGATTGAACCCCCAAACTTCTGGTTTGTGGAGGCTTAGGACATTTCAACATAAAGAATCAATTTAATTTTTGCCTTGAACTTTTTGAGTGCATATACAGCA
Source organism: Pleuronectes platessa (assembly GCF_947347685.1). NCBI lineage: Eukaryota > Metazoa > Chordata > Actinopteri > Pleuronectiformes > Pleuronectidae > Pleuronectes > Pleuronectes platessa. The sequence continues at coordinate 9,389,088 of NC_070633.1, forward strand.
AAATTTAAAATGTTTTTGCTTGGCACAATATTCACAGACGTTGACAAATTCCAGCACCTGATGATTTCAGCCCTTATAGCTGCAGTGACCTGGATGCAGTTTTGCAACCATCCACTGAATGGCGCTCACATGCTGCGGGAGGTCTAATAGAAGTGGTGTTGGGTGAGGTTGGGCCTCAGTTTGAGCTTTGTAAATCTCAGATTTCCACACCTTTCTTTGTGTTTTAGCCTCTACTTATGATGCATCTAATTATAAGGCATCATTAGAGGGGCTGTATTACTGCGTCTTTCTGCATGAAGCAGCTCTTTAACCTTAATAAACAACAGATGTGGAACTGAAACTGATTTAATTCACCCCTCATAGAAAAACCTTTATTTGGTTTGTGGCCTTATTATTCACATTTTCTTCTGATGAGGCCACGTTACAGCCCTTTTCTAGTAAAATTACAAAACACCCAAAATATTTCAGTTTATAACCACAAACATGTAACAGCTTTATTTTATCTGGATGAACTACTCAGTTAAATTAATTTATGTAAAGGCTGCAGGGCAGTATACTCTTAATATATATATCAATTACTCATGTTATAAAATGAGGATTTCTATAACCCATAGGAGATTCTTGACTACTGCATTAGTGTCTGTAAACCATTCCTTAAATAAGCTGCTGATCAATAAATCATAGGAGACGTGTGAGAGAGGGATACGTTGGTCCACTCTATTGAGGATTCTCCTCGCTTTCTTTGCTGTAGCTAGCGTTAGCTGTAAGTGGGTAAAGCTTTATACATATTGCAGCTGATGGTTTTATCTTATATTTCCAAACTGTTGATTTTGCAAAATGCATCTGAATCTGGTCGTACTACCATGTTTCATTGTGGCTCCTGCTCTATCAACATGTCTGCTGCTTTAGAACACACACTTCAGTGATAAGGTCAAGCATGACAACTATGACTCGTCAACTGCTTGCGCCCCCTGCAGCCGATTCGTTGTTGGCTGCTTCATTACTGCACCGTGCTAAATCCACAGATGAACAACTAGCCTACAATGAAGCACTTGGTCGACTAGTGGTTTGATAGTTGACTACTTGAGTAATCTGTGAAACCCCAAAAACCTTATATCATGAAATTAGTGTTTTTTATTATTAGTAGTAGTATAATTATAATAATAATTTATAATGTGGGAACCAATACTGCAATTTATTTTTACATCGTCAAACTCAACAACTGAACATTAAAAATATTTATACACCCAAATGATTCTTTGTCACTGAATAACAATGATTGTAAGGGTATTCTTCATTTAAAGGTATGACTTAAATGGTGTTGGACAAACAGATGTTAGGACTCTAGGTATACTTACCACCTGCAGGGGCAGACAGAGACCAGGGACCAGAATTGGTTAGCAGGGGGAAGGGTTTGAAAAGGAGGGAAGGGAAATTGAAAAGAGAGACAGGATATTAGTTAGAGGAGGGACATTCTCTAGAAGTACTACAGGGCGGGAGGGTCAAGGAAAAGCCAGAGAGCAGGACCAATGATAATGTGGAGTGTTGTGTTGCCCAGACCACAGTGCTCCAGTTTAAAACTGAACAGATGAGACTATTTGAGGAGAGAGGAGACAGAAACAGGTCAGAAAGTAGGCCGCAGAAGAAAGAGGGATAGAGAGTGACAGAGGAAAGGGTAGACAGAGAGAGCGGGAAAGGACATGGATGAGTGGAATGAAGTTGTGAATGGAGTAATGCCGACTCTTACAATCAACTCTCTTAATGTGTTGTTTTATGTGCAGATTAGAAAACAAGGAGACCTGCTGAATTAAAAAGATAAAGAAGTTGAGTACGTACATGTCCATGTAGGTCAGTGTTAAGCAGCATGAGAGCACAGGTTAATGTGTGGGCTCCATCTGCAGAGGGAAATGGTCGAGGTCCGTTAAATGTCATACTGCACACAGGCACACACAAACACACAAACGCGGAAATGCAATGCCACGCATTCCTTCATGATGAATGCAGAGACAAAACACATCTGCAGAGCTGCATTGAACATCAGTGTTTTCATTTAAATACATTAACATGTTTAAGACCCACATGCTCGATTCAATATATGGAAAAAATGAATCATAATAACAGTTTCTAAATAGGCTTACAATAAAAAAAGGTGTAATAATCAGAACTTGAGCATTAACGGAGCATAGTTTTGGGAAATACATCAAAATTGTGCAACAAATTGTGACGGTATTGTAAAAGTAAAAGGGTTTTATAAATATCCTGATCATATGAGTTGCAAACTTATTTGTATATTCAGACTCATTAAATTTATTATATCTGTAATGAGGCTTTTCAGTCTTCATTTTGTAATATTACAACTATCAAGGCCTCCAGGATCAAATGTCAAAGCTAAGTAAATGTAAACACACATTACAACAGTTTATAATAATTTGAATGTATTTTAATCCTATTACTCCACTGATGCACATAAATACAGGTCCAGCATCTCACGCTCATGGCCGCAGTACACAGTACTACTGCTGAATAGAAGTACTAGTGGAAAAACTGGACATGAAGTTCATAAAAGTTGCTAAAATAGTCAGTTGGGGCATTTTTATTATTTAAGGTTAATGTGTCATCATCATCGCTGCTCTGACCTTCTGAGGAGGATGTGTGTGGGTTGCAGAGGCAGAAGCGTCTGGAGAAGTGGACCAGGACCCTCTCTCTCTCCTGGGTCTCTCCCATCAGTGGAAAGGCCTTCAAGAAGTTTCTGTCACATAAAAAACAACACAAGGTCAAATGTTTCCCAGATATGCATCTCATACATGACTTTATCAATGTAAATGAGATCTGTTGAGAATTGATCTAACAGTTTTGTTATAGACATTAAGAAATATTGTACTCAGAGAAAAATAGCAACAGTTGCTGTAGTTTACTGCTATAAGGTGATTGAATAATTTGTCTTTTTGTCTCAAATCCCATTGCACGTCTGTAATCCATCACTATATCTTCTGTTACACACGTCATTCCATGCAAATAATACATTTGGGCATTTGAATGTTTGGTTGGATAAAAAGAATTGAACACATCCTTTTGGACAAGTTAGTTTTTTTATTTACTAGACTGAACATTCATCAACAATACATCTTAAATGACGCAAAAACTGACATCCGCAGTTTTATAATTAATTTGAGGAAATAAATGTAATGATTAAAGAAATTCGCAGAGAACTAAAGTCATAAACTGTGAAAGAAAAACTCTAACTTGCTTTAATGTGCATTATTAAAAAGGTTTTACAGTAGGCCTGTCACTACAACAAATTTTGTTGGAAAATATTATGTCCCAGAAACTATTGCATTTTTTTATTGTTAAATGTTATCATTTGTAAACCATTTTCTACCACTGATATAATAATATTACAGCATAATCATGCAAGTTCATCGTTTGAAAGAACAAATAACTTAATTATAAAGAATATTCAGTCTACCATTTGAATGAGAATTAAAAATATTAAAATATCCTGAATAAATTTTAAAATGAACCACACATAAACAAAACAGTAAATAAAATTGACTCCTTGGCTCTATGTTACCTTCTCAGTGAACAAAATTGGATGATTATGATTTACATGAGCTTTGACTTGTGTTAGGTTGTTATTCAGGTCCTATTAACGTGTAATTACTGTTGGTGTTTATTGTTTATGTGTGAAGTGAGCAGGAGAGTGGAGCGAGGACACTCAGTCAAAGACTCTGACATGGCACAAACCAACCCGCTGCGTCTGCTCTCATACCGAAGCAGTGGCACAATTCGTTTGGTATAAGCTGTCTGTCGTGGAAACTCTGTATTCACAGTTTTTGTCACCACTGTTTGCCCTCGTTCACCGCCTCTTCTCCCTCATCCCTGCGTCACTGTTCGTGTGTGAGTGAGAGGGGGCGGGGCCAGCCTTTGTGTGTGAGTGTAAACGTCGCAGAGGAGATGAGGAAGCGACACCGACTCGATCAAATACAGAGACACCCCAGCTAAATGTTTGGCTCACGTTGCGACAAAGGACATTTTTTTGTTGCATTTCTATCTACAATATTACAAATTATACACACACACACATAGCTGACCCTCTCACGATGTTTACCTCCCACCCACGCTTTTCTGTTCTGTCCCTTATTTCTTCAGAAACCTCACAATTAACCATTCATTGCGATAAATGGCACAATGTCTTTACCTCAGGGCTCGATCCAGAGACAGGCCAGAGAGATCGAAGAAACTCAGGTACTCTGAAGCCACCAATTGGCTGAAGTCATTACTGCAAGGGGAGAGAGAGACAGAGACACAGAGGGAAAGAGAGCGAGAGAGAGAGAGAGAGAGAGAGAGAGAGAGAGAGAGAGAGAGAGAGAGAGAGAGAGAGAGAGAGAGAGAGAGAGAGACAGAGAGAGAGAGAATCAGCACATCAACGTGGCAGTGACAAGGGATGATAGTGTTGTATAAATGTTTTTTCACAAGGCTTTAAAGATTAAGCATATTCTCTTCACGTGTTTCTATCATTTTACATCTTTGCGTCTCATATATATTGAACAGCTAAGTAAAAATGTTCTCCAGTTTCTGGTGAATTCTCCGTCTATTAGCAGACAATGTGCTCTCGTGTTTCTGTTTGTGTGTGTTAGTGCATGCTCACTTCTTGCCCAGGTGTCTGGCCACGTCACAGCGTTTGAAGCCCTCGAGGTGATAGAGGCGCTTGGCAAGCCTCTTGGCGGCCTCATAGTCGGCTCGGCAGCCATTGGCCAGAGTGTCGGTGCTGCCGCGCTCCAAATGCTCCAGACTGCCCAAATTACACTCCTCCGAGTCAGACAGGCCGTCTGTGAGGCTGGCATCACTGGAGGAGGGGGACGGACAGACAAACAGACATACACAAACACACACAAACAAGCAAGGTGCCCAGGTTAATGAATAGAGCACATTGAATTAAGAATAGGAAACTGAACTGCTGAGAGTGGAACTCAATAACATAAAGACATACACACGAACAAAAGTAGAATGAGCTTTAAATCACTTCTTTTGACACTGACCCACTTTCACTGTCACTTAATGTCCTGCTTTAATGCAGTGGAACTGATTATTATAATGCTGACACAGATTTAACCTTCTGCAATCTCACACTGTTAACTTCCAACATGATCTGAATTTAAGTACTGTGATATAAAAACGAATCGCTCCTTTCTTCTCTTCCATCCTCCTATTTCAGGCAAATGTCACGGAGAAGTTGAGGCCTAAGCTTTTCATTTTTTAGGTCCCAAGTAACGCTCTCTCTCTCTCTGTCTGGCTTCAACAACCCCTATACCCCTCCCTCCAAGCACATCACCCAACCTTTTACAGAACAAGTTAATTGTTTGTTTCCTGCTCATTGACTATAACTGGATGGCAATTGGTGTATCTGTGTGAGTAAGCAGCAGGGCGTTTCTATGAAAGACCGAACAATTCTAGCAGGATTAGTTAAGGTTGAAGAAAAGAGAAATTCTGTCTCCAGACAGTTGAGGACATGAGAGTGAGCCTCCAGCTCCCACTGCCAAGTAATGACTTGCACGGTCTGCATGAATAGACAGATGTTCTCGAACTATTTGTACTTTAAGATATACTGTCTAACTTTGACACTGCAACTGTTCTCAATATACGCAGCTATGTCTCAAAGTGAAATGCATTCAAAAACAACTAGTGATGATTATGTAAACAGCCTCTGTCCAGGTTATTTCCGGCTTCACTAGATTTCCAACAGCTGCCATAAATGTTGTTTTAAAGCACTTTCTAACATTAACAGAAAATATGTTTTGATTCCACTTGCTCTCTTACCTGAATAGAAACTTAAAATCACAGTCAGTAGAGTTCAATAGAGCCAAGGCCCAACATTCCCCTTAGAAACTGCATTTAAATTCACTGGGTCCAGATTGTTAATTGGATATGCACCACATTACATGCAACAATAAATAGCAGTCTCCTTAACACTCCTGATTTGAAAATGTTGAAAAAACATCCTATGTTTCAATGATAAAGAAAGTGAAACAGATTCCTAGATCTCATCCTGATCCAGATCCACAAGAAATGTTTCATGAGTTCTGCCCTGAGTCGTACTACATCCTTCCACCAAGTGTCATGGTAATCCATGCAGTAGACTTTGTGTAATCCTGCTGACTAATAAACAAACAAATGCTTCTTTTTTTTTTAGAATTAGGATCTTCATTAAGTTGTGAGACTAAAAGGATAACAAACTATTGAATCAGCAGTGGCGTACATGCTCTGACCATCGACTGTATATAAAGATACACAACGTGACGGCCTTAATTAGTTATTGAGGCCATATAAACTGACTGGCTGGTCAAGTGTTTGTATCGGCACAACCTCCCTACATCCTCCACTAACTACTGCAAAGACTCTGGCTCTAAATGCACGACATTGCAGGGTTCAAATCTGGGATAATTTGGTTTCATCTCTGAATAGTAACAGGAAGTGGAAATGCATCGTGTATCTATGGTTGTCCTTAAGTCTCTAGTATGGGTCAAGCCTCAAAAACTATAGATCCTACATTTCCCATAATGCAACCATATTTTATTAGATCCACCCTGATTAGAAAATGCTCACATAGTTCAAATCCTGCAGTCACACATGCTTTGTGTGATATATTTGAAATACAATGCCCCAACTGAGCCAAACCCTGACCAGTAACAACATGAGCAGGGTAATTTTCTCAAAACACAAAAATCTGAGTCACAGGAGGCCTTATACGGTACAACTAGATTTCACTGGCTGAGAAGTACTAATCTTCCTGTCACAACTAGTGAACTGGCCCTTTTTACATAGATACTCTAGAATAGCACTCATAAGAGCTCGTACCTCCACCAAGACCTAACAGTCCCCTTATATTCAATCAAGCAGCACCACATCCTTCCACCAAGTTTCCTTTCCAATAGTTTTGGGCAAATACAAATGGACAGGGGTGAAAACCTCCACGGCGGAGCTAATAAGGCCACTCCTGCAGTGTGGCACTACATGACACAGTCCGATGAACCATCTGATCAGAACGAGAGCTCACACTCTCCCATAACTGTTTAAGTGCCATCAACAGAACAGAGAAGATTGATGCAGAGTATTAGTTAGTTCCCTACTTATTTATTTATGACTTAGTAAGGAGGTTCGATGAAGACGGGTGAGCTGCTCTGCATCACGTTGTTTACTTCAGTAGGAAGTCAATTAGCATTTTTTATTTAGACCTTAAATCCTTATTGCAGAGGGTTTGTTTTTGATTACAAGGTTAAATGTTCTGGTACTTCTGTCCCTTCACTTTCTGTGAAGGGAGCAACGTTTTTTTGCCTCAATTGGTCACATCGTATTTTTACTATTAAAAAAAAACTTTGAATTTTATTTACACATTCGTGCCACTCAGCTGCTAAAGAAATATCATTTTAACAAACAGGGTAAAAAGAAATCTGAATTAAGATTAACTCAGCAAATATCCCCCCAAAAAGTGCCAATTTTTGTGTTATATTTCTGTAGAAAGCACATACTAATTCACTTCCATCAGTCTAAAAGCCATTTCCCCATTTGTCTTATTTGAGTGTGCATCTGTGTGTCTCTGTCAGCAATCCCACCGGATGATTCAGATGTTTTTTGCATAATTTGATCAGCCCAATTGCATTACCCTCGCAAATTCAATACATTACACGCTTCTGTTGCAAGGAGTTTGCTGGTTACCATGGATACAGCGGAAGCCAAGGTGCCCTGTGCTACAATTACAAAGAATCACAGTCGAGTACTCCGATGCTGCTATTCACAAACTGGTGTGACAAAGCAAAAAGCTGCAAATAAACAAAACACACAAAAAACAGTCAGTTGTCGTGGTCAGGAGTCAGGCCCCTCCCTTCACATGCTGAATGGCTGACTATGCACAACACCCTTAAAGCTGACCTCTTCAAAGGGCCCTGCTTCCCCTGCTCTAGGCAAGGTTACACTTCCCTGTCTTGGCTGATTCATTGGCTTCTCAGAATTACTCTTCATCTGGCCCCTGACCTTGGAGCAATTTGCCCTGGGACACCCCGTAATGTACTTCTGCCACCAACAACCCAGGTCCCAGGGTCAGGTGGACACATAAGCCCCTCAACTGTGACAAGGTGGGTCACGCAAACTCCTTCACCATATTGTGGCTGAGCACTGCTGCCAAGAATGACAACCAGACTGAAGTTAAGAGTCAAGGGAAAGCCGGTTGATTTGTGATTTGCAGCGTACCAGGGCTCATCCTCAGGGACAGGGTGGGGGGCCTGTGCTGTATATCCGGAAGGAGTAAACTCACTGCTTTTTGGTCGGGAGAAGGAGCCAGCTGAGGTGGTCTCGGGATCTGATTAAGATGCTTCCTGTACAGATCCCTCCAGAGGTCTTCTGGACACGTCCCTCAGAGAGGAGAACCCTGGGCAGTACCATAACATGCTCAATGGACTGCATATCCCACCTAATCTGGGTAAAAGACGCAGGATCCCCCTCGAGACCCAGACAAGCCTAGAAAAATTGATGGAAAGGAATATAGCCTGTACATGTTACACGAATGCCCGACACATGGATGCATAAATAAAACGAGTGAGTGGTGAACCGTCAAAACAATATCTGTCTGTGTGTCTGCAGTGAAATTGCTTTCACTTGTCTGACTGTATTAATTCACAAGACTTCGGAGAGGCCTCATAAATCATTCAGATCTCATATCAGTCACGAGGCTAAAACGATGCTGTGCTCCCCCGACGCTCCCCCACCCGTCTGGCAGAAACAGAATATACACACAAACATACACACACTATGAAACACAAACACAAAGTTCTAGTGAGAGAGACACAATATGAAGTGTCAGTTATCTAGAGAGAGCTTTTTGTGTCAAAACACTTAGCGTTGCTGATGGCCAAGTGGCACACAATATATCTATTTGTCCATCCAAAGTCGCAATTCTATATCCCCAGGCCACACGCTGCCGCCGCCACTGTGACCACTGTCTGTGTGCGCCAGTGTGTCAGAGATTGGCAGCATGATTGTGCAGGCCAGTGAGTCACGTGTTAATCTTTTTAGCTGTTCACCAACCACACCTACCAGGTGTGTCTTGCATGCAAGGTGTGTGTGTGTGTGTGTGTGTGTGTGTGTGTGTGTGTGTGTGTGTGTGTGTGTGTGTTTGTGAAGGGGAGGGTCTCATTGGCATTGGCTGCAAGCGTAATTAACAATTACGGGATTACCTGGATTATGAAACTCTGTTTGATGACAGATGTTTCTTTCATTTTCGTAAACACTGATTTGCAGTCAACAGAGTACAGTAGACATACTTTCGAAACACAAACATTCAGTGGAGGAACTTCATGTTTGTCAGTTTTTAAGTCGTGTTATCTGCTGCGGCCTGTACGTACAATCAAAACAAAAACACTGTTGCAACACTGGAATGTTAAATGTAAAAAAAGACAAATACAGTGACAAAATCTGACTCTGGCTTACATTCAACTAGTGTTCTGGTCATTGAACCAACTATATTGGTTAACTGATGGTCAACCAATCACATTACCAGCACATTTAGTTTTTTGCATCTTGTTTGGGGTCTTTTTTGTTTGAGAGCTGTTGACAGTGATGGTACATCAGGCAAGGCCAAACTGTATTTTATGGACATAATGTCTTCAAAACTGCTAGTTGCAGTTCAAAATATTTAAGATCCTTATAAAAAGTAGTAGTTTGTGAGCAACAAGGACATTTCTAGGTTGAGTATTGCTACAAATCCATAATAAAGCTGAAACAATAACTGACTACATACGTTCTTCAACAGTAAATGGATAAGACAATATTTAGTATATATACATACATACATAGTCTCAAAATCAAAGATTGTATTTATCTTTTTTTAAATCCTTTTCAGAATATAGTCATTGTAAGCACTGAATACAACATTAGTGCTCTTATTTGGTGAATTAAAAAACCCCTATAAAAGTAAATTACACAGAGGATTTAATAAACTTAATAAAACCTAATAAATAATAAAATGTTATATTTGTCATTTGAACTGTTGGTTGGACATAAACAGTTTTAAAACATCGCCTTGAGCTTTAAGAGCTTGTGATGGGTACTAGTCTTTATATTCTGACATTTCATGAACTCATCAATTACGTGAATGTTCATAGAATAGATTAATCACAAAAACAACTGAATAAGTGATACTCTAAATAATTGCTAGTTGCACCCCTAACCTCTGTATCACTTTGTAATACATGTAGTGCTTATGAATCCCATAACTCATTAGTACATGCAATACAATCCAATAAGTACAGATAAAGATATGATGAAATCAAGATAGGATGGAATGTCTTGCTGCTACTACTCTTTGTAGGATATTTTTATTAGATGCTTATATTTTATATTTTAATAAATAAATCTATCTCTTCCCATTCCTCTGTACCAAAGTATAGTGACAGTAAGATCTTTCTGATTCTGAAATCAGAAAGATCTTCTTTAAATCCTCAGCAGTGATTGACAAGAACTTTCTTTCTTTGTTTCTTTCTTTCTTATGGATACATCAAATGATATGTAAAATAAAACGATACTTTTAAGACTTCAAAGGTTAAAGTCTCTACGGAAATACTTTAGACGTACCATGTAGATTTTCCTCAGAGTAAAGTTAAAGCTGCCTCACTATTTCCTTTTTGCCACGCAGCATTACATTAATGTTCCCACCCATTGGAAGCGAAACCTACAGCTACCTCTGGTGTGAGGACGTGTAACACTCACAGGAGATTCAGCAGAAAGTCGAAGTGAACGTCATATTCCGCTTTCCACATGATCGTCTCTCAGGATCTTGGATCAGCGGTCGAATGCGCGCCACGGACCCAGCGCCTCATCCTCCAGCCGCCGTTAAAGACTGCATCGCTCCGGTCTGTTACTTCACCTCAGGCCCGGTCTGACGTCTACAGAGCGGAAATCAACTCATCGTGTAATCACAGCCAATAAACGATGGTGATGATCGATCGGAGTGTTGCGCTGATCCGCCGCAGCGTCACCAGGGCAGGAGCGTGGAGTTCTTTTCCTTGAAGTTTGTTGGCTGAGTGAGCGCTCCTCGCAGGAGAGGATGTCAGGGGCGGAGCGACTTTTTCCTGATGAATTAGTTCGTAGTGGTGGCTTCACAATGGCCCTGTGTGTCTCAGCCAACAGCACTTCCTCTGGGTTAAAGTGAGGGGCTGCGAGCAGACCAGGTCAATATCAACGGGACGTTTCCTGACGTTCCCTCAACAGGCTGCTTTCTCCAGCCATCCCTGCACAAGGCTATTTCTGTGCATCATTGAAATGTATTCATTCATCATGCCTCACGAGATTCAGACGTAGACCGTAGGTATATAAAGGTGGACGACTTGAGTGCTCCCTAAAAGTGAAGCCAAAGCCTTTTAACCGCCTCCTGGTGGCTGGCTGCAGTACAGGTCATAAATCCCACCTCCCCCACATTATGCCTGTTCTACAGCCAAACACGGGTGATTTAAACGTGGGTTAACTCGATAGAAAAAGGGACATTAAGGTTTATCTTTCTGTTTTGGTTCCTGGTGAGTCATGTTTGATGGCATGAACACACCGGGAACTGGTACTACACAAGTTGCAGCCTCAACACATAAACGTTTAAAAATAAATGAGAGCATTCACGTTTCATCACTGCCGATTGAATCCGGAGCTGATCAAAACCTGAGTCTACTGCAGAGTCCATTGGCACGGCCCCGATTGTATGCATTCCCATTGCAGACAAAAACCAGATGTCATTGGTGTGAGAGGGTTTTTTGACCAGTGGAAACGGGTCTTTAGCGGTTCACATTTAATCACTTAAATTCACTTTTCTCTACTGATGATATGATGGTAATGTTATTGTTAAACAGTGATAAGAGTGTAAGAATATGTAGACAGAGAGTGCAAAAGACAATATTATTGTATAAATTATATATAATATCAATATGGTTTATATTAACACATATCACATATGATGTGAAGTAAGTGTTCCAGTATATGGAGCGGAGTGTTGTACAGGGTACACCGATCAAGGAGACAGGTATATTTAGTGCAGTTCTGTGATGGTGGCTTTGTTTGTTTGGTTTTATTTAGTTATTTGATGCATTGAAAACAAGGTGAAATGTACTGATTGACAGCTAAGACTGACGGATTGTTCGAGTGCGTGTATCGTGTAAACTCTGGTACCAAGTGAGTTCGTATACGGGATATTTGGTTTGATTTCTGGAATGTGGGAGGAAGAGAAGACATGTTGTCCATCTTTATATACAGTCTGTGATATAGACCGGGTGAAGCTAACTTGCACTGTAAAAGACCAAACTACCTATTTTTAATGAAAAGTTAAAACTATGCTCCAACAGAAAAAGTGTGCATGCAGCTGGAGGGTCAAAAGTACAACAATTAGTCAGTGGTGGATGTAACTGAGGCAAAGGTTTCATTGGGATTTTCAGACCTCAATGAGGCATTCACTGCAACCTGATTAAAAGCCTGCAGATGATTAGGAGCATACAACAATGACTACATTTCCTTGACGGTAACAACACAGATCTTTAGTGATGAAATGAGACCTGAATTCTCTCCTGAATGCTGGTAACACATCAGTGTTTTTACCCCCATGACTCATGGATAACCTTCATCATTTGTACACGGTGGACAGCTGAATTTATAAACCTGTACTTGCACAGATGTGATCTTCTCATAGCAGCCAACAGAAGGGAAAAACTGATTCAGCCTCTGCAGTTACCCACAAGAGGACACACAAGACAGATGTTTTTTTTTGCATTCTATTAAAAGGAGTCCTTATTTTGTGCTTCCCTGTCAGTCAGGCATGCTTTCATGTTGCCAGAACTAGAATCAGAAAGTAGTTGAAGTGGTCATCCAGATGTGTCATCTGCAGGAACTAATAAAGTCAATACAAAACAAGTCACGGAAGACAACTCACAACAGCAACAATGATGTTCCTACACCTCCATAACAAACATATATAGTGTCATTAAAGCTTTGTGATGTAGCTGGTCATGCACCTCTTGTGTCAGTAAACTCACAAATTATGAACTGTTCTTTCAATGATTTTTTTATAATTGACAGACTGCCATCAGTGTGTCCATTTCCGTTCTTTTCAAGGTGCCACCATTCATAAAATCTCCCTTCCTCAGAACATCTGACTTCCTCAGAACATGTTCAGAGGTCAAACCTACTTTACGGTATTATTTAACCTTATATTACAACTATAATGTCTAATTAGGGGAGAGAATTTAAATTCAAAATACACGAGTGTAACTATTTTTGTTACATGTAGTTGTAATATTACAGTCAATACCACTACTGATGTTTAAAATCAATTCATTTAAGATAAATTACAGATTATACTGCAGACTTAAGGCTTGTCAAAGCTTTTTTAAATTTAGCCAGATACCACTAATCTTAAATATTCCAGTATATTTTGTTTCTTTCTCTTTCTTTCTCTCTGTCTTCTTATTGCACACACGCACCCACAAAAGGAACCCAAAACACCCACAAAGTGGCAGACAATAGACAATGGTGACCTCTTTCAGCCGAGTCAGACAAATTGGGTTCAGGTGTGGGACTGAAACACTGAACACAACAACAACATCTTGATCTGACAAAAATCTGATCTACAGATTCATACAGCTAAACCAGAAAAGCATTCAAAATGAAGTCAGATGCAAATGTTTTACAGTGCTGGCTCAACTTCCACTGAATGCATACAGGAAGTGCTGACAGACGGCTCAGACAAGTGAACCCTGTGGTCTGAGGAGCCTCATTCAGCCAAAACAGTCATTGGAATATTAAGACAGTGGGATGTGTCATGAAACATTCAGTCGAGCTATAAATACACAGGGATAAATCTGTCAGTGCTATAATTATTCGGTTGGTGATTGTCTGTCTGTGGTTAGGGGGAAAAATGATGTGTATGTATTACTACTTGTGATTCTGCATGTGTATTTGTGTGTGTGTGTGTGTGTGTGTGTTTGTGTGTGTGTGTGTGTGTGTGTGTGCGTGTGTGTGTGTGTGTGTGTGTGTGTGTGTGTGTGTGTGTGTGTGTGTGTGTGTGTGTGTGTGTGTGTGTATGTGAGTCATATCGCTGCCGGAGTGAGAGCCAGGAGAGGATAATCTGCGGGATGTTTCAGCACCGTTATAGAGCCACGCAAAGGGTTTTATTCCCACAGTGACATCCCGAAAGATGTGTTTGTGTGTGTGTGTGTGTGTGTGTGTGTGTGTGTGTGTGTGTGTCTGTGGTCTGTGCATGTCACAGAGACACAGAAAAAGAGAAAAATCCAGAGTGTTATGCACAGTTTAGTTTACGCATGCATAATGCTGGTCCATGTGTCCCCTTTTCTCTCTGTGTGTGATTGCGTTTCTGCACTCGACAGTGTATATGAAAGAGATTAGTGCACACGGCAGAGCTGCTTCTCTGATATGGAAACAACTGCGTTTGGCTTTTATCTGCTCTGCCTGGGCTTAGATCTGGCGGGCTCACAAGCCACGGGGAGGACCGTGCAATTCACTCACAGCACGTTTTCTAAACAAATACACATAGGGACACGTGCATACATGCAAATGTGCGGCCAGCAATACTGCACACATGCACATCAATAAGAAGATATGTATAATTTAATATTTTGATACTGTATGATATTCTTCCCATGCCATGACTTTTATTAGTTTGCGCTTTGATGTGTGAAAGAGGCGATTCAGTGTCAGTGTCCTTGTTGTTGAGCATTTCTCTGTGTGCGCTAGTTTGTGTTTCTGGATGCTACACTGCACTTTCCATTATCACATGCATTCAACTGGCTAGAACTGGCTGGCTATGTGTTATAGTAGTCTGCAAGATAGACAGACAGACCGATAGTATGATGGTCAGACAGTGTGTTTTCATGGCAGTGTTGGCAGCCTCTGTGGATTAAGGTTAAGCTTAAACGTCAGTGATGCTTCCACAGAAAGCCGGGACATAACTCATCTGAAGGAACTGACTGTTTGACTAACTAAGCTTACAGAGGTACTACCTGACTGAGCTGATAAACTATGTCCTGACTGAAACACGTCGGAACTAAAAAGCCAGTTTGTTGAATAAGATTCCTGAACTGCAGCATCATTGTCTGTTTGGAAATAAAACCTTCACCTCTTATTCCAATGTGTTAGATGGCATGTGGGCAGCATCTGCAATACTCGCCAGTGTTTTTCTTTTTATCCCTGTGGCCAGCCGCCTACTTTACATCCTTTATCCAGAGATTGTCAGAATAATCAGCAGACAGTGCATCTACAGGGGGAGGTTGGCTGAGGTAAGATTAGGTTTCGTCTCTCCACCCAGGGCATCATCAAAGCTCTGTCTGTTATGAAAGTTGAAGCCTGGATTTCGGAGAGTGTGCTTCCACTCGGGATGTAAGAACACATTAATGCAAATTCTGAAAGCCATCTGAATCAGTTTGAATATTTTGGATTTGATGAAAACCAGTAGTGTTTCTTTCTGTTTCCAAGAGTTGACAAAAAAATCTGTAAAGAAACATCACCTTGACTAGAGGGGGCACTCAGAGAGCGCATACCTCCGCCAAGCTCCAACATTCCCATTACAGAGCCTTATTTCAATTGACAAGATTCAGATTCATAAATATCAGTCCCCTGAACATGACTTCTTTCAACCAAAAGCCATTAATAATTATCTGAGGAAATAAATTCTAGATCACCCCTATCCAGATCTGCACCAATATTTTGTGAATTCTTCCCTGACCTATACTGCATTAAGTTTCATGGTAATCAGTCCAGTAGTTTTTATTTAATCTTGCGTACCAACAAACCAACAGACATACAGACTGACAGGGGTGAAAACATAACCTCCTTGGTGGAAGTAATAATTATAAGTGATGTATGACATGGAAACTGTCTCAGTTTAATTCATGTTAAGACGTTCACAAACTGATTGAGGAGTCACTAACAGAGCATTTGCAGTGTTTTCAGACGTATGTGCTGATCTAACTGCACCGTTCAACATGACAGTGCTTTCCTGAGAAGACACACTACTCTCTGTCTTGACAGTGGTGTCATTTTTGTCAAAAGTTACACTGTTATCATGTGGTCATCGTCAGAGCTGCAAACACAATATCTTTGTTCTTAGACTCTTATTTATCTGAACTGAATATCCAGCATTGGATCAAAGGAAGGCTTCAAACGCCATTTGGCTGTAAGGACGACAGTGTAGGTCCCCTAGTTTGTATCACACTAAAATAATTATTGCAAATGGATTTAAACACAAATCAGGAAGAATTGTGTCTAGTCGGTTTTCATCCAGTGCTGTCACCGGGTCTAAATTGGACTTCATCCTATAGTTCAGTTTGTGTCCAAATCTCTCTAAAATGTAAAAGAAAGGGCCCATGGAAGTGCGGTGTTGAATTTGGTTTAACTTGGACACGTAACTAAATTTCAATATTAAACTTTGAACAAACAGGAAGTAGCCACGGCTGGGCTTCATCAGCGTGTTCCCAACAATGGTGAAGGCAACTCATTCTCCGCTTTTGGGTTCCGGGTACTGAGTTGAGCAGCCAGTGTTAACTTGCCGTAGCTCAATAACTACAGGTCAGTTTTGCGATTTCAGAAAGTAAGCGGGAGCCAGCGTTACCAGAGGCCAAGCAAACAGCCCAGACCTAATAGACATGCGCTTATCGAGCAAAAACGAATGATGGTACAATTAGCATCAGCTGCACTTTGTGTTCATAGGTAATTAGCAATGTTAAATGCTAGGCTGAAATTGGTAAAAGTTGGTTGGAGGAAAATGGTAACAATCCAACCCAAAACTTCAATGGGAAATGTAATGTAAAATGTAAAATTGCTTGAGTGAAGCAATGGCAGAAAAACATAGGTGACGAATGGAGAAAATCAAATCTGAACATTCATTTAAATGACAGACAAACAAACTGATTGATTGATCCATAAACAAACTAGATGTCCGCAAAGATCACTGACTGACTGACCTGCCATTTTGAATCCATCGCCCTGCAGCTGCTCTGCCCTGCAGGACAAATAACTAGTTGTCCATGATGCAGAGGTGCCAAAATGTCTAAGAGTGCCATTTCTGCGGTTACCCGCAGGCGAGAGAGAGAGGTAAAGGAGTGAGAGATAAGAAACAGTGGCAGCAGCGGGACAGGGGAGCAGGGGAAATGGAATGAAGGAGGGGGAAGGTGAGGGGGATGACGGGAGATGAGATGGAGTGAGATAAGACAGATAAAGAGGAGAAATGAATAGAGGCAGGAGGTGAGATGGAGCAAACAAAGAGATGGAGAGGCCGAGAGGGAAGGAGAGAAAGAGAGATGGAACACAAGGAAATGCATCTATACACTCAAATGGATGATGGTAGTAGATATTTAGCTGAAAAACAGCACAGCAGGCAGCTTTTTATATCTTTTATAAGTAATAATTGTTGCTTTGAAACACCTGTTCACCTTATTGACGTGAACCCCAACCGCTTTTAAGGTGTGAATTATAAAATAGAATTTACAACCTGTCTATTCCCAATTAGCTGAAGCTACATGCATACTACTTCATTTTCGTTGGAAGCCTGAGCTCTTAAAAATCTGTAAAAGAAGTAAAAAGCTAATGCAGTGTTGTTCTCATTCTAATAAAAAGAGGTTAAATTGAAGCTTGATAAGCATGAAAACATTTTTTTTTTTAAGTACACTGTGATTTGTACTAATGCTTGTTACTTTTCCCTTTTCCATGTCGTAAAAACCTAAATGGATTAAATTGGATACTTTAGAAAGTACAGCTGTCCCTTTAAGACGGACTAGCAGATGTATCCACTCTAGACTTAAGTGCTCAAATGTCTGGCAAGCTGGCTAGTATAGAGTAATAATCGCTCACTTACACACACACACACACATTGACTCTAAGACCCTGCTGGGCGGAGGAAAGCTGAAGACGATGATGTCATGACATAAACAATAGCTCATTCAGCTTGGCACTGGCGGTCAGGAAGCAAGACCGTGCTTAAGGGACAACATCTGTAGCCTGGGGTGGGGGGTAGAGAGAAAAAGAGAGAGGGAAGAGAAGGGGAGCCGACGTCCAAAACCCTGAAGTCCCCTCATAGCTCCAACTGTGCTGTGGAAGCACCAGGGATCTTATTTATCTGAGCAGATCGTTTCGGAGGTCTGTGCATCTATTTGACATTCCAGTAGTTTTGTAGCTGTAGAAACTGTGCGGGGGGGGCAGTGCTGGGGAACAAGGCAAAGGGATGTATTTCAAACTACATGGCTTTTCCCATATGGCCCCCGCTACCAATTTCATCTGTGGTGGCTCTGCGCTGTCTTCTTCAAACCCTCTTTAGTGCAATTAAGATAATTAAATGTATAAAAAAAGGACTGTCAGCTGTTGTTGTACTCCCACAATTCCTCAGGGTGTAAGCAAAGATGGATAGAGTGGATTAGATATCCCAGTGTCGTAAAATCTCACCGTTATAAATATCAGCTGGCTATCAGAGACAAAGTGAGCGACACTCTTGCTGAGATGATTCATTACGCTGACGGGCACGCTGCATCTTATTTCCATACAACTGTATGCATTATAAATGTTAGTTCCCTCGTGAAACCACCACACTAGTCCAACACATTCTGTTTCCAGTCACAGGAGGACCATGTTCAAGCATAAACCTTGTGTAATTTAGCAGCACTGGGCTTATCTCTCACAATTGTGCGAGTTTGCTTTGAGCAAAATCGTTGAATAAAGCGAATACCCCTGTGACAATGTGCAGGGCTGCTTCATGAGCCCGCTGCTGCGCGAGGGCTTTATCAGGCTCAACGCTGTTCCATCATCAATGCAACGGTCGACCTTAAACAGGCCCACTGACTTCAAATTGAAATGTAAAGCGCTCTCCTGTCTGCTTGCTGCTGTTACAGTCTGTTGTGGCAGTGCAGCATTAATGCTGGAGTGCACAGACTTATCCTTCCATGCACTTAAACTGTTTCTTCTTGCGGCTGCTCCTGAGTAACATGAGCTGAGATTTTTTTTTTTTACCCTTTCCTTTGGAATGGCAAACATTACTCTGACCTCTGAGTTTGCACATATGGACAATCAACTTCAATTTGAACAGCAAGACCTCTTCCTTAACACCCCCACAGCTAACCACCCTGCCCCCTCTCTCTCAGGGCTCACAGCTGGCCTCACACCACCTGCTGGTTAAGCCAAGGGCACATCATCTTATAGGACTTCACGTGCAGCAGGACACATGCTGAAATCTGCCATTAGTGATGGGGTAGTTAAATTTACATTAACCTTCGTTCAAGATTCAAAGGAGAGATATGTAGTAAATTCTCCTAAAAGTCCAGTTCAGATGTGTTTCAGACATGGAGCTTGAAGCACAGTGGGGATGCTGTGAGGTGAACAACACAGGCAAATTAATTAATATCCCAGTTGCTGTGCTTCTGACATCAACATTTTGCTCTAAGAGTGAAACATTATCAATACAACTGGTTTACATTAAGTGCTTTGGAAGACATAAAGAAACTGATTAATAGTTTTGAATGAGTAATCTGTATTTCTAATTTGAAAAGAAGAGGAGAAAAGAGAAGTCTTAAAAGAATCCCAGGGTTCAATAACAATACAATGATTGATTTCAATATATTGCCCAAACCTCATATAACCATATAACTTAGATTCCATTCATAAGCATTGACTAATATAAGGCAAACCCAAACTCTTGCTATTTGCATCACAACACAAGTAAGAGCAATCCACGTGGTTTTGATCCCCTCAGGTCCTAGTTGAGAAATGTAATTGGTATTACGTAGACCAAGGATTTGACCATTTTCTTACTTTGGTGACTACTTGGGCTGACATCAAATAAGACTCTGTGAGACACCTATGCACACTGATAACATCGCCTCTACCTTCCACTGAATCCAACCTGGTAAGGAGGATTATCTAATTGATTTAAAAACTCACCTTTTGCTTAAGGACACTGGACGCTGTAAAAACATTCAAATATCTAAACATACCAAAAATTGGCTTCCTCCTTACCTGAGAGAATTGATCATGGCTCCACAACCCTCAATGGCTCCCTGGGAATCTGCATGGTATCCATTAGGTATAGCCCAGCGTCCAGGCTGGCTCAGCACAAACTCTGATCTGCTCCCTGTTATGGTGGTCCTCAGTGGGCTTCCTCCTGCTGCCAAAGCTCCACCTCCACGGACAGTGGTCTCTCCAGCACCTGGGGCATCTGGTCCAGCCTCAGCCCCTTCTTGCTCCTGAACGGTTTCAAGCTCCAGCTCCAAAGGTTCAGGGCCCTGTAACAGCGCCCTCTGTTGGATGAGCGGTGTCAGTGGCGCCTCGAAGCTGACACAGCTGTCTGTCTCGTCTGTGAGTGACAGCACATCCAGAGAGTCCAGACTGCTGTAGCAGGTTCCCCCCCTCAGCAGGGCGGACTCCACGATGCGCTCGAACGTGGAGCTGAAGCCATCTTTGTTGTCCACCCTACCTTTCTCCCTCTCCTCCTCACACTCCCTGTCCTCTTCCTCCTCGTCTTGCTCCTGAACGTCAACCTGCTCAACAATCTGCTCGAATGCCGAGCTGAAACTGTCCTGGGTTCCTCTTCCATCTCCCTCTGTCTGGACCTCTTCCTCCTCTTCCTCCACTTCTGTACCAGCTTGTTCTACATTCATCTCAAAGTTAGAGCTGAAAGCATCCAAGTTTGTATGAGTCCCTGCTTCCTCTCCTCCTTCCTCCTCACCAGCTTCATCTTCGTCTTCATTCCCACCTATGCCGTTTGCAAGTCTGTATCAACAAGAGGGATAGAAGCATGGGGGATTATATTTAGCTTATGAGTTAAACATATGGCAGTGTCTTTATTGAGATTGGTTCTCATGTAAAGAAGATATTCAATTCTGAAATTATTTTTTATTCAGGAGAATGCACAATGGGCAAATATTTCAGCTTGAATAGCCACACTGACACCTGAAGCAAGATGAGAGATGAAGAAGCACAGTCCAATTTGTCTATCTTTGTATGGCTGCAAAGCTCATGTGCCCTCCGCTGTTTCATACCTTTCATTTAAGAGACTGTGAATCTATTGTAAAGCTTCAGTGTGTTTGCTGCTGACGTTACATTATTTTACGCTATCTTATCCTTTTTATGTAAAATATTCTGTGCTATGTTATACTATGTTCTTATGCTATTTCATGCTATGCTCTGCTATTTCATGTAATTCAGCAAAGCACAAGTCAACAGACATGTTTTTCTGCCACAGCTGCAATTTTCAACTCCCCTCTCCCCACACATATGCTCGCACACACAAACACCCACACATGCTCACACAAACACCCACACATGCTCACACAAACACACACACACACACTGCTACTTTAAAGCGGTTAGAAAATTGGTGACTGGATCTTCCAGCTTAAAAAAATTAGCATTTTTGCTCTGTTTGTTTTCTTTTCAGTATAGGCTTTTTTTCCATTTAGTTATTACACTAATGATGTACTACAAAACCACACTCAGGAAATACTATTCCATTGAAAATATTCAGTTTGTAAAAGTGGCATGTATTGAGACGTCAGTGGAAAACATAAACACAGTCTTCACAACCACAAAAGACTTGGGTTACTATATCATGTAATCTGTAAGAAAACAAGGTGTGGATATGTGGGTTTATCTTTCGGTTTTTGGGATAAAAGCTAATGAATCGTAGATTTAACAGCTCATTTGTAAATAACTAAGGGGTAAGACAGTTTCATAATTTTAGATCACACTTTAACATAAAGTCACAAAGAGATATAGGCACAAGATTCCCATGCCCTGACAGCAGTACAGAATATATGTGGAGAGAGTGCGACAGTAAAGAAGATTTAGTGAACTGACCGCCCAGCTTGTTGAGGGTGTGTTGCCTCCTCTGTCGACAGTTGCATCTCTTCATTATCTTTCCCCTCCTCTTCCTCTTTCATCTCTTCCACCTCATGTGCTGCTGCCTCTTCCCTTGTTGAGATTGCCTCAGAATTTCTGCATCCATCCACTCTTGTGCCTTCCCTCTCTCCCTCCACCCCTCCATCTGTCTGCTGATCTTCACCTCCACTGCTATCTAACCTCCCCTCTTTCAACTCCCCCTCCTCTGCTTCTGCTCTCCCCTCTCCTTCCCCATGTGTCTCCCCCTGTGCCTCCTCATCCCCTTCTCTGATCTCCTCTTGTTGTTTCCCCTCCTCGGCCCCCGGCTTGTCCTGCTCAGTCAGGTTGGGGGTCTCTGTGGGTGAGTCGGTGGTGGTGGTTGCACTGGCCTCTGCTGGGTTCTCTGATGGGGTGGGAGAGGGCAGAGCCTGCCCCTCCTGGGTCATGGTGCTCTCTACTGAGGGGGGAGCACCCGTCCACTCAGGCCCGAGATGAGGGCCAGATTTTAAGATGAGCACCTGGAGAGGACTCTCTGCAGGGTAAGAAAGGAGAGAAGAAAATCAGCATGAAATGAAGATAAAGCACCAAGTTAAACTCAAGAGGAGGTGTTACAGTTGAGAACATTGACTATAGTAGATACTGATTTAGCCTTTTGATTACTACTTGTCTTAGTTACCAGTCACAGAGGTCACCTTGAACAAACAGCTGTGTGTGCAATGCAGTGTGTTTCTATGCATGCATGTGTGTGTTACACACAGAGAGATGCACATGGCTGGAACTATATGTCCTCTGCACCAGATGATCCCAAACACCTCTGAAAGGAGGGCAGGAAAGGGTAGCTAAAGCAGAAAGGAGCAGAGACACACATACAGGCAGCCATAGAGAGAGACTGGTTTAATAAAGCCCCACCGATTCCTGTCAGAATGATCCTGCCAGCTCATCCACTATCTGTCTGAATGAAGATTTCACAGCTGAATAACCAACTATGTTTCCAGCTCTGCTCTGGTTGTGCTTTGGGTAAATGCAACATAGTACCGTGACATTTGAACATGTGTCCTAATGGTTTACTGCGATTTTCACTTGCACTTTTGGACAAGAAATCATGGCAGCAGGTCTTCTTCTATCGTCTTCTATCCTCACTGAGGCTCAAGGACAAATGCTAATGAGAAGCTCTCCATTACTGTTCTGCAGAGCTAGATATGTGAATTAATGCTGGCGTTTGATATAATATTATCTTCTCTGGAAAAAGACAAGATACAAAGTGCAACAGATTCAGTGTGTATGTGCAAAATGATTTTAGGTGTAGTCGTTGAAGGGAAAATTGCCAACAATTTTGATGAATGATGGAATAATGGTTCTCAAGCAAAACAAATATTGATTGGTTCCAGCATTTTATGGATGATGGATGTATTCCCATTCAGATTTACCTTTAGCCTCAGTGTACCCTCAAGTATCATTGATTACAAGCCCAAAATACTTGATGACGCTAAGGTGCACAACTAACGTTATGTACCTAACATCTGCTGGTGGCCACTAACACCTTCTAATGGTGCGTAGGGGAGAGCGGGGTAATGTGGGACATTTTTTACATTTGCTCCCTTCTAGGCGAGCTAAAATGATATATCAGTCAAATTTACACATTTCCAATTAATTCAGGATGTTTTCTAGCAATGGAAATGATCAGAATGTCTTCAGGACAAAGGGCAGTGAAAATATGATTGTTTAAAAAAAAGTGGTCTTGTGTCCCACTTTACCCCAGCTACGGGGTAAAGTGGTCCACTTACTTTTTCCACTTTAAAACTACCATAACAACACATGTGGTAATAGTTAAAATCCCGACAGCTAGATTGACAACCACACATTCCAAAACTAATATCGGACTAGCAACAGAAACATGGGGATTGGTCGATTAAGCCCATTTATGATTATTATGATTCATGTGATCTCTTGCACACCCTAGCTTACCTGCACAGGGACAGGGATATTGTTTTTCTCTGCGTATTAAAATGCCAGTTCACGGCACTTAACTGGAGCAAGGCCATGGAACTGGTCAGCTAGTTGTTTCAAGTGTTTGGCAAGCTCCTCCTCCATCTCATCTGTGAATATTCTCTTTACCTCAGCTACTGCACCCCAGGCTACTGATTTTACTTCCCCTTTCTCTTTTTTCTTTATGAATCTTTTGAGGGTTGTCTTATCAATATTTCTATCCCTTCCAGCTTTTCTTAAGGACTTCTTTCCTTGCATGACCTCAGCGGCTGCACTCTCCATCTCTGTGAGAGGTGTTTGGCCTCAAGTTGTCTTCCTGGTGTATAGTTTCTTGGCATGATGGCTTTTCTACAATGTTTATGACATCAAAAATAAAACATGTATAATGTAATATAACACTAGAATATGTTTAAGACAAAATTTAACCTGTGCTTCATGGTGGGGTAAAGTGAGACACTGTCCCACTTTACCCCACAGCATTTGTCCCACTTTACCCCGAAGCCACAATTTTAGAAAAACAACACCTTTTAGCAATTCAGGCTAATCTTCAGCTAGCATCAATCACATGGTTTTATATGTTGGAAGTTCACCAACATGTATGATATAAGTTTTTCTACCTGAATCAATTTGTTTGGACACAAGAGTTGATTAAGTTCAAAACAAGAAAATTTACTTTTACATGCAAAAAAACACATTTTTGTGAAAAAACATGCTTTCCACAGTACCAGCACAAACTTCTCCTTCATGGCAAGGGGGGAATGGGAGGAGCTTGAAAACATTGCATGACCACAAATGCGTTCGGTTGCCTAGATACAGGGGGTGTTTCACATCACCCGATGTCCCACATTACCCCGCTCTCCCCTACAATGGATATTCAACATCTTGTCCTACATTCTAAATTGTAAACTGAATGTGTTTTGAACTCTTAGTCAAACATATAGCAATTCTAAAGAATTTTTCTTGACCCTTAAGAAATTGTGATTGGCATTCTCTAGGCTTTTCTTACTTACTATAATTAAAAGACACCTTCATTGATAATGTTATGGTTTAAATCAAACTCCTTACTATAACAAGAAGTGGGTATGTATCCTCATTATAGAGATATAATTGCGATAAATGATGGCACATAGAATACACAATATTCCAATTGACTGAGAATTTTTTTATCTTAACCTTGCTAACAGCAGCTCAATAAGCACAACAAGACGCGACATTTCAACACAATCTCCACAAGTATCTGTTCAGGTGAGTTCATCAAGTCACAATCTTCAAGGTCAATAATTAATTTATAATCTCATCTTTTAATCGTTGATTATGAAATGCAGGTATATACAGCATGAGTAGGCATTTTTACCGTTCATTTTGTATTGGCATTAATTAAAATAAAGTAAATTGAGCAAAATTAGGGACACATATTTTAAAAAGCAGATCTCTGAGTTGAAGGGGTTCTATTTCTGTTGCAGAGTGCAGCCAGGACACAGCCCTGCCTGCCGGATCCAAACAAAGTCCTGAGAGA
Source organism: Pleuronectes platessa (assembly GCF_947347685.1). NCBI lineage: Eukaryota > Metazoa > Chordata > Actinopteri > Pleuronectiformes > Pleuronectidae > Pleuronectes > Pleuronectes platessa. Next base: position 9,414,487 of record NC_070633.1, read on the forward strand.
CTCTAATACCTACTCTGCTGAATCATGCGCAGCAGGGGACCTGCAGCACAACTGCAGTTAAATATTTACTGGGATTCAGATAATTTCTGACAGCATGTAGAGGAAGGTAAAGGCTTGGTTTGGACAAAACTCACATTAAACAAAGTTCAGCAGTTTCTCAGGGAAAATCTTTAGCATTTTATCTTTGTTTTTTGCATGTTAGGATGTGAGCCAATCTATAATGTTGCGAGTGACTTAGATTATCTGCAGAGCAACGAGGACACCACAAACCCACTAAATGTTTTATCACAGGTCCTAAAAGGGAAGATGCAAATTATGCAGAACCAAAAATAAAGAGGAACTTCCTCTTTATTTCAAAGGTGTCACCAAATTATAGTTAACCTTTGCTTTTTTTAGGACTTGATGTTGCGGTATTGTTTGAGTTCACCTGTGGGAAAGATACAGTTCAAGCCAACAATAACAAAGTCAAGACCAAGCCAGCAAACACCTTGTCTGAATAAGGGAAGGGATTGTTCTTCACACACTGAAATCGGGTTAAGATTCAAACTCCCTCTCACATTGTATACTGTTGAAAATCTCAAAGGGTACTTTGACTGATCCTTCAATACATCTGTGATTGGCTCATTCATTTTTGTGTATTTTTTACTTTTACAATAAAAAGGAGTAGAGGAATAATTGCTGTTATCTTTTTCGGGACTAGACATTTTGTTTCAGTTTATTCCATCTGCAAAAACATCATCATACTGCACAGTTCAGCAGAGTTCAGCCTGGATCATCCATGGTAATATAACCTATTTAACTGCATGATGACATACAAGGAAAAGTGCAATTCAGAAACTGGTATCTGAAAGTCATTTGCATGGATCATTCTGTGATTCGGATGAGCTCAAATAATCCTGAAGTCAGGTAGAGAATATTTGCAACAAATTTCCGCTTGAGTCTTTTGCAGCTCACGCTCGTGCACATCTACTCAGCATATGCAAACACGTACCATTTGCATCCATTTATGCCATTACACAAAGATACATTTGCACATATTAAAATGCAGACAAGCACACACACACACACACAAACTGTGACACATCTCCATAAATGGAAACAGGGAACAGTTATGAAACGCAGCACACAAAGTGGGAATTCTCTCTCTCTCCCTCCCTCTCTGGTTCTCAAGTGTCCTGTTATTTCCCCCACTCTCTCTTCCTCCTCTGTTTTTCTCACAGTGCAACTCCGCTCTCTCTTTTCTCTGTCTAAGCCTCTAAATTGCAGTAATTGAGGTAAATGGATCTTAGCCAGCAGAAAAAGGAAGACAGAGGAGGCTGCACTGTGAGTCCGACTGCTGCGGAGAGAGGGAGCAGATGTTCTCAGACGACCCACATGGAGGGATGAGGAGAAAACACTGCCAATGATAGAGATAGCGTTAGTGTGTGTGTGTCTGTGTGTGTGTAAGTGTGTAAGTGTGTGTGTCTGTGTGCATGTCAGTGTGTGTCAGTCTTTGTGTCTCTGTGTATACAATAGTGTATACCTTTGTCAGCAGAAGATTGGGGTTCTTAAGCCTTATCAATTTCCTTTGATTGTGATCGGACCATCTGCCAATCATGTGAACAACACACCCATACACATTTGCATACACACACACACACACACACACACACACACACACACACACACACACACACACACACACACACACAGACACACACACACATACACACACATTTCTGAAATCATGGCCCAACCAGCCATATAAACCAGCAATCCAGAGAGGATGATGCTGGATAATAGGCAAAGTCGCCATTAAATAGCTATTCTCTGTCCTTATGCTTTGTATATCTCTCTCTATTGTTCTGCCGGTCTCACACACTGAAACACACACACACAAACATACGCTGCAAAAAACGCACACAGACACACATTATGGTATAATTTATTGATTCTCCGAGACACAGAGACGCAGTCCACTGGGATTCTCCAGCGATAAGCATGACCACGCTCTATTGGCAGCAGAGATACCAGAGAAAGACAACTGAGGTAATCAGACTGAGAGCTTCAGAAATTAGAGAGAATACTTCTTCAGAGCAAGTACGCTTCATCGAACTTTGAATGAACAGCTGAAGTGTTACGGTTATGTGGAAGTAGATGGACCCAGATGCAGAGTTTTTAAACAAAAAGAGTATTTCATATAAAAAGAATCTTACCTAGCCAAAAACACAAAACATAAACACTTAAAGATTGGAAAAACTAGAAAGACAAGAACAAGAGGACAAAAACTCAAGGAAGCATACAGGAGGCTCAGGAGATCAGGACAGGGCAGGAACGCAGGATAGGACAGCACCATGAAACATTGACAAGAACAACAGGAGGAACCAGAACAAGATGAAGAAGAACAACAACAACAACAACAACAACAACAACAACAACAACAACAACAACAACAACAACAACAGGACAGCAAGAACAATCCGACAAGGACACAGGGAAGGACAGAGGCTTATATACACAGAGGGAAGGCAGGGCCAATTAAACAAAGGTGAAACACATGAGGACTGGGTAAGACAATCACCAACAGGAAGTGAAGACAGAAACAACACACAAGGAACAGAGACTACAAAATAAAGCAGGAAACAGAAACACAGAGTTCAAACATGAAAACAACTCAAACATAAACAATAGAGATGTAACAGATAAACAGAAAACACTTACAGAATTTAGCCCAACAAATACATCTAAATTGCCAGACTATTACATGAAGAGCTCTTTTGTGCAGCTTCAGGGTTTTGAGGACTGGGTCTTTACTTGCTGCGGCTCAACTACTGCAGGTCACTTGTACAGTTTCAGAAAGAAAGCTTCAACCAGCACAACCACAGGTCAAGCAAAGAGCCCATTCCAAACAGACAGGTTAGGAACATTTGGATGAGAGCTTGGAGGAGCCAAGATTGCAAAGATGTTCATGTCAGCATAGTTTGAGTGTGGCTTCACAAACTCCAAGTACCTGACACAGCAGAAGTAGCAAATCTAACTCATTAATATGATACCGTATATAGAGTCTGATCCAGCTGATGCTGTTAATGATTTGTTTTTATATCAGCCAATACTCTCTATATAGGTTGTTTTTGGTTGCTGTTCCATTTACAGTGGAGGTGATTTATGATGGGGGGTTTCTCTCTCTCTCTCTCTCTCCTGCACAGGGACAACAAAGGCTATAAGAACGATATAAAGTATAAGGGGAGTTTGTGCTCCTTACTGGGCAAATAATTTTGACAAAATTTCTATAGTAAATCCTTCTCTGTCTTATACTCTAAGATAAAATGTTTTGATAACCACACATATTA